>NC_022023.1:15202610-15216312 GCF_000317375.1 Microtus ochrogaster
AAACTTATTTGCTCCTAGTCCTGGGGGATGGGAAGTCCAAGAGCAAGAGGCATCTAGAAGGGGCTTGTTATTATATCCTATGAAAGACAAGAGAAAGAGAGAGAGAGAGAGAGAGAGAGAGAGAGAGAGAGAGAGAGAGAGAGAGAGAGAAGGGATCTATGCAAGGGTGTTGGCCAAGACTTCTTCTTGCCCCTGCCAGTAACAGAAGAGCAGGTAGAGTCGCTGAATCAGCCCCGACTCTTGGAAAAAGTCTAAGACCCTGGTCACGTGATCCCTACTCTGTTTCATCTCTGATCCTTTCCGCAGAGTGCTTTAACTCTAAGTAGTCAGTCCCGCTGCTCCACACTTTCTTTCCTCATCTGGGGCCCTTGACTCAAATGCCCGGGTTCTCCCTTCGCGGGACCCTACGCCGCTGATCGCCGGCTGAGAGAAGGGCGCAGAAACCCCTAGAGCTTCAGGCTCTGGCCGCGGAGATTGGCAGATCTCGGGGAGGGATGCTCGTCAGCTGTGCCCGAGGCGAGACTACTGCTCCCGGTGGGCGCAATCACAGGTCATCATCACCATCATCATCATCACCTGGGATGGGGGGCGCCACATCGTGCTGGGTCGTCGCTGTCGGAAGGCACGTGCTCCGTTCCACGCTCCACCTGGCCAGGACTCTCCACCGCGGCCACAGTTGAGAAAGGCGGCCCCACATTTTCTTAAGGCGTCCCGCCCTCACAGTTGTCAGTTCATATTCAGAGTTCCCAGATTTTAGAGTAGGGCGGAAGTTGGTCATGCCCACTACAGTCGCTTGGCCAAATTTCCAAAATAAGCAGTGAAGATGATAATTGGTGAAGTAAAATAAGCACAACCCCCCGACCGCGGCAGGACTCGAACCTGCAATCTTCTGATCCGAAGTCAGACGCCTTATCCATTAGGCCACGCGGCCGCCAGTTAGTGTTCTCTTCTATGTAGCTTAAAGCATTAAAACCACTTCAGACCGCTCCATCTTCTCCAGGCGGAGGGGAGGATTGCACCCGCCCGGAAGTCCCCCACCCCCGCGGGCGGGCGGCTCCATTGGTCGCGCTCCGATTGGGCACCTGGGGAGTCTCCCGCCTGCCTCTGGGTAGCCGCGGGACCTCGCTCGCGCACTCGGCCAGTTGCGGCTGCTGGCGAGATCACACGCCACTCGGAGGCTGCGTGGGCCGCTCGCCGCGGACGCCGCGTCGTCACTAGGGCCGTGGGGCGGCCGCAGGACGAGAGGCGCGGAGCAGAGCGAGGTTTCCGGCGGGTTCGGCAGGGGGAGGCCGGGCGAGGCGGCGCGGCTGCTCCGTCTCCAGCCAGGGGACGCGGCCCGGAGCAGGGCGGCGGCCGGTCCCAGCGCGCCTCAGCGGCCGCGGCTGCAACGACTTCCCCGGTGTCCCGACGCGCGTGGGTGGCCGCGACGCCCCGAGCAGGGCGCCCTGGGCCAGCCCTGGGGTGGCAGGGGACGGCGGGGCTGTGGCCCGTCCGGCGGGTTCGAAGCCGGCCGCTAGGCCCTCGAGCCGCCGTCGGTTTGGGGCTGGCGGCTTCTGTCTGCCGAGCGCCAGCTGGGGCCGGGGCGGCGCGAGGATTGCGCCCTCTGTCACTCCCGGCAGCTTTGCCCCGTGACTTCTGGAGACCTTAACCCCGTTTTCCAGAGGAGGTCGGGACCTAAAGAGCTTGCTTGCCCAAGGTCACGCAGTTGGAGAGCCGCGACTCTGGTCTGCGTCTCCCTAGTCCAGCATCTCCAGCGGCTCCTCCATGTCCACTGATGAGCCTGTGTGGCTCTTCCCGCCGGAGGGGCAATGCCATTTCTTAAGGTTGTTGGAGGCGTAGCAGAAAACGCACCTACACCCCTCTGGCCTTTTGGCTAAGATCAAGCAAGCGGAGAGCGTGCTTGGCAGGCGGCTAATGTCTCACGAGTGATAAGCCGTGGGTACAAGACAAGACACTTGTAATAACACTCTGTCATCTATCTCCTTTAGGATTTGTGTGTGGAAGGCAGGCATGGTGAGACCCATTTCACTGCCAGGAACACAGAGAGGGGACGCTTCTCTCTCTGAGTCTTTCGGCCAGTAAAAGCAGTCAAGCTGGAGCCCAAGGCCAGGAGTCCCGACCCACAGCGGGGGGCTCCCTGCACCCACCATGAGCCGCCTGCTCTGGAAGAAGGTGGCGAGCAGCAGGATGGGCTCGGGACCAGTTCCAGCAACCGGACGCAGGGTCTCCAGCTCCGTCCTCGACCCCGTCCCCAGCGACGGGCCGCCGCGGTCGCAAGTGCCCTCTTCGGAGGACGGGCAGCTGCGGCTCAACCCTTTGCTCATCCAGATGCTGTCGAGAGGGCTGCACGAGCAAATCTTCGGGTGCGGAGGGGAGAGGCCCGACGAGGCCGCGGTGCAGCGCAGCATCAGGCACCTGCAGAAGCACGGGCTCTGGGGGCAGCCGGCCACGCCCTTGCCAGACGTGCAGCTGCGCCTGCCCCGGCTCTACGGGGGCAACCTGGACCAGCACTTCCGCCTCCTGGCCCAGAAGCAGAGCCTGCCTTACTTGGAGGCGGCCGCCTCATTATTAGAGGCCCAATTGCCGCCCCAGCCCAAGAGCTGGGCCTGGGCGGAGGGCTGGACCCGGTACGGCCCCGAGGGGGAGGCCGAACCCGTGGCCATCCCCGAGGAGCGGGCCCTGGTGTTCGACGTGGAGGTCTGCTTGGCAGAGGGAACCTGCCCCACTTTGGCGGTGGCCATATCCCCCTCGGCCTGGTAAGTGGAGGTTTAGGAACATGGACCTATCATTTATAGGGGGCCTAGCTAAATGGTTTGGTTCAGCGAACAGTTTCTGAGTTCCTGCTGTGTGCTCATTTAAGGACTGCTGGCGTGGTGAACTAAACCCCTTAATCCTGCTTTTGTGGGGCTCACTGTGGTGGAAAGATACACAGGCTCTGGACAACGCCCAAGCGTGGGTCAGGGGTCATGCAGAGAATCGGTGTTGTGTTTGAGACAAAGAGACCGTTTAAGATGACCACGAGTTTGTGCCTCAACCCCTGACCCCTAGGAGCTTCAGTGACAAGTCAGTCTGAAAAGTATTTGGATTTGGGGATGCCGATGGTTATTTTGGACAGGAAGATATTTTTCGGTGGGATTGTTCTAGGCAGTTTAAAATGCTCAGCATCCCCAGTGTATTCCAGAAATGCCAGACCAAATCCTGTTCAGTCAACCTTTCCAAATGAGCCTGGAGGTGGCCTAGTCTTGACCGCCTCCAGCTGAGACATACAGCTTCCTTACAGGTAGACAGTTTGATCCCAAACAGGAATATCCAGTCTCTCTTTTCTTTCTAAATAACTTTCTAAGTGCTACCCACGTTTCTTTTCCAAGCAATGATGGCAGTACTGTCTCTCCCCTTCTTTATTCTTCCTTCCAGGAGTAAGATACTCTTTACGGCCTTAAGGCTTTCAGGCATGGCCAGCAAAAAAGTTGGCAGTTTCTTTATTCCTATTGGAGGCTACGTCTTTGTAAAGAAAGCTGCGAAATGTTGTGTGTGCAGTTGAAAGTGGTGAAAGCATGGCTAGATAGATAAGGTAGGCATCTGTGGCTGGGGAGCACATCTAGATGACTTTGCCTTGATGTAGTGGAAGTCATGATCCGATCCCCAGTGCTTATGTCACCCGATGGCCAGAGTCAAGGGGGCGCCAGCCATCAGGTGGAAAGATAAAGTCGGCTTTGCTGGCTGGAAGGAAACCAGTGACAGTCAGGTTTTTTGGACAGTTGGTCACTTTTGGACAAGTCAAGTCCCTCTTCCTCTTCCTCCGCCTTCCTCACTTCTTTCTCTTCTTCCCACTCTGCCTTCATTCTCATTCCATTTGACCAGTGGTGCTGGGGGCCTTGCTTAGTGAAGGCCTCAGGCAGCGACCTTCCTCCTGGTGGTCTGACTATCGCGGTTGTGGCTGGTGCCTCACGAGCTGTCCACATGGAATCTGGCAGCTGTGCTCCACGGTTTATAGCCTGACCAGCTCACACTTGGAGAAATCTCCCAGAAGGTAGCTTCCTAAAGGCTTTTGGTAAGGGATTATCTACATGAAGGGGTACCACCCAGGCCTTTGGCATTTGAGAGTCCAAGGAGTTTAGTATTGATAGCATGGGTTCCAGCTCCTCTAATTTTGACTCCCCCCGCCTTTTTTTCTATTTTGTTAAATCACAAATAAGTTTGTAATAAGATGGCTTCACGAACAGCTGCAGGCCTGAGTCTAGACACCAGTATGGCTTTTGCTAACTGAAGTCCTTGTCATCCTTAGAGCTTTGAGTAGTTGGCTTCTGTTGTTTCAGAGGACTTTGATCAGCTGGGGTAAAAGAGGAAGGATTCCAGCTTGAGTGCCTTGTGCAGACCTGCCGCGGAGTGGGCCTTAGACTTTGCCGGCTTTACAGCAGCTAGTTTTGCAGATCATGCCTGTCTTTCCCAAAGGTTGTAGGGAGCACCGTCAGAGCTGTGTTGTCTCCTGAGTGGCCTCAGCCTTTGGAACAGTGGTGGCTCGTGGCAGGCTTTTGTCAGTGGCCATTCTCCCACTTTGCCTTGGGATCTGGAGCTGACTAACCATCTCCTGAGTTAGTGTCAGCGCCCCCCCTCCCAAAAAAACCAAACCAGCGCTCATCTTGTCTCTTTCACACGCACTCTGCACATGTACATACGTTCTCTCATCGTGGTGTGCTCCTGTGCTCCGTGGCATCTCACCCAGGGTGTTGGTCCTGGAGAGTGCGTGATTTGTTTTTTTCCTTCAGAATCTGTGCAGCCGGTGAATGTCTTACCCTGTGTGTGTGTCTTCAGCATGTCATTGTTTTTCTTTTCTGCCATTTTCAGCTAAAAAGTTCTTCACTCTGGGTTGTATTGCCACTCTCTTCTTTGTAACACTGGCTGTTCTGTGCTTAAAGACACAAGGGGTTGGTCATACCCATGAAGGCCTCAGAGCTAGCTGCAGAGTCAGCCGGGGCCTGCATGCCTTCCTGCACATGGCAGTTGCTACCATAGCATCTAGCGCCTTGTTAGTCTGTGGGATTGGATAGTAAAGAAGCTTTCTAACTTCTCTCCCCAGTAACCCCTGACTTGTGTGAGTGAGTCGCACCCCTTGGGGATCTGGCATGCTGTGGGTGGTGTGGAACAGAAGTCTTTTCCTTCATGGTAAAGCTGCCCACTTGTCTCCTTCAGGTATTCCTGGTGCAGCCGGCGGCTGGTGGAAGAGCGTTACTCTTGGACCAGCCAGCTATCGCCGGCTGACCTAATCCCCTTGGACATCTCTGCCAGTGCCTCCAGCTCCACCCAGCAGAACTGGCAGGAACAGTTAGTGGTGGGGCACAATGTTTCCTATGACCGAGCCCATATCAGGGAGCAATATCTGATTCAGGTAAGGTTGTGGGAATGGCAGGCTTTGGCACAAGTTGGTCTCAGAGCCCTGTCTCCTTTGCTAAGGGTTTTGGCTTTTCAAGACAGGGTTTCTCAGTGTAGCCTTGGCTGTCCCGGAACTCACTCTGCAGACCACGCTGACTTCAAACTCCCAGAGATCCGCCTGCCTCTGCCTCCCAAGTACTAGAATTAAAGGTGTGCACCACCACCACCCAGCTTGCATTGGTGTTTTGCTGTGGGTGTTGGGTCCCCTGAAACTGGAGTTATAGATAGTTGTGAGCTGCCATGTGGATGCTGGGAATTGAACCCTAGTCCTCTGGAAGAGCAGTCAGTCCTCTTAACCCCTGAGCCATCTCTCCAGCCCCAAGCATTGCTTTCTTGACGACCGTTTCCTCCTGCTTTGCAGCATCCGCAGGGACTTCCGTTGACCAGCTGCTGACTCCCCAGGATGGAGCTGAAACAGCTTAGTGTGGTGTCTGAGACTGTTGAGGCAGATGACCCGTCTCTTCCCTAAACGGTGCAGGGAGTTCCATCTCAGTGTTTTGGCATAGGACTAGAAGTTGTTCCAGAATAAAAATGGCTCTTTTTGTGGCATTTTAGAGCTTTTGAGGGCTCCGAGTCAGAGCCTGGGCCACAGCCTGCCCCATTCATTAGTGCTCAGTGTGATCTCCTTAACATCTCTAAGCCTTGGGGTTTTGTTGCTGTTTTGTTTTTTGTTTTTTTCTGTACAGGAGCTTTCTCGATGCACCTTTAGGAGAGTTTGACTAGCACCTGTGTCGGACTGGTAGAAATGCCTGGTGTGTGGTAGTGATAGTTCTTAGATTGTAAAACACTTTTTCTTTGAATCTTCATAACAGGCTAAGGTGACGGGCAGGGCAAGGAAGTACCCTGGCAGCGCCCTTAGCCTGGCATTTAGGGCCCTAAGGCACAGCCTTGTTAACTTGTGAGGGGCCAGGACCAGAGCTGGAGCCTGGCACATAGCTTTGAAGGTCTTGTTTAGCTCCTTTCCCCCGAGCTGCCCAGAGTTGTTGCTGGAATCTGGGAGGACGCGCTTGTGTATTTGAACTAAGCCAGTTCTGCACATTCAGGAGTTTGGGGGGGGTCTCTTGCAGGTGTTGGGACAAGCACGGAACTTCTGTGTTTTGTGTTGGATTAAGAGTTAATATGGGGCCGGGCGGTGGTGGCGCACGCTTTTAATCCCAGCACTCGGGAGGCAGAGGCAGGCGGATCTCTGTGAGTTCGAGACCAGCCTGGTCTACAAGAGCTAGTTCCAGGACAGGCTCCAAAGCCATAGAGAAACCCTGTCTCGAAAAACCAAAAAAAAAAAAAGAGTTAATATGGGGCTGGGATCAACACCACTGAAGCAGTGGACAGCTAGCGCCTCTGTTGCAGCCTCTCCTCTCCTGCCCTCCCTTCAGGGCTCCCGCATGCGCTTTCTGGACACTATGAGCATGCATATGGCCATCTCTGGGCTGAGCAGCTTCCAGCGCAGTCTGTGGATGGCAGCCAAGCAGGGCAAGCACAAGACCCGGCACCCCACACATCGAAGTCAGAAGTCTCAGAGGAAAGCCAGTGGCCCAGAGGTGAGAGTGCGCTTGGAATCGCCCTGAGAGGTGCTGAGGTCTCTGGTCTACTTGCTGGGCTGAAGCCAAGCTGACCTCCCTTTGGTCTCTCAGATCTCATCTTGGGACTGGATGAACATCAGTAGTGCCAACAATCTTGCAGATGTGCACAGCCTTTATGTGGGGGGGCCTCCCCTCGAGAAGGAGCCTCGGGAACTGTTTATCAAGGGCACCATGAGAGATATCCGGGAGAACTTCCAGGTATAGTGTTGGCACAGAGCTCCAGGTACATGGGCTCTGACTGACCAGCAGCTGGACTTGGGGAGATGCAGCTGCTGGGTCTGCCCCTGAGACGTGACAGTGGCACTAGGTGCTTGTCCCACCTCCCAACAAGTTCCTGTCACCTTGTGCTAGGATCTGATGCAGTACTGTGCCCGTGATGTGTGGGCCACCTATGAGGTTTTCCAGCAGCAGCTGCCACTCTTCTTGGAGAGGTGAGGGAGAGCCAGGTGAACTCCCTGGGTGTGGGGAGGTCCTGACCAATCCCACTGGAATCGGGCTGGTCACTTAGCTCTGTAGGCTGGCAGAATGGAGCCCTTTGTTCAGTGGTAGCCATTCGGACCCTGGACTCTGGGTTTCTGGAGTCCTAGGGGCTCATCTCATGTGTGGTCCCAATTCCCTGTCTGTTTTTTGGTGAGTCAGTCTGATGATGTAGTCATGGTGATGTTATTCACCCAAGACTCAAACCTTGGCTGCTGTATCCTCACTGACCTTAGACAAGTAACCTGGTTTCTGTGAGCCTCTGTTTTCATCGAGAAATCCATACAGATGTACTGTTCTCCTGGTTGTGGGGTCATAGGCCGTCATTGGCGTGTGTGGGATAGTCACAGTGCCTGACGCGGGCTTGTCATTCTTTTTTTTCTCCTATCATTTTCGTACCGCCCCTGAAAAGGGGATGTTATTTTCATGGTACAGGTAAAGGGACTGAGGCCCAGAGAAGTCAGGTGACCGATGCAGGCTGGGTAGCAGTAAAGCTGGGTGCAAACCTGTCCGATTTTAGAGCTTTGCCACAAAGCTGGCCGGGTTGAGCTTGTCAAATTGTCTTAGGAATTGGGCCCAAGCCTTGTCTTTTGTGGTCATTTATGGAAGCCCTTGGTTTCTGTCCCCAAGGTGCCCCCACCCAGTGACTCTGGCTGGCATGCTGGAGATGGGTGTCTCCTACCTGCCTGTCAACCAGAACTGGGAGCGCTACCTGGCGGAGGCACAGAGCACATATGAGGAGCTCCAGCGGGAGATGAAGAAGTCGCTGATGGATCTGGCTAATGATGCCTGCCAGCTGCACTCAGGACAGAGGTAGTCGGGTCCTGGGCCAGGCAGGGGATGGGGCGGGCAGGAGGCCTGGATTTAGTTCAGCCTTAACCCTTGCCTGGTGGACTGGCTCTGTAGGTACAAAGAAGACCCTTGGCTCTGGGACCTAGAGTGGGATTTGCAGGAGTTTAAGCAAAAAAAGCCGAAGGTGAAAAAGCTAGCCTCACGTTTGCCCATCGAGGGAGCTGGGCCCTTTGGGGAGCCTACAGATCAGGAAGGTAGGAAACTTAGGTGGGAGATGGGACAGGGTGATCTCTGGGACAGTCCTAGGACCCAGGGTGTCCTTGGAAAGGGTTACTGTAGTCTTTGACCTGTGAGTCCCTTCTGGTCCTTACCTCCTGACTGGCACAGATCCTGGACCACCCAGTGAGGAGGAGGAGCTTCAGCAAGATGTGGTGGCCCGCACCCGTTTACAGCAGCTGAAGAACACCACAGACCTCCTGCCTAAGCGACCCCAGCACCTTCCTGGACACCCTGCGTAAGACTCATTCTCTCCAGCATACAGAGGCTGCCTTGCATGATTGTCAGGGCGCTCCCTGTTTGGCCTCGGCATCATTCCACCTTCCATTTCTGCTCAGTTGTGTTTACTCTGACCCCAGTGGCTTTCTGGACACAGTCAGCACAGGGCATTGAGTCCCTGCCGTGTGTATGCTCCCTGTGGTAGCTGCGGGTTATAGCTCATCTCCCTTCTAGGGGCAGCAGGTGTGCAGAAGAGCCAGTGCCACTGACTGATGAGACTTAGAGTGTCTGTCTAGTTTAGAGGCCATTCTCTTGGGCCTGTGGAAATAAGAGGCAATTTCCTTGTGGAGGTGCCCTTTGCTGGTGTCTTAGAGGCAGAGGTGAGGAAAAAGAGCAGCCATAGCAAGCAGTGGTGTGGCTTCATGGTACTTATGTGACCCTGAATGCAGATGCCTTGGGTATGTGTGCTAGCCTCACTTTGGTCTCAGACAGAATTCTGTGTCTACAACAGCAGGAGTTCTTGTGGGTAGGAAGGAAGAGCTGTTCTTCTGCTTAGAGATTGCATTGAGCCTGGAAAGGAGCTTTGGCTAGAGGATGCCAATGAGACACATGGGGTTTGCCTTCTGAGATAGCTTGAATAAGTCTAGGAGATACCAAATAGGTTCAAAGCCTCCCAAAGGAGAGTCACCAGAAAGCCTGGAGACCTTGGAAGGTGGGTAGGGCACATCATGGAAGAGAGACCCTTCTTTACTCCTTAGTGGGATACTTTTTTTTTCCCTGTTGGGGGAATAGGTGGTACCGGAAGCTCTGCCCTCGGCTAGATGACCCTGCATGGACTCCAGGCCCCAGCCTCCTCAGCCTGCAGATGCGGGTCACTCCTAAGCTCATGGCACTGACCTGGGATGGTTTTCCTCTACACTACTCTGACACCCATGGCTGGGGCTACCTGGTGCCTGGGCGGCGGGATAATCTGGCTGAGCTGCCCGTGAGCTCCACTGGAGAGTCAGCTGGGCTAGCCTGCCCCTACAGGTAAGATTCAGGTTTTGGATCCAGTAGCTTCCAGTACTAGAGTACCCAAGGTCAGCTCCAGCTGGTGGGAAGTGCTGTGGGTTAGGTGTCTGGGTTCTAGTTCTTTCTTCCGTGGGTCCTCAGACTCTCAGGACCTCAGCCTCGCTGTCGAGGCCCAGCTGCACAGCTGCTTTCACAGTAACACAGAGGGAGGGTTTGGATGTGGCTGGGAAGGGGTAGGCTCGCTGTTTTCCTTGGGTAGAATTTGGGTGTTCTTTATGTACCAGTGTGTTACTGAGCATTCTGCAGGCATCTAAGCAGCTCCACGGTAAAAGAGTTTTACTTCTATTTATTTATCTATTTGGTTTTGAGACAAGGTTTCACTCTGAAGCCTAGGCTAGCCTGGAATTCACTGGACAAGGTTTCACTCTGAAGCCTAGGCTAGCCTGCTGGAATTCACTAGATAAGGTTTCATTCTTTTTTTTTTTTTTTTTTGGTTTTTCGAGAAGACAGGGTTTCTCTGTGGTTTTGGAGCCTGTCCTGGAACTAGCTCTTGTAGACCAGGCTGGTCTCGAACTCACAAAGTGCTGGGATTAAAGGCGTGCGCCATCATCGCCCGGCCATAAGGTTTCATTCTGAAGCCTAGGCTAGCCTGGAATTCACTAGGCAATCTAGCCTCAGGGTTTTTTTTTTGTTGTTTTTTTTATTTTTTTCAAATTATCATTACTATTTTTATTATTACTTATATAACTGTTTGTCTGCGTACCACATGTATGCCTGGTACATGGCAGAGGTCAGAAAAGGGTGTCAGATCCCCTGAAACTGGACCATGTGTGTGCTAGGAACCGAACCTGTGTCCTCTGGAAGAGCAGTGGGTTCAGAGTGCTCTTAACCACTGAGCCAACTCTCCAGCCCCTTGCCTAAGCTTTTCAACTGCTAGAATTATAGGTATGAGTTACCACACGGGCTTTATTTATTTTTTTAGTTTTAATTTTTTAATTTCATGGTACTGGAGATGCCCTCGTGCACAGGAGGCAAGTGTCTTCCAGACCTGGTATCCACATTTATAACTAACAAGGGCCTGGAGAAGCTGGCTGCCCTGTTTGAGGCCACAAACCCTGAACTTTGGGCTAGCAGGTGTTAAGGAGAGGTCAAGGTATTTAAATGGCCCGAGTCCTGGTTCCACAGGACAGCTGGGGTCACTAGTCAGGCTTTTCAGGAGGAAGGGACCGAGGTGGCCTTGTTCTGCTGAACCCACGGGGGAGCCTCAGTCTCGGTTTTCCCTGCTGCTTTGTTTCCAGAATTCTCAAGCGCAGAGGCGCTAGAACTTGAGTCAGGCCAGTTACTGCACCCCAGACTGTCACAGTGCTAAGTCATTTGGGTTGGTCGTTGTGTTTAAAATCCAGAGAAATTGCTGTCTCCTCCCTCAGAGCTGATGTGAGATGTAAAGAAAGGGACTGACCCACAGAACACCCCAGCAAGCTGCCTGGCCTGAGCAGGCACCAGTAACCAGCAGTTGTTTTTCTCCGCCCAGAGCCATCGAGGCCTTGTACAAGAAGCACTGTCTTGAACAGGGGAAGCAGCAGTTGCAGACTCAGGAGGCGGAGCTGGCGGAGGAGTTCTTAGTCTCCGACAGTAGTGCCATGTGGCAGACGGTGAGGATGTGCTCTCGGCCTGCTATTTTCCTAGGAAATGGGGTACCTTTTGTGTGGGAGCTGCCGCGGTTGCTCATCTTAGACTGGACTGATCTGGTCTGAGTTCCCTTGAGGAAAGGGCTGGTGGAGTCAGGCCTACAGCTGCCCGCCTCTCTAACCCCTGATTCCTGGCCCCATTCAGGCAGAAGAACTGGGCTGCTTAGATGTGGAGGCTGAGACCAAGATGGAGAATTCATTGCTGGGTCAATCCTTAACACTGGTAAGCAAGACACCTGTTCAGGTTCTCTGGGAGATAGTGGATGTCTGAGAATTCCCTTGCTCATAGTTCCTTCCCGCCAGAGTTCACGAGGTCTTAGGTTTGGAGATGCTCCCCTACTCCCCTCTGATCCCTTAGGTGTAGGGAGACCAAAGAGGAAATGAAATGTATGACCTCATGCCTTCCTGTCACTTTCCAGTTTGCCTGCTCAGTTTCAGGCCCTTTTCCCATCCCCCTACCCCCAGCCCTTGCTGAAAGCAGGTGCTAAATAAAGCAGGGCCTGATCTGGGTGTGTGCCCCCCCCCCCCCCACAGCCTGCTGCTTGTGTCCCCAAAACCAGCCAGCCCACTTACCACCATGGCAATGGACCTTATAATGATGTGGATATCCCTGGTTGCTGGTTTTTCAAGCTGCCTCACAAGGTATGTGCTCTGGTTTATGCCTGTCTCGTGTTCTCACTGTGGTTAAGGCCCAGAGTAGGATGCTGGGGTTACTCAGACCAGGAGATGGCTTTTTTGTGGGATTGACAGTAGTAGTGGAGCAGAGTATGACTTGGGGCAAGTTTCATCTCTGGTGCTTACGTTTTTCTTTTGAAAATTGAATGGTGAGAGGCATCCCAGTGGGATCAGTTTGACATGGACATGCATGAGTCTATGTCTGACATTGTATCTGTCATCTTGTAGCTTCTCTTGGCTGTTGATACGACTTTTGTATGATTATCTTAGCATGTGTGGGTATGCTCTTAGTATGTGCAAGATACAAATTGGGAATTGACCTATTTGCTGGAGGTTCTAGGTTCTGTTGGGGGAAGGCCTTAGTGTCTATGCCAGTTAGTGGTCTACCACCTGTCACCAACCTTGCCTTCTTTGTCCTCTACAGGACGGTAACACCTACAATGTGGGAAGTCCCTTTGCCAAAGATTTCCTGCCCAAGATGGAGGATGGCACCCTGCAGGCTGGCCCAGGAGGTGCCAGTGGACCCCGTGCCCTGGAAATAAATAAAATGATTTCTTTTTGGAGGAATGCTCATAAACGTATCAGGTAGGCGAAAGTGGGGTAGCAGGAGGCGTGTCTGTGTGGCTGTCAGGTGCTGCACCCCACGCCTGCTTTCCTCCCATCTTCTCCGCTGTTGCGGCCCAGCTGTAGTTTAGAAGCTTAGCTGTTTGTTGGGTGACATGGATCTTGGGCATGTTTCTCTGATTATGGAGAGTGCTGTGGTAGGACTTCGATGGTTCTTCCCAGCTCCCATTCAATCTCCTAACTTATCTACTGGAGCCATGGGTTGTCAATAAAGACCTTGGAGTTATCTGCAACCTGTGTTAGGGTTTGAAATGAATTCATCTCAAAGGTATTCCAGATGGTTGTAGTCACAGCCATCTGTGCGGGGTTGGTAGTGTGCCCTGACTGCAGAGAGGCCATGGTAGCAGGGGGAGGGTCAGAACTGCCTTCAAAGCCTCACCACTTCCCAGATTCTTCTGTGATGCCCAGAGCCCACCTGAGTAAGGTTAGTGAGAAGAGAGTTGATGCCAGGCCTCAAGGGTACCCAGTGTCCCTGAAGCTGGTCAGGTACAAAGGCTGGTGACAGCGCACTGAGGTGGATTCTGCCTGCCATGTCTGCGCTGAGCTTCGCCTTCTTGTCCTACAGCTCCCAGATGGTGGTATGGCTTCCCAGGTCCGCTCTGCCCCGTGCTGTGACCAGGTACGGCTTACTGAGTGGTTGTGGGGAAGAGAACTGAGTGGTGTGAGTCTTCGGGCCAGAGCAAGCTGCTGACTCTTCTCTGCTTCTCCATCCCAGGCACCCTAACTTCGATGAGGAAAGCCACTATGGGGCCATTCTGCCCCAGGTGGTGACTGCTGGCACCATCACCCGCCGGGCTGTGGAGCCCACTTGGCTCACTGCCAGCAATGCTCGGGTATATGTCCTCTCTGCTCCCGGCTTCTGTCCTCTGTGCTCGGGTACACGTCCTGTCTGCTCCCGGCTTCTGTCCTCTGTGCTCGGGTACACGTCCT
>NC_022023.1:15217153-15242881 GCF_000317375.1 Microtus ochrogaster
TCTGCTCCCGGCTTCTGTCCTCTGTGCTCGGGTACACGTCCTCTCTGCTCCTGGCTTCTGTCATCCTCTTTTAGGTCTCGGGAAACTACCTCAGAGCCTTTGGTTTAGTAAGGGACATGGGAAGAAAACTAAAGTACAGGGCTTTGGCTCAAATCTGACTCCATGTCATTCATCCTTCAGCAGATGTTTTAGGTGCCTGCTGCTAGCTAGACAGTGCCAGACATAGTGGCCACAGCCATCACTTAGTTCAGATGAGCCAAGTTGGTGGGGTGCTGGCATACAGTTTTGGGGTTCCTCATTTTCTACCCTGCCCACAACGGGCCATCTCTACACAGAGTCTGGATTAGTGCTGTGTGCCTTTCTCTAGTCTTTCTTTGGGAAAGAGCCAGTGATTTGTCAGCCCTGAGCTTGGGAATCCAGGGTAGCAAGTTGCCTTGGGCTTCTAGGTGGGCCTGACCCCACTCTTCCTGCAGCCTGACCGAGTAGGCAGTGAGTTGAAAGCCATGGTGCAGGCTCCACCTGGCTATGTCCTTGTGGGTGCTGATGTGGACTCCCAGGAACTGTGGATTGCAGCTGTACTTGGAGATGCTCACTTCGCTGGCATGCATGGTAAGCAGGACCTGTGGCTCTGGCAGGGGTGGGGCAGCAGGGCCAAATATTCCTGAGCTTCTCACTGTTGTTTGTTCTCCAGGCTGCACAGCCTTTGGCTGGATGACGCTGCAGGGCAGGAAGAGCAGGGGCACCGACCTCCACAGTAAGACAGCCACCACCGTCGGCATCAGCCGGGAGCATGCCAAAGTCTTCAACTACGGCCGGATCTACGGGGCTGGGCAGTCCTTTGCTGAGCGCCTGCTCATGCAGTTCAACCACAGGCTCACGAGGCAGGAGGCAGCCGAGAAGGCCCAGCAGATGTATGCCGTCACGAAAGGCCTCCGCCGGTGAGTTCTTTCCCAGAACATTAGCCTGCTTTACAGCTCTCTCCTCCATCTCTGGCCCTCCCTTGAGTGCTCTCCCTCTAAACCTAGCTGCAGGATGGTTTAGCTTTAAGTGTAATGTTGTCTTACAGTGTAAAGCTGTACTTAGGGTACACTGTCATCAAGCGGTCATCGAGAGCTGTAATTAATCCCCAATTGCTGTTGATCACTGAAGAAAGTCAGGACAGGAACTCAAACAGGGCAAGACCCTGGAGGCAGGAGTCAAGGCCATGGAGGGGTGCTGCTTACTGCCTTGCTTCCCATGGCTTGCTCAGCCTGCTTTTTTGTAGAACCCAGGACCACCAGCCCAGGGATGCCACTGCCTACCATGGGCTGGGCCCTCCGCCATTGAGAAAATGCCTTACAGCTGGACCTCATGGAGGCCTTTCCTACTCCGTGATGACTCTAGCTTGTATCAAGTGACACACACAGGACAGGAGTGAGCAGATACAGGAGACAGGATGAAGGAAGAGAAACATGCAGAACTAGAGTGCAGGCTAGTCCTGACAGGAGAAGCCCTGTTTCCTCCTCCAGTGCTACTTCCCAGGCTTTTTGGTAGGCTCGGGTGCAGAGGAGAGGTAGCAGTAGAGCGGCAGGTATACCGTGTAGTGTCCCCACTAGATAGCTGGTAACTGTGGAAACCGTCTTAGTTAGGTTTCTGTTTTTTTTTAAATATTTATTATGTGTACAGCATTCCTTCCACGTGTGCCTGCAAGCCAGAAGGGGGCGCCAGGTCTCATCATAGATGGCTGTGAGCCACCTTGTGGTTGCTGGGAATTGAACTCAGGACCTCTGGATGAGCAGTCAGTGCTCTTAACCTCTGAGCCATCTCTCCAGCCCCCTAGGTTTCTGTTTCTATGATTAACACAATGACCAAAAGTAATTTGGGGAAGTAAGGGTTTATTTCATCTTATAGCTCAACTCTCAGGTTTTCTTCCATCACTGGGGGACATGGATGAAGAGTCCACGGAGGAATACTGTTTAGTGGCTTGCTAAGCCTAGTTTTTACATAGTATGGGAGTACCTGCCTGGGGTGGGGCCACCTACAGTGGGCTGTACCCCCCCACACACACATAATTCATTCAAAAAAAAAAAAGCACCCCAGACTTGTCTGTAGGCCAGTGTGATGAAGGCATTTTCTCAATTGAGGTTTCCCTTGTCTCAGATGACCCTAGTTTTTTGTTTTTTTTTTTTTTGTTGTTTGTTTTTTTTTTTTTTTAATCAACTTGATACTCACTAGTCAGCATCCTCACTTTGAGAAAGACTGAAAACTGAGGAACTGATGTAGGGTGTGGTGGCAACTGGATCTGACTGTTCCGAGCAGGTGGACCGTGTCTAGGTAGGATTCATGTTGTGGTAGTGTACTGTGGTAAGAAAGACAGTAATGGAGCCAGGTGGTGGTGGAGCACACCTTTAATCCCAGCACTCGGGAGGCAGTGGGTCTGTGAGTTGAAGGCCAGCCTGGTTTACAGAGCAGTTCCAGGAAGGCTCCAAAGTACAGAGAAACCCTGTCTCAGAAAACAAAACAAGAAAAAGACAGTGATGGACGGAGGTTGGGCCTTAGTTGTAGAAGTGAAGACATCACAGGAATTTAAACTGCAGCCTTAAATTGTGGAGAAGCCCTGATGCTTCCCCACCTGATAAAATAGGTGACATGGTTCTGGATCCCTTAGGAGCCTGGGGCAGTAGGAGTTAGCTGGGCTTGGCTGTCTTGCTTTTGGCTTCTCTAGGTTCCTTCACCCCTTTAGGGGTCACTGTACTTTCCCTTCTTCTGTCTCTAGAACTAACAGAAGGCCGTTGTTGGTCCCTGGGCAGTTCAGTGTCAGGCAAGCCCTGGAACAGTATGACCAGGAATGGCTCGAGTTTTTACCCTTTATTGGGCTGACACGATATAGCCCAGGCCTTTGGGGACATAAAAGCCTGAGTTTCTATGTTGTGCCCCTTGAACCAGTTTTCCCTACTGAAGTTGGCCTTGGGGGAGAAGCATCACCAGGGGCTGTTTGGGAAACTGGGGGAGGGTGTGCCGCAGAGGAGACTGTCTAGTGGGAAATGACATGCTGCTCCCCACAGGTACCGGCTCTCAGATGAGGGGGAATGGCTGGTGAGACAGCTGAACCTCCCTGTGGACAGGACAGAAGATGGCTGGGTTTCCCTACAGGATCTCCGAAAGATCCGGAAAGAAGCATCAAGGAAGTGAGAACCTTCTCTGTTCAAGATGCAAGGACTGGTGTGGGCTAGTTTTTAGCATTGAGGTGCGGACAAAGCCTGACCTCATGGTTCTGTTCCCTTAGGTCACGCTGGAAGAAGTGGGAGGTGGCTGCTGAACGAGCGTGGACTGGGGGCACAGAGTCAGAAATGTTTAACAAGCTGGAGACCATTGCCATGTCTGACACACCACGTACCCCAGTGCTAGGCTGCTGCATCAGCAGAGCCCTGGAGCCCTCAGTCGTCCAGGGAGAGGTGAGCTCTCTTGTCACCCTTGGAGAGAAGGGGTGGGGCCCCTGGACTGCAGCAGACTGGCAAGTGCATCTTTCCTCACGGATGTCCACGGTCTCCCCTGGTCTCCTCTAGTTCATGACCAGCCGTGTGAACTGGGTGGTACAGAGCTCTGCCGTGGACTACTTACACCTCATGCTTGTGGCCATGAAGTGGCTGTTTGAGGAATTTGCCATTGATGGACGCTTCTGCATTAGCATCCATGATGAGGTCCGCTACCTGGTGCGGGAGGAGGACCGCTACCGCGCTGCCCTGGCACTGCAGATCACCAACCTTCTGACCAGGTATGTTGGGGCGTAGGGCCCACTGAGCAGGTCTGCATTGTCAACTCAGAACTGTTTTAGCCTTCCTTTTTTTGTTTTTTTGAGACTGGGTTTCTCTGTAGTTTTGAAGCCTGTCCTCAAACTCACAGAGATCCACCTGCCTCTGCCTCCCGAGTGCCAGGATTGAAGGCATGCGCCACCACCGCCTGTTGAATTGTATTTTCTTACACTAAAAATCCTAGTTCATATGGATGAGTTCAATATTACTATTTCACATTGATCTGCCACTCAGAACTGATCGATCTTGATAAGTACATAAATAACAAATTTACAGTTCAGCACTGTGACCCATGCTCTCCCCGGGCTTGGGGTAGTAGTTATATTTAAAATCAGCACTTATGGCCGGGCGGTGGTGGCGCATGCCTTTAATCCCAGCACTCGGGAGGCAGAGGCAGGCGGATCTCTGTGAGTTCGAGACCAGCCTGGTTTACAAGAGCTAGTGCCAGGACAGGCTCCAAAGCTACAGAGAAACCCTGTCTCGAAAAACTAAAATCAGCACTTATTTCTCATATTTGGTTCCAATAACTGATATCCAAACTGGAGAAGCGTGTTGAGTCCCTAATTGTAGTTTATAGTGTCTCACTCTCAGAGGTGTTAGGCTGAACATGGAGGCAGTACAGCCTTCACTTTCATGGCTTTGCTAAGTGTGGGTGATTGAAGCAGGAGAAACCTGATCTGTGGGAGCGAGGAGCTGTCCTTGCAGCAGTGCATGGCTGTGAGCACAGACTGGGTCTCTTGCAGGTGCATGTTTGCCTACAAGCTGGGTCTGAATGACCTGCCCCAGTCAGTCGCCTTCTTCAGTGCGGTAGATATTGACCAGTGCCTCAGGAAGGAAGTAACCATGGACTGTAAGACTCCTTCTAACCCCACAGGGATGGAGAGGAGATATGGGATTCCCCAGGGTGAGCACAGTCTTTGTTCCTCATGTACATAGAACGGGAGGTGATTTAGAACTGTGGGCCCTGGGGAAGAAATTTACGTTTAATATGTGCCATATTCTAAAGTTAATGTGATACTCAAATCATAAAGGGAGCTGTTGCAGAAAGTGGTTCATAGTAAATGAGGAAAATGCTAGAATTTCAAAGATTAAGTCTATACTGACCCATTTTCAGAATTACACCAGAAATGTTTAAAGATTTATTTTTTAAGTCAAAGTGAAAGTGCATTCTTAGTATGTGTGCTAAAATGCCAGAGTGGGTCAGAAAACTTACTTTCTATTAAATATGTTACTAAGACAAGCTGCTATTCCTGGCAGTTAGTCTCAGTGGTCCCACCCACTGTCTTTTTGACCCTAATATTCATACTTTCCTTTCTGAGCTCAGTCATAGTTGTGGATGCATCCTAACCAGTTTCCACTGTCTTCTAGGTGAAGCACTTGACATCTACCAGATAATTGAACTCACCAAAGGCTCCTTGGAAAAACCCTAGCTCCATCTGGAGGCTCCATTATTTGCTCCTGTGGAGCTTCACTGGAGTGGTGCAGGTTCCTAAACTCAGGCTTTCATGTGCTTTTTGCAAAAGGCCATCCCTAGGCAGCCATTGCTGTAGCAGGACCTGCCCAGAAGAGTCCTTCTGACTGAAGGGACATTTTGGTGGGTTCAGGACCAGGACGCCGACATCAGTGGAGGCTGTATGACAAAGAGTACTGCCAGGCACAGATGAAGCAGATGCCCCAAAGGTCACATTAACTCAGGCATATCTTCCTTTTCTTCTTGGCTGGTTCTCTGTTCTGCTCCGTGTGTGCTGGTGCACTGCCCTAGAAGGGGAGAACAGAAGCTCGGGTGACCCTGCCCTGCCCTACAGATGGGAATAAAAGCAAACACTAAGACTCCCGTATCACTCATCCTCTCCTCTGCCTCCCAGCTGGTTGTTTAGATACCTCCATCCTAATAAAATGGCATTTTTATAAGCCCAGGATAGGATGAGAGAGGACTCAAGCGCCGCAGCGCTCCATGTGACCTTTCTAAGGAGCCGGAGCTGGGAGAGATGTAAAGGATTCAGGATCAGCTTTTCTGCTAAGCCAGAAATCCAGGTTATTTTACATAAACTTGCAATTTGAATGGGTTCAGGCTACTGATGTTACTTCTAGCTTCAAACGTAAGACAGAACCCTTCCAAAGGCAGGGAAACAGTGGGTTCAGATAATGAAGTGGAGACTCTAGGGAGGGTGTAAAAGCCAGCCAGAATGCTGTAGAAACAGGACCTAGGGCAGGGCAGTTTGCCACTTTTCCTAGAAATATGTATGAAAAGTAGGCACTGACCTCTTCACTTTCATCTTCTGCATCCTCTCGAAGAACCATGTCGAGAATGTTGCCTTTGATCTTGAAGTCCCGAGAAGTACTTAGCTTCATGTGCTGCATCAGGTTTACCTGGGGCAGACAGGCACTTACTCAGGGACAGCTCAACACACCCCAGTGTGTACCTGGAAGACCTTGAGTCCATCAGGTCAGAAGTGACCAGCACGGTGTTGCTGCCCACCTTGGCCTTCAACAGGAAAGGAGTGGTAATGTTTTTACCTTGGACTTCTTTGATAGATGGATCAGAAACTTTTCATACTGCTCAATGGCAAACACAAGGTTAGGGATTGGCTTGGTTTCACGAAGAACTTTAGCCTAAGGGCAAAAGGACATTTAAATTTATATTTCAAGTTCAATAGCTTTTGAAGTTTTTCTCTAGTGTTCCTCAGACTTACATTCTCGAAACCCACTTTCTGACTGGGGAGTACACTTGTATTGCTGGGCTTGTTCCCTCAAATGAGGATCCTGTCACTCAGGCTTCCTCCTCCTGAATCCTGGGATCACAGCATGTGCCACCATCCCACTTTTAAATCCTCAGAGGCAGCTTTCCTGCTGCATATCGAGACCTGCCCCGTGTTTCCTGTACGATACACACGGTAACTTACTTAGTGGTCTTCTCGACATTAGTTATTTTCAGTATTTAGTATTTCCCTTTAATAACAGTGTGGTGAGGACAGGCCTGCCTGTACCTGGGCCTTTCTAGATCCTAAAAGGAACTGTTACAGCCACATTTCCTAAAGTACAGTAGCTTTCCTGCATTCACCAATTCTTAGATCCCCACCCCCCCAAGACAGGGTACCTCTGTGTAGCCCCGGCTATCCTTGAACTCAGATCTGGCATTGCCACTACCGCCTGGGTAATTCTTAGGACTCTTTAGAGGGCCCCTCTTACACAATTTTTGTCCAACAATAAGGCCCCCTGTGTCTGAACAGCCAGGTAAGCAGCTTACCATGATTGTGCCGGCTGTAGCTTTCTCCTTCTCTGTGCACTTTGGGTTGTTGTTCCTCTTATTCTAAAGAAACAGAAACATTGTCTCATTCTCCAAATTCCTACACTACAAGCTGTATCTGGGGAGCAGAAATATTGATGCAGTCCAGCTCCTGGATGTCTTCCTTTGGGGTGTGCTCTTGGAGGTACCATGTAGAATTTGAGGGCAGGATAGCCATTGTATTCAGCTAGCACACATTTAAACAGTTAAAATGGACACTGTCAAGGTGGTAGCAGGAACAGGCGCTTTCCTGCTGGGCAGCTGTCTAAAAGGCTATACAGATACAGTAAGTCTTCTTAGAGGTATACAGATACAGTAAGTCTTCTTAGAGGTAATCTTAGCACAGTATAGTTACCATGCTTAGGAAGCGTGTAAAGGGTCACAGGGGCACTTCCTGAGGACAGAAAGGAGGAACCTGGTCATGGTGTACACCTTTAATCCTGGCACTCAAGAGGCAGAGGGATCTTGAATGAGGCCAGTCTGGTCTACGTAGTTCCAAGAAAGCCAGAGCTACACAATAAATAAAACCCTGCCTGAAACAACAGTCAATGACGAAGTACTAACAGGACAAAAGAAAATCAAGACCTAAGTGAGGGGAGATGGACAAAACACCCAGAGTCAGTGAAACAGTGCCCTAGAAGCACAGGAGACAAGAGAGACAGGCAGGTAGAGCCCCATGCTATGATCTGAAAGATTTCAGAGGTACCTGGTATGAGAAAGTTAAAATCCTGGAAAATGGGGTAGAGTGTGAGGCCCTTATTAAGGAAAGGAAAAGGAAAACAGCTGTGGATAGACTTCACCTGACCACATGGGAATTGAGCCATCTTCCCAGGTTTGTATCCAAGGGCATCCTGGAGAGACTACAAGTAAACCCTGTGCACTGCCCATAACTGCTGACTAGAACAAGACCAAATCTTACAGCCAGGATAACTAAATCTGAGACAGAAACATCCTTAGTTTGCACATAGTTGAGAGCAGAACGCTAAGGGTTTTTATTGCAATCAAGGTCGGCAGGGAGTGAGTGCACACAAAATGCATCTCTATAATTCCCAGGTCAACCAATAGTGAAGGATTCTAGAGCAGGAGGCTGGCAAACCATGAGGCAGAGCTAGTCCACCTGTTTGGAATAACATGTACTCAAACCAGAGAAGAGCTGTGGGCATGAAAGGGCCACTGTTTGGCCCTCCACTATAGAAAACGTGCTGACCCCTGCTGTAGAGTCAAACTAGCTGGGGTTAAGTCTCAGTCCTTTACTAGCTGTTTTCAGCTTTTCAGTCAACCCCCTAATATAAAGTATATTGAAGGCAGAAGCTGGTGCATAGAACGATAATAGGTAAGGGCTAGGTGGTAGCTATAGTAAAGGAGGTTGATAAGAGTCTGACAACTGTATTTCTACCTATATCCTGCCCAGTCATGTTACCTGATTGTTAATTGTTTGAAGAGCACTATTGAACATACAGTTGGAACTCTCAGAACTTTAAAAATGCTAGTGATCCAACATGACTCTTGAGAGAAGGAACATGAGTAGTTATTGTAGGATCCCCTTTCGGAGGTATCTCAGTCTAAGGATGCTTTATGAAATCTCTGTGGCTATATAAACATGAAGAATGATATGCTAGGCACAGTGGCACATGCCTTTAATCCCAGCACTTGGGAGGCAGGGGCAGGAGGATCCTTTATGAGTTCAAGGCTTCATCTATATAGCGAGTGCCAGGCTAGCCAAGGCTACAAAGTAAGATCCTTTCTCAAAAGAGGGAGAGGAAGAAGCTAGGTATGACAGCAGAAGCAGGTGGATCTCAAGTTCAAGGCCAGTCTGCACTACACAGGAGGACTGTCTCAAAAGCAAAATTGAAGATGGGGGGGGGGGGGATTCAAAACCTGAGTTTAAGAGTGGATGGATATATCCTATGAAGATAAAAGATTTGAAGGAATGGCATCCACAAGAAAGTATCTGAAGTTTTGAGAGGACACGCCTGCAAGCATTAAGAGAAAAAGACCAGGACTGACTCATCGCGCCAGCCCTCCATTAAGTCCTTTCTTGCCTCCAGATCACTTACTTGTACATAAGAAATGAAGGAGTAACACAAGGGCGTCAGATGAGAGCCGGACAGTTTCACCTGTATCAAAGGAAAAGGATACGGGTGTGACTGTAGCAATGAACTATTCCCCCACCCTTAGGAAAGCTGCTCTCAACTCACCAACTTTTCCACAGTGTTGGGAATGCCTCTGGAGCTCTGACACACCTGCAGACACTAACAAAGAGTTCCTACATTACCCATCAGCCATGGAGCACGTCTCATTGCTCTGACTACAGAGGAAAGGGAACATGCATAGCCTGGCCAGACACACAGCTTCCCTTCCCTTCTTTGAGCACACAAACTTCCCAGACAACAGGCAACAATAGGTTTGCTTCTGACTTGGCCAGCTCAATGCTTTAAGACTCCTTCAGGCAGAGTTCTTGCAGCTAGGAAGTAAATCTTAAGTTGCTAGTAAAGAAGACAGGCTCCCGGGGTCTCCATCACAGTAGCTTAGCACCTGGAGCACAACAGCAGTGCACGTTCCAGAGAGGGCTGTGTCGTCTATGCCTAGGTACTTAGTCTAGATCACTTACAGAGCATAAACTACACAGTTCCCATCACCTGGATTCACTGAGGACCAGAAATGGGTATGGTCATTTCCACCAGAGGTGAAATCCATCATGCCAGACAATGCTGACTTAAAGTACATCTCCCCTGACCTGGGGAGAACCCCACTAACTACTGATTGAATGAAAACGAAACTGTGCCAACAGCGTGGCAAGAGCTGTGTTCTGAGGCACTCTGCACCTGGCCGGCGGGCACAGAAGGTAGGGCGGGCCAGATTATCTTCCAAAAACTCACGTATTTGACAAACGCTGTTAGGGTGCTGTAGATTTTGGACAGGTCCTTTAGTAAAGTGTCCACGCAGCTGCCTGACGGCAGGGCCGTCTGCACCAGCTCATGGAAGAATGTAACCAGGGTCCCCAGCTGCATGATGATGGCTTTCTCCATGAGAGGACTTGACGGGACTGCTTGAGAAGAGGCAGCTTCTGAAGAGGAACGAAATTGATGTGGTTCAGTCTCTTCGTTAACAGTAAAGGAGAATTAAAGCAAACCACCTCAGGAAAACTAGTTTAAGGGCTCCACCTTATTACAATCCCCACCTGGAGTCACTTCAGCAGATAGGGTTTCTTGGTTCACTGAGCCCTTAATCTTGGCGATTAACCAGTCCACTTCTTCTAGGACTTTCTCGGCCTGACTCAGAACGAGTAACTGTGGAAGGAAAAGAGCGTGTGGCATGGTTCACATTGCTGGGGCAATAGCAAGCGCTGCGCCCACAGGGACCCTCCAGGCCCGAGGACAGAAGCCACTGTAGCACTCTTTAGGTGGATGGAGCTGGGCGGAAGGGACGGCAAGGGCTGTTTGCCACGGATCACATCAGCACTCACGCAGACAGTGGGGGCAGCTGTTCTCAGATTCACTACTGCAAAGTGGTTTGTCTTCTCTATCTCTATATCCTGGAAAGGGAGAGGCAAGACCTAAGACCAGTGCCTTGACCTCACTCCCCACACAGGATGCCACACTATACTTGCTGTGCTACCTGGTCTATGTCTCCCAGCTGCCCATGGATATCCTGGGACAAGTCACGAAGCAGGGTGACAGGACTCTTATGTAAGACATGCAGGCTGAAGAAGAGGCTCATCAAACTCTTACAAAATGAGGCATCCTCTAGGAGCAGGAAGGGAAGGAAGTGTGAATCACTCATTGTTATGGCGTTTGGAGACTGGCCCGCTCGTGACGCTGTAAAGGGAATGCCTCTCTAACAGGTTTTGGTGATGATGATTCTGTAGAAAGCTGTCAGGGAGGGAGACAGGAAACTCACCCAGGCTGTATTCCTTGCAAATCTTAGACGTCCAGGATAACATCTGCATAAACTAAACAAAAGACCTTCAGTTGTTAAATAAAACAGTGCTGGGTATGGTGGCACTTGGGAGGCAGAAGCAGGCAGATCTCGGTGAGTTGAAGGCCAGCTCAATCTACACTAAGCCAGCCAGGGCTACAAAGTCAGACCCTGTCTTCTTTTTTCTATTAAATATTTTCCATTCATCAGCCTTCCCAAAACTCATTTTTTCTCAAACTCCCCCAACCACACAATTCTGTTCCTTTCCCGTTTTTTTTTTTTCCCCTCTCTATACAAAACAAATGAGGTATGAACGAATGAAGCTGTTTCAGTATGGGTGAACTGTAGCTGGGAAGGAGGAGACAGGGAACTTTTCCCAGGCTAACCTGGATCTAGGACATTAGCCTCTGCCCTCCAATTCTCAAACGCCCTCCCCACCATAGGTGACAATCTCTCAGGGAACAGCAGTTCCTGGGGGCAAGAGCCCACATGACAAGCCTTGGCCCCTAGAGCTTCAACAGGACGGGGTAGATATGGATGGATTGCTGGCTCCTATGGCATCCTTTACTGCCCTGTGGAGATACTACTGTTGAAGAGACCCACCAAAATGGTCCTTCTCTCATTCTTTTTATGCGTGAATGCTCATTTGGATGGGCAATCTATATGTACACACACCTAACACAGATATACATACAATCCATCTCTGCAGGTATTTCTACTTTGGGATTGTGGTCACACTCATGGCATATCATTTGCTAAATTCTCCTCACACTTTGCTTGGTCCTCCGAAATCCAAACGCTGAACTTTAGCTACCTTCACAATTAAAGCTCTGTCATTTCAGAAGAGGCAGAAACAACAGGAAGCACAGGACTGAGAAAGAACCAACCGTGCTAAAAAGGCTGAGGCCACCAAAGACAAACCTGTCTGATATAAACAGTGTTTATAGTCAACGAAACAAACAAAGCTAGTATGCTCTTGACCGTCTCTGGCTGTATGTGCTCTGACAGAAACAATGTATAAGAAAAAAAAAACACCCTATAGCTCCTTCAAAAGCACAGTTAGAGGGATACCTCTGGTTTTTTTTTCTTTTCTTTTTTTTTTTTTGAAGTAAGCTGGCCTCAAACTTGCTATGTAGCCAAGGATAGCCCTGAGTGTACGGCATGCGCCGCCGTCACACCAGATTTGTCTCTGGGGACCAGACAGAGGGCTGTGTACAGGTAAGCACGGGCCCTACGGAGCAGTCACAGCCTCAGCCCTAGCTGTATGCTTTTATGACGACACGGTTCTTGCCTTAGAGGGGTCCTAACAGGGACTCAACAACACGGTTGCTACCTGAGCAGAGGAAGGCTCCAGCAGCCTGGACAAGGTGGAGAGAATCGCGATGAGCAGCAAGGCCTCTTTGCTGTTAAAATCTTCCTCTTCACTGCTCAGCAAGTTCAACAGGGACCTCTGCAAAAGGAGTGGATGCACACAGATGGGAGTAGGCATTTTGTACCAGAGAAGAGATATCTACCCAGAAAGCATCACGGCTGGAACAGAAGGATTCAAAGCTATGTAATCCCAAGGGGATAAAAATCGGGAAGGAAACCTGGAGTGAGCAGCAGTTTTCTGTTTCAACTATAGACTGAGCATTCTCTTGAAAACCAGGGCCGGCTCTTGTCTTACTCCCTGCAGTACACAGGGGAACAAACTAGTTTCTGGTGGTTCTCATCTGCTTGGAGCTGGCGTTCAGCCTCTGACCTTAAGGCTAGACCAGGCCCCAAACTCAGCTCCCCTGACGCCTGTGCTGACCGTGGAATCAGTCTGATTCGAGTATCCGTTCAGCAGCCTTCCTGACTACAGTGGAGCTCCCTACAGGAGCTTTACCTCTTCTGTTCCTGTCAGTGTTCCAGCAACAAGAAGTCCTGGGACACAGCAGGAACGTTAACCATCATCTGTTAAAGAAGCCTGATGTGGGAGTGACTTCTTTCTAATCTGTTGCTTTCATTGGTTAATTAATAAAGAAACTGCTTGGCCTTTGATAGGACAGAAAATTAGGTAGGCGCAGTAGACTGAACAGAATTCTGGGAGAAAGAAAGCCGAGTCAGGCAGTCGCCATGATTCTCCCACTCCAGACAGATGCAGGTTAAGATCTTTCCTGGTAAGCCAGCTCGTGGTGCTACACAGAATATTAGAAATGGGTTAGATCAATATGTAAGAGCTAGCCAATAAGAGGTTAAAACTAATGGGCCAAGCAGTGTTTAAAAGAATACAGTTTCAGTGTAATTATTTCGGGGCATAAGCTAGCCATGCAGGAGCTGGGCAGCGGAACGCAGCCCACCGCTCCTTCTACAGAAACCCTGGCCATGGAACACAGTGGTACTTGGACAGTTACAGGTAAGAAACATCACAGGCTTCCGTTTTCCAGTCCAGATATCCGTGGACAAGGCCAAATTATACCATATAATCAAACCAAAAAACCTGCCCTGAGAATTGGCTTCTTTCTCTCAGAGGCCCCGAGTTCTGCCTCCTGGATCCTCACTGGAGCTGTCCCAACATCTAAGGGCCACCTGTTACTTCCTGTCTGACTCCTCGTGGAAGAGGCTAACACAACCGCTTCCCCAAGCTTCTCACCTGAAATTGCCGGATCTGGAACGTAGCTCTCTGAGTGACTGTGACACCTGCTTCTTCTCCCTCTTCTTCTGTGCCTGTGACATCTGGAAATGGAAAGAATCCTATCTTTTTTCAAACTGACTTAGGTTTTTGTTTTGTTTTTGTTGAGACAAGGTCAAAGTAATAACCCAACCCAGCCTGGAACGTCCTATGTAAGCCCTGAACCTGTAATCCCCATCTCGGCTTCCTGAATGCTGGGATAACAGCTCTTCTTCAGCCCCCACACCAACAACCCCGCACTCAGGTACTAGGGATTGAACCTAGGTCCTCATATGTGCTAGGCAAGTGCTCTGCCAACTAGGCTGTGTTCTCAGCCCTCTGTTTACTTAGATTTAGTATGGGAGGTCCTTTTAGAATTAGTATGTGTTGCTTTTATTGGTTAATGAATAAACTGCTTTGGACCTATAGCTGGGCAGAACAGAGCTAAGTGGGGAAAACTAAACTGAATGCTGGGAGAAAGAAGGCAGAGTCAGGAAAAGCCATATAACCCCGCCAGAGACAGATGCCAAATGGAACTATACCCAGTAAACCATGTGGCAATACAAAGATGAATAGAAATGGGTTAAATTAAGATGTAAAAGTTAGCCAATAAGAAGCTAGAGCTAATGGGCCAAGCAGTGATTTAATTAATACAGTTTCTGTGTGGTTATTTCAGGGCTGGGCAGCTGGGAACAAACGGCCTCTTATTACATAGCATTTTTCCTTTATTTTAATTTTATGTGTATGGGTTTTTAGCCTGCATGTGTATCTGTGCACCATGTGTATGCAGTACCCACGTAACTGTGGAGGCCAGAAGAGGGCATCAGATCCCCTTGGAACTGGAGTTAACAGACAGCTGTGAGCCACCATGAGAGTGCTGGAAATCAAATCCACGTCCTCTGGAAAAGCAGCAAGTGTTCTTAACTGTTGAGCCACCTCTCCAGGCCCAGGCACTTTTTGTTTGTTTGTTTTTAATTATATATAGAGAGGCTGGAGAGATGGCTCAGTGGTTGGGAGTGCTGGCTGCTCTTCCAGAGGGCCTGGGTTCAAGTCCCAGCACCCATATGGCAGCTCATAACTGTCTATAACTCATGTTAAAGGAATCTGACACCCTCACACAGACATACATGCAGGGAGAATATCAATGTACATAAAATACAAATAAAAATTATTTAAAAAAACAACAGATGTAATACACACACACTTGGTTTTGGTAGGGTCTCACTCTGTAGCCTCTGCTACCCTAGAAATTATTATGCAGGCTCTAATTTGTGGTTCTCTTGCTGCCTTTCCCCCTTGAGTGCTAGGTTTTTATGCATGTACCACCACACCCCAACTTTGGAGGGAACTAATATTTAGAATTATATTATTTTGAGACTAGATTTCATAGTCCAGATATTCAATATGAGCCGTGTCTGGCCTCGAACTTGTGATCCTAACTTAGCTTACAAGTACTGGGATTACAGGTCTGAGTCATCATGCCTAGGGCTAGCTAAAATTTTAGAATTTAAAAAAAAAAAAAAGTCTGGAGGCTGATTTAAATGTTTTTAAATTTCACTTTCTTTTTGTGGGGACTGAGACAGGGCCTCTTTATTATGTAGCTCTTGCTTGTCCTGGAAGTCACTATGAAGACCAGGCTGGCTTCAAACTCACAGAGATCCACCTGCCTCTGATTCCCAAGTACTGTTAAAGGCCTGCCTCACCATGCCCGGCTTTCTTAATGCTGTCACCATTTGCAGTTAAGTGCAGATCCTGAATCCACTAGATGTCACCCTCAGCAGCCCCAGGGCCCTTCTCAGATCCTGGATCCAGTAGATGTCACCCTCAGCAGCCCCAGGGCCCTTCTCAGATCCTGGATCCAGTAGATGTCACCCTCAGCCTTCCTAGCATCCTTCTCAGGCCCTGAATCCACTCTCAGCAGCCCTAGGGCCCCCTTCTGAGGCATTCTCTGGTAGGTGAACGGGTAGACTCAAAGGGTCTGGTTATAGAGAAATCAAAGCAAGTTATTTATGACCCTGTAATGCCTACCCAGAGCCCTGAGAAACTGCTGGATCCTGGGCTGATAGAACTGTTGCACGGCGCTGAATGTCTTCTGCAAACCCTCCAAGCACAGCAGTGAGATGCTCTTTCCTTTCTCTTTCCTTCCCGACTCTTCCACGGAGGTAGGAATAGACGTGTATCTCCACAGTAAGACCCTAAAGATTGAGAAAGTTGTGAACACGAACCATTAATGTCAATCTAGATATAGTACACTTTATCCTGTGTAAACAAAGGTTCTGTGAAGTTTCAGAAACTTACAGCTATGAAACTGCCTCACCAGAGGTGTTTCTATGCCTCCCTGATAGTCAACTCTCCTCCTTGATTTACAAGCAACTACCGGCCTCATTTCTTTTCCCACAATTATGTGTTTTACAAGTAACCCTATGCAAGTGCTATCACTGAGCAGAAGGCTAGAGCCTTCGTGATCCAGCATGTCTTTCAGGTTCACCTCTTGCTGCAAATATAGATGGTATTCTTTTGTTTTTATTGTTTGTTTTTTTGAGACAGGGTTTCTCTGTGGTTTTGGAGCCTGTCCTGGAACTAGCTCTTTTTTTGGTTTTTCGAGACAGGGTTTCTCTGTGGCTTTGGAGCCTGTCCTGGAACTAGCTCTTTTTTTGGTTTTTCGAGACAGGGTTTCTCTGTGGCTTTGGAGCCTGTCCTGGAACTAGCTCTTGTAGACCAGTCTGGCCTCGAACTCAGAGATCCGCCAGCCTCTGCCTCCCGAGTGCTGGGATTAAAGGCGTGTGCCACCACCGCCCGGCTTTTTGTTTTTATTGTTAAACAGGACCTCATTACCCAGGATTATCTCTTAAATTTTTTTTCCTTTTTAAATTTTATGTGTATAAATGCTTTCGTCAGCATGCATGTCTGAGGGCCACGTGTGTGCAATGCCTGCAGAAGGTATCAGATCCCCTGGGACTGAGTTACTGTCGGTTTTGAACCACTGTGTTCAAATGGGTGCTGGAAATAGAACTGGGTCATCGGGAAGAACAGCCTTAACCTCAGAGCCGTCTCCAGCCCCAGCCAGGCTTGTCTCTCACACTTGCTGTGTGGCTAAGTTCTGACCCTCCTAGGGCTGGGATTATAGGCTTGTGCCACCGCACCTGGCTTTACGTACTGCTGGAGTGCAAACCCAGGGTCCCATGCCTGCTGGACAAGCTTTCTTAAGTAAGCTACATCTCCAGCCCCTATTCTGTATTTATAGCTAAGAAGTAGTCAATGTTCAGCAGGGATGTAACAGTCTGTCCATCACCTTATTCTCGATGGCCATGTGCTCTGTAAGGCCATTCACTATGATTGCATTCTTAGCCAGGTGCTGAAGTACAGGCGCCATTTATCTCTTGTGTTTAATCTGCTGTCAAGTGTGTGTACAGTTAGGAATGTCATGCTTACTTTATGCACAATTCAGTCACTATGCAATAATACACCCTTTTCTCTCCTGAGAATGCAGTGAGATTTTATATGAGACAAAGAATCCACACAAAACAGAAGAGAAAAAAGCCTCACTACGAGATACTCCGCTTTCACTCCTGACACACGCCCGATTGTCTCTCCCGAATTTCCTGTCTTGCAGAATCCACAACACACAAGCTCCCAGTCTGCAGGTGAGAGCGGCTTACCGAGTTATGTCACAGAGGTTCTGGAAGATCCTGTCTGGGTTTTGGCCATCAGGACCACTCACGTGCCCTCTTCGTATTAGCTGTTGGACCTTCTGCAGAGCTACGTTCACTGCGTAGTGCATAAACTCATTGCTGGACCGCAGGACAGACAGGCTCTCTTCATGACTCTGAATGCTGTCTCTAGAGAGAGAGTAAAGGGAGGGAGGGAGGAAGGAGCTGAGCCTGGTGGTGCAGCATGTAATCCCAGCACCTGGGAGGCTGAGACAGGAGGATTGCAAGTTTAAGGCTGACTGGGCAACTGAACATGATCCTGTCCAAAAGAAAAATGGGGTGAGATACAGCCACGTGGTGAGTGCTGGCCTAGAATTCATACTTCTCACTCACTAGGCCCCGGCTTCCCGTCTGCTTTAATAATGCTGAGACACACCTCCCTCTGTAGAAAGCCTACCTTGAGTGATGTAATCTTCATGTGAAGCAAACTAACCTCCTAACTTATTTCCTACTGTCTGTAATACGGCATGCACTGTGACTCCAGATGGGCCATGCGGGGAAACTGGGCACGCGTTCCTTTACTGAACTGCCTCTCGGCACAAGGAGACTCTTACCTGAAGAGAGCCGTGAGAAGATCAGACACAAACTTCATGGACAAGAGGCTATCGTTTGTCCTGCTGGTCATTTTCGTCTTGCCTTTACCAGCTTTTTCATTGAGGATGTCAGAGAACTTCTTGTAACACATAAATAGGCTCAGAATCTCCTCAAACTTACTCTTACTGCGCCAAAGGGAAGAGAGCAAAGACAAGCAGCGTCAGCTCCTTGTGCCTTGTTTCCCAGAGAAGATGAAGAGCCCCATACAAATGTCTCATCTTAGAGCTGGCGTTGTGAGTTAATGGGCCCTCATTAGCATGGCATTCCCAAGTCACAGCAACCTCAGGAGCCTTTTTTCTTTCCTCTGATTTCTTCCAAAGTTCATGGAAGCTCAGTACTACCCCAATAAGATCCTTCTATTAAGTGTCAAGAGTACTTGAATTGGAGATCTGGGAACTTTGAATAAATGAAAGCTTGCAGGAAGACAAAATTCACAGGCCTGGTAGAAAGAACATTGAGTGTGGTGGCACACATCTTTATTCCCAACACTTTAATCCTAGCACTAACATGACGCTAGAGTACACCAACAAATGATAAAACTATATGAAGGGTCACAACAACCCTTACCTGAAGTTACTGATGGAGAAATTATATTCTATCAGAACTTCACACACTCCCATTATGAGACAGGCACAGATATGATTCTTGATGCCGACGCTAGTGCTCTGAGAAAAATCTGCTGATTTATCCTAAAAGACAAATACAAATTAGCGCACCACTAAAGCCTCCGTCGGTCCGTGCGGCCGAGGGCTCAGCAATTACCAGCTCGAAGTCTTCCAGCTCACTCTTAATCATTCTGGCAGTAATGGACTCCAGCATGTCGTCCAGCTCATGGCACAGCCCCTCTTCTTCCTCTCCTTCATCCCCCTGTTGCAGGGAGATCACTCTGCTCTTATACCAGGCCAAGCAATGGTGAACGCAAGACAGCAGGTGATCCTAGAAGCAAACGAGAAACAACCACCTACAGCACTGTTCAGCAGCTCGTGGGACTCGCTGGCACCACGCAGCAGGTGCATCTGAATTAGCAAAGCTGGGGAAGGAAAGTGTGTTTCTTCTGAAAGACTGAACCAACAGCGGTGTTTCCCAAGAACTGGCCCCATAAGGCGCTAACATTTCAGAAGGAAACTCCATGTGCTCTGACTTGATACCAACACCGTGAGAGCCCCACTGGGAAGCTAACCGGCCTCTAGCTCCCAGTCCTGAAAGCTGTTATAGAGACAGGGTTTATGCTGAGGGAATCTTTGGGACACCAATACGGCCTCACCTCATGGCACTGAAGCTACATTAACGAAGACCAGATGGGATAACTCAACCTCTCCCCATTTTCCTAGTCACTTGCTGGCGTTTCACTCTTTTGCCATCTCTTCCCACCGTTCTGCAGCTAGCTAAGAACGAAGCCCTGGCCTCGTCTCTCTAGAGTTCACTAGAGTGCACACCGCAGCTCAACTGAAGCCACGCACTCCCTCCAGACTAAGAAAACAGATTTATTAACTCCTGCATGTACCACGCTTCCATCAGTGTGTAACCAAAGCTCTGCAAGGGACAGATAGACACTCTTAGGAAGAGGTGGTTGTCATGATTAGTGAAGTACTAACAGGGAGACGGTGACCAAGAGATCAAAGCAGGGAGCTGGCTCAGCAGTGGCACTTGGTCCTCTTGTAGAGGACCTGGGTTCGAGTTCCAGCAACCACACTGTGGTTCACAATGGGCTGTAACTCCGTTCCAGGGGACCCAGTGACCTCTTCCGGCCTCCAAGCCCCAGGCACACCCATGATGCACATACAGCCATGCAGGCAAATACTCCTACACATAACATGCAATGAATAAATCTTAAAACGGGTCACCGATAATGGATACGGCAAAGTAAGAGTAAAACTCCTTGAAAGAACTAGAAAAGGTTCGTGGAGGATGGGACCTACTGTGGTCAACCTTACCACTGACAGTGGTGAGCAGGGGCTGCAGGGGTGGGCAAGTCTTACCAGCGGTTCTTGTAGAAAGATTTGACTTCCTTGGGTCAGAACACAAGCTCCCAGCTTCAGAGGAGGTAGCAGATCAGACTCTGGCTCATAGAACAGCTTTAACTGTACAATGAGACAGAAAAATCAGGACTTGTGAATACTTCCTGAGTATTTTTTTTTTTTTTTTTTTTTTTTTAGGTTTTTCGAGACAGGGTTTCTCAGTAGCTTTGGTGCCTGTGCCGGAACTAGCTCTTGTAGACCAGGCTGGCCTCAAACTCCCAGAGATCCGCCTGCCTCTGCCTCCCGAGTGCTGGGATTAAAGGCGTGCGCCGCCACCACCGCCCGGCTACTTCCTGAGTATTTAACGGATCGAGCTGAGGGCACCTGAGCCTTCTAAGACACATCTCCCAACTGCCCAAAGAATGACGTAACCGATTTCTATGGCTTGGCCTGCCCACAGCCTTTCAAAGCGCTGCCGGCACAGTCCTGATCAAGGCAACTTTTTCTACTTTACTCTTACTCCCTTCTTACTGGCCTCTAAACCTGCAAAGGCAACCAGCGGTTTCAGAAAATCTGATGAAAAATACAGGGGCAAATCAGTGTCAATGGACCCAGTGGGTTACAAAAAGAACAAGGAAAGCCTGAAGGTGGATTGGGGATGTATTAGGGGGTGCCCGGGGGAGCTGGGGTGTGTGCGAACATAATCAAGATATACTACATACATGTGCGAAGCTGCCAATGAATAAGAGTCTTAAAAAGAGTATTGCCTCCTGAGTCTAAACCAGTACTATCTCTATTACCAATTGTGACAGTAACCCAAATCTTAAGTCTTCATTTGAAAACTGAGTCTACTGGTGAAAGTAAAACTATGTAAGGTTTAACCATTGCAATACGCACAAAGAACATCAAACACAACAGAGCCTTAAAACAAATCTTGGCTCTTATTTGCGTCTGTCTGTCCTCTCCTGAAGTCTGGTCCACATGCTGACCTATGTTGGAAAGCGCTGCTCTATGCCTCAGACACGTTTTCAGTTCTTGTTACAGTGTGATGATGCCTGGAAGATATGATTTAGCTAACGGGGCACACATTATCCAGAGGAACACGCCAAAACCCAGCGAGGAGTTTCCGAGAGCAAAGGCCTTCCAATAGCTTAATATCCAAGACCTTAATTTCAAATGGATTTTTTTTTCCCCAGAATTACCATGAAGCAATGGGGATGGCCTCCTATCAGTCCACATCTAATTGCAGGAAAATGGTGGACCAGGGGCCTACCTGAGCCCTCCCAGTGGAGAATAAATGTTATATAGCTGGTTAAAAAAAAAAAGATTTTGATAATGCTTAATGTAAGAATCTTGAGAATTTATTTATATGTGATGTCTTCATCTGAACTTGGCTCATCTTGATGGTCCTTTCAAGTGTGTCATTGATTTAAAACATGTTTTGAGTTGGGTGCTGTGGTAATTTGAATAAAAGTGGCCCCCATAGGCCTATAGTGAGTGGCACTATTAGGAGGTGTGGCCTTGTTGGAGGATGTGTGTCATAGGGGGCAGGCTTTGAAGTCTCAGAAATTCAAGTCAGATATAGAACTCTCAGCTCCTTTTCCAGTACTGTGTCCACTGCATGCCACCATGCTTCCAGCCATGGATTAAACCATGGACTAAACCTCGGAATTGTAAACCAGCCCCAATTAAATGTTTTCCTTTGCAAGAGTTGTATATCTTCACAGAAACAGAACTCTAACTAAGTTGTGATGGCAAATACTTTTTTTTGGGAGGGGGTTTTCGAGAGAGGGTTTCTCTGTACATTTGGAGCCTGTCCTGGAACTAGCTCTTGTAGACTAGGCTGGCCTCGAACTCAGAGATCCACCTGCCTCTGCCTCCCAGAGTGCTGGGAATAAAGGCGTGCGCCACCACCACCCTGGACAGGCAGGGATATACAGTGAGGCCCTACCTCAAAAGAACCAACCAAGCAATTTTCTGAAGCCTGAAGTGGTGGTGGATGTTTGAAATCCCAGTACTTCAACAGCAGAATTAAAGCTCAGAAAAAAAATCAAGACAGCTTCAACTACACAATCATTTGAGTGCAGCCTGGACTACACCCATGTCTCAAAACATATATAAACTGAATAGTTCCATAAAGTGTCCTGATTTAAGGAGAAGACTGAGACTTCAAGGAAGACTTAGAGGCTAGCAAGACAGCAGCAGGTCAGTGAAGCAAGGCGTGCCTACAATTCACTAGCATCCTAGTTGTGAGCTGTGCTGTATTTACCAGTCTGAAAAGCATCATCCTGCCTCATCTGATCCCTACGAGCCATAAAGACAGCTCACCTGTGAGAAGAGAGTCTGCATGATCGAACTGGCCAGCTGGGAGTTCCGGCGAAGAACATCGTAGAAGCCCTAGAAACAACACAGGGACAAGATCATTCTTTCTCTTACTCGGTTCTTTTTAAATGCGTTGTCTGTGTGGGGTGGGGGTGACGATGTGCCACAGGTGTGTGGGTGCCTGTGCAGGCCAGAAGAGGACACTGGATTCCCCAGAGCTGAAATTATAGGCAGTTATGAGCCACCTAAAACAGGGCTGGGAACCTCAGGTTCTCTGAAGAGCCAAGCACCCCTGAACTGTTGTGCCATCTCTGCAACCCATACAATTTTCTTACTTGGGGGCTGGAGAGATGGCTCAGTGGTTAAGAGTATTGCCTGCTCTTCCAAAGATCCTGAGTTCAATTCCCGGCAACCACATGGTGGCTCACAACCATCTGTAAGGAGGTCTGGTGCCCTCTTCTGGCCTGCAGACATACACACAGACAGAATATTGTATACATAATAAATAAATAAATGTTTAAGAAAAAAATTAAAAAAAAAATTCTTACTTTACATGTACACTCTAAAATTTCCATTAGGGACACACTGCAACTACAGATTTGAGATTTAAAATACCACTAATATTGAGCAATGTGTAAGCATGTCTTATCTTTTATTTATTCTTTAATAATCAAAAGGAAAAGAAATTATTTTATTTATTCTTCTCTCATAACATTTGGAGGCTTAAGTGTTTCCTTTCCATTTGTTTTAACTATTTTATTTCCATTTCTAGCTATCCAGTGCTAGGGTGTGTAATTTTCACAAACCTTCCCAGGCTGCTGCTCTTCTCACAGCATACACTGCAGTGTATCTTACGAAAGCACTTTAACAGTGGCTATTACAGTGGTTATTGTTTGGTCTTGTTAATGCTATGCAATGCAGCACAGCTTTAGTTTCTCCCCTTTTAATTTGTATGCCTTTATTTTCCCGTGTCTTGTAGCAGACAGCACCTCAATTATGCTGCTGAATCAATCACTGAGAATAAACACCTTCATTCCTCACCAGAGGGGACAGCACTCGTCCTGTCACTATTCTAAGGATGAGGAAGCTCCTTCCTGAACTTAGTTTGCTGAAGAGTTTCTAAAAGATATGGGGAGGGGGGGTGTTGGAGGGGTTGAGACAGGGTCTCTCAGTTTAACAGCCTTGGCTGTCCTGGAACTCGACTTATAGACCAGGCTGGCCTCAAACTCACAGAGATCCTTCTGCCCTTGCCTCCTGAGTGCTGGGATCAAAGGAGTGCACCACCACTTCCTGGCTCTAAAAGATTTTCTCATAAAGGAATGTTGTTTGAGCAAGTATGTATCTCTGCAGCATGTGTATGTGCCTGTGCATGTATGTATGTGTCTATGCATGCATGTGTGTGTGCCTGTGCATGTATGTATGTGTCTATGCATGCGTGTGCCTGTGCATGTATGTATGTGTCTATGCATGCATGTGTGTATGTGCCTATGCAACACGTGTGTATGTCTTGCAGCATGTGTGTGTCTACGCATCTGTGCAACATGTATGTGACTGAGCATGCGTGTTCTGTGTCTGTGCATGCATAACAAAGCCTATGTAGCCCAGACTTTCATGAACTTTTATGATTCATCTTCCTTGGTCACCCCAGAGCTAGGGTTATAGATGGGGTCATTATGCTTAGCTCCCCCCAATTAATAGCTCAGTGATTAAGAGCACTTGTTACTCTTGCAGAGAACCTAACTTCCATTCCCAGTACCAACACCAGGAGCTCACAACTGCCTGTAATGGTGAGGAATTCTCTGGAGCTGTAAGCCCCAATTAAACACTTCTTCCTAGAAGTTGTCTTAGACAAGCTGTTAGCATGCAACAGAAAAGTAACTAAGATATCCTGTCTCGCCAGCACCAGGAGCGAAGGTATGTGACACCATACCCAGTTCCTGGAAGGTTTTTTTTTTTTTCTCCCCCTTCTCAAGACAGGGTTTCTCTGTGAAACAGTCCATGGTTGTCCTGGAACTCACTTTATAGACCAGGTTGGCCTCATACTCACAGAGATCTGCCTGTCTCTGCCTCCCAAGTGCTGGGATTAAAGGCATGCACTACCACTGCCCAGTACTCTTGGAAGTTTTTGATGTTAGTTTAGGTATGCAAAAATTTGAAATTTGAGGCCATAAAGTAAGGGTATGCTGTGTATGACAGACAGAACTCACAAATAACAAACTTGGTGTGAAATTCAGATTGGTATATTAACAGTACATCTAAATATTTCAGATTAAACTAAAATGGTTAAGACATATCAATTATTTACAATTTTACAACTTACTATTACTACCCACTGACTCTAACTGCACAAGGGCGTATCTACTGTATTCCTAGAACCAGAAAAAGACTGACATAAGAAGGATTGTTCTCTGGAGGGGTCGACACATATTTTCCCCTTTCCTGACTTACCTCATAAAGCAGGAGCCGAACATCAGCCTGCTGTCCTAAGCACCTTCTCAAACTGTCTATGATCTCAAGGCAAAAGGTTTCATTGGCAACAGCATTGTAGCGGCTATGCACGTCCACCTGCACCTGGAAGGGAGAGTGCAGCTCGTGTCCAGCCTCCTAAAGCAGTGTCCGCTCAGGAGGATGTGTCCTTGGCCAGGGAAACATCCCAGGCCTAGCTCTCCCTGCGCTAAAACACAGGACCCAGGCAGATGTGACCATCATCACCACGTCACTCATCCTGGTTAAAGCTGTTCTAAAAAGGTTTACTTGAACAATGCACCACCCAGGAAGGTAGATTACCTCATGCAATGTAGTTATGACAACCCAGTAGTCATGATATTCATGATTTCATTAAAACCCTTAAGACTTCCATAAAAGTCTAGCTCTTAACATCCACAAACACCGAAGAGCTTTAGAGATAGTCTTGTTTAGATGTGCACATACTAACAGGCAAGCAAAACACTCTTACATATAAATAAAATCTTTAAAAAATAAGTTTTAAAAAAAGCAAAATGGAGCAGATGAGGTGCTGCTATTTTATTTAACCCAATATATCCAAATGCTTCCGTTGGTAGCCCTACTAAAGAATGCAGAATTCAGAAAGAAGCTGTGTGGACTGTAGCTAACTTAGCAACAGAGGTCTCTCAGGGCCAGCTGACCAAGCATGTCTACTCAGAGTCTTGGGGCTGCTGCTGAATCTGCTCATCATCATTGAGCCAGCACCACGTCTGCCTGTCCGCCTTCATGTCCCACCATGACGATGATGGACTGAACCTCTGAACGGTAAGCCAGGCCCAATTAAATGTTTTCCTTTATAAGAGTTTCTGGGGGCTGGAGAGATGGCTCAGAGGTTAAGAGCACTGCCTGCTCTTCCAGAGGTCCCGAGTTCAATTCCCAGCAACCACATGGTGGCTTACAACCATCTGTAATGGGGTCCGGTGCCCTCTTCTGGTCTGCTGGCATACACACAGACAGAATATTGTATACATAATAAATAAATAAATATTTTAAAAAAAGTTTCTATAGTCAT
>NC_022023.1:15242981-15250292 GCF_000317375.1 Microtus ochrogaster
AGAGAGAGAGAGAGAGAGAGAGAGAGAGGGAGAGAGGGAGAGAGGGAGAGAGGGAGAGAAAGGGAGAGAGGGAGAGAGAGGGAGAGAGGCGCGCAGGAGCCAGACGCATGAGGATTACTGTAAATTTAGGGCGGTCTGAGCTACTGAGACCCATGAAGGAACAACAACAACAAAATGGTTATATGCTATTGGGCTGGGGCAGTGTCCGGCAGCCGGCCAATCTGGTGGCCCTTACCTGAGTGGCGCCAATAGACTGGCTGCACTGAGAGGATGCCAGGCTGCCTAAGACTTTGAAGTTCTTCAAGAGCAGCAAAAACCCAGCAACGGCGGATTTTCGGGCATCCAGCTGGCTAGCTCAGGAATTCAGAGAGGTTAGCAGCACAGGAATATGCAATGCAATGAACAAAAATTTCACACGGAGGAGAATGAAGTACGGACAGTCAAGCACCAGCCAAGCCTAACGGACTCTCCCAGCTCGAGACAAGGCACCAGCGTCAGAGCAACTGGCCGCACAGGAATGCAGTTGGTGGTTTCCATTACCGAGTTAACCTCGTGACTACCTGTACTTTTTCCCTGCTTGCGAGACTCCACGGCAAGCCGAAGAATCCTGAGCTATAAAACGGGCTAGAACTCAAACCTACATACTGAACAGCAACGCAAATTGCTGAGTTTTGCTGGGTCTGAGGGAGTGCATCCTTCCACAGGATTCCTGTTTATGCAGGAGCACAGTACTTTATGGCACATGGAACCTCCATCCAGAAAAATGACAGCTTCCAGCAGCAGCTCACTGATCAAGGCATGTTACAGAGATTGTAATATATGACCCTGCCGTGCAGGCATGCTTTTGGTGAGGGGTTATACAAAATTGTCAATTCTAGAACAGAGATAACAGCTAGGTGCTGGTTATTCTTCTGGACATGTATGAGAGCATTATAGCCACTTTGATAACTGGGTATCCTGTTCTCAAAGTATTAAATGCCTCCCACGGATCAATGTATTGTATTACTGGGAGACAGCGTTAATCATCTCCAGCTTATATACTAGACCATAAAAGAAGAGGGGGTCAGGTGACACTGGATGAGCTCCAAGGAGGACACACGCCCCTCAATAATCACAGGCTACCCCAGTGACTGGGTCACAATTCTGCTGCTCACTATGGGGATGGAAGAGCGGGTACTGGAGATCACAACACTGATGGTAGACTATTTCCAATACCATGTGCTGTCTGTCTACCCTTCTTTGGTCACTTATGTCTAAGCCTAGCTGTCCTTGTGCAAAATGAGAATTATAATATTTGCACTTCCTGAAGTTACTCGGAGAATTGAGAAGCACATAACACTCCACCTGCCAAGAGTGTTGGGCCTGGTTAGGGGTCCACATGATTGCTCTGAGCAGGGGCAAGCAGGAGATAGCAGAGATAACTTCCATTAGAAGGTGTAGCCCCTAAGCTGGGCGGTGGTGGCGCACGTCTTTAATCCCAGCACTTGGGAGGCAGAGGCAGGCAGATCTCTGTGAGTTCGAGACCAGCCTGGTCTACAGAGCTAGTTCCAGGACAGGCTCCAAAACCACAGAGAAACCCTGTCTCGAAAAACCAAAAAGAAGGTGTAGCCCCCTGTGACCCCAAGGAGTGCCACATACCTGGCAAACATAGCTTTCCTCAAGACGAGGATCAAGGAGTCTCTCACCGACATGCTGACTTTGAGAAGTGGCTGAAGAACAGAGCAGATCACCCCACATTAGCGTAGCCCCTTTCTGTGAATGCCAGTAGGGTTTTGTGTGCTTGGGTCTATGTGTACAGACGGTCGATGCTGACTACACTCAAAGACAGCAGCGCCCTTTGAAATCGTAAATTTGCAAGTTGTTACTGTCGGGCACGGTGATACAGGCTGTAATACTGTGATACTGTGTTTATTTAACCAGATACTGTATTTATTATTTAAATAATATTGTATTTATTTAAAATTTACTTAATGTGATACTGTAATCCCAGCAGTTCAGGAGACTAGGGTTGGAGGGCTGTACCAATTTGAGTCCAGGCTTGACTACCCACTGGGTCCAGGCTAGCTTGGGCTATAGAGTGAGGTGCTGTTTCAAAAATCAATCAATCCAACAAACAAAAGAGTAGTTTGAACGCCTTCATAAACGCACTGTGCTGACTAATTTCCTAAGGTTCTTTCCCAGACTTGACTAATTTGAAGATGAGCTGAAGGAAACAGATACATAGGGAACGGACTTGGGAAGCCATCTGTCTTTGTGCATTTAGCCTTCCCATAGGGAACTGTTGGACTCAGGGTAAGCACGAGTTCTGGCATTCAGACTTTCCCGACTAGACTGCTAGCGCTGGTCTGGGAGGAGAGCTGGGCGTCAGCTGGCTTACCTGCACTGCCTTGAGCAGCCCCTGCACCGTCTGGAGGGGCAGGAAGGACAAACAGTCAAAAGTCTCTGTGACTTTTGAACAGCTCTGCAGAATTAAAGGTGCGTATGTGACGATATCCGAAAGCAAGTCTGAAAGCAGAATTCGGAGAGTTAATTGCTTCGCATAACTATAAAAGATCAAGACAAGGAAGCATCTAAATCTATACAAGGAAAGAAATGCTGAGTATTTTGTCTCTTTGTTAAAATGAACTTTTCTATTGCCAGCGCATATTTTTCCCAGTGTTACCAGGATAGTTTACCCATTTTTTTTGGTGATAATACAACATAGCAAACTTAAAATGTCTAAAAGAAAGAATACAACCCATTACACTGATTGCACAATTGCCAAATGTGTTCATCTCCAAGCAAAAGTAAGTCAATAAATAGTGAAGTTTTTTTTTTTGGGGGGGGGGGAAACATGGTCCTATCAGGAATATATAAGGCATATTCTTTTTCAAGAATTTTAGCTGGGCGATGGTGGTGCACGTCTTTAATCCCAGCACTTGGGAGGTAGAGGGAGGTGGATCTCTGTGAGACGAAGTCAGCCTAGTCTACAGAGTGAGTTCCAGAACAGCCAAAGATACACAGGGAAACCCTGTCTCGAAAAAACAAAACAAACAAAAAAACCGAATTTTAGTATGTAGTCAGAACACAAGCAAAAAAAAAAAAAAAAAGAGAGAAAAAGTAACAGACTATCAAGTACCTAGCAATTTTAAACGTATTACCTAACAAATAGTAAGGATAGAATTTAAACAGGAAGTGCACAAGAAGAGGTCACTGTGGGTATTTTAAAAGATCAGGAAAAAGGGTTATTAAAGATTCTAAAGAATTAGTACCATTTAGTGCACAGAAACCCAGTATGTCCAACTATGCAGGAAAGTCTAAGAGGTTAAAAACCACACAGAGGGGAAGGGAGGTCAGCGAACAGAGCGAAGGATCCGGAATAGTGAGATCAATGTGAAAAGGGCCACTTGAAATGTCAGGATAAAAACCCAAGGCCAGGCACTTTCTATTTGCAATCCTCCTGCCTCAGCCCCCGGAGGACTGGGATTACAGCCGTGTGTCATTACCAGGTCTGGTGAGAGACGATGATTTAGAAAAGAGCACACGGACTTGAGTGGCAGTCACTGGGATTTTGAGAACACTAATCTGGTGACACTATGGGGTGGGAGCTACGGGGAGAAAGACAAAAGCCACCTTGGAAACCAAGTAGGGAGTTGTGACTCAAAAATTTATGAGCATTAATCTCATACAAACTATGTTCTCTGGTCACAACTTAGAAACCAGTAACAAGATGACACCTTGTAACAAGAAGAAAGTCCTCAGATACTGGGACACTAAATGAGCCACCTCTAAATAAAAATGAGGGCTAAAGAACAGATCACAGGGAAATTTTAAAACATTTGGACTAAATAGAAATTCCAGAAGTGTGGGACATCTAACATGACATTTAGAGGAAAACTCACAGCTTAATATTTTTCAACAGAAAAGAGAACGGTGTGAAATTAATGAGTTCTTTTCTTTTTCTTCTTCTTTTTTTTTTTTCGATACAGGGTTTCTCTGTAGCTTTGGAGCCCGTCCTGGAACTCACTCTGTAGACCAGGCTGGCCTCGAACTCAGAGCTCCGCCTGCCTCTGCCTCCCGAGTGCTGGGATTAAAGGCTGCCCTGCACAAGCTGAGTTTCTAACCAAAGGAAGAACAGACTACATGCCAAACAAATACGAGAAAGAAAACAAAAGTGGAAACCATCCAAGTGAGCACACAAAGCAGCGTGTTACAAACAGAGAGCTAGCTGGAATTTCAGTGTGATCCCAAAGAGAGAAAGCTGACGCTCAGCAATGAGAAAGGAGCCGCCAGCAGACGCAGCCCCCATCAAGCCCAGGGTCTGCTTCCTACACATCTCCACCCAATCTTAGGCTTGATTTCACATTTCCTAGTAATGTCACACAGAAAGGAAATTTTCTAAGTTGATGAAGTCTAATTTATTGATTCTTTTACGTTTCCTATTTTACATAACTATTTTATTAACAGCCCCTCTACCTTCTGCCAACAATTTCTAATTATTCAACATTGTCACCAGCATTTGGTGAGGTCATTCTTTTTATTTTATTTTTTGGGGAGACAGGGTCTGACTATGTAGCCTTAGTTAGCCTGGTGCTTGAATTCAGAGATCTCCTGAGTGCTGGAATTAAAGGTGTGTGCCATGATGCCCGGCTATGGTTATGGTTATTCTTTTTAAACATGCATTTTAACAGGTGTGTACAACAGTATCTACTTATGCTGTTCAATTCCACTTCCCTAGTGCCTAAACTAACTATGGTAATAGCTTCACAGTACATACACATGTTAAAAGTCATTAAATTGTCATACTTTAAATGTGGAAATTATATCAATTAGACAGCATAAAGTTGTAAGGTATAATAAAATATTAATTACTGAACTTTATTAAAATCTAAAATTTAAGGGTTAAAGAAAAGTTACCAATAAAAAAAAGGGGGGGTTGGCCATAGGCATGATAAGAAACAAAGAATTACAGTTCTGAGGGCCTTCTCAAAGTCTCGGAGAAGCTGTAGCAGGTCAAATGATAAAAGAGCATTTAGCAAAACTGGTGGGTGAAAAAGAGGCAACGGATTTAGACACCAGGAGACACCTAACAAAAGCAGCCAGAAAGAGGTCAACGCATGGAGGACAGTTCAGTGGGATAAGCTCGGGCCCAGAGCCCCAGGCATGCAAGGCAGACATCTGTCACCGAGTGACCCAACAGGCCCCACTGGAGGAGTACCAACAAGAACGCTGATGCCTGATCGACACCCCACTCACTGGTCAAATGTCTCCTTTCTTACTGACATCCAGACAACAAGAGGATCCATCTATCTCATAGCCACAGTCAAAGACAATAGATTAACTATTATATCATTATATAAAGTAGTGCTTTTTTTCCATTTCTTCTCTGTGTGTGTGTGTGTTGTGCACAAGTGTATATGCATGTGCCACATGTGTGTGAGCATGTGTGGGTGATGCATGAGTGTGTGTATGCGCATGCACATGGAGACTGGAGGTTGAAACTTGCAATCATCCTCGATCCATCAAGACAAGGTCTCCTAGTCAAACCCACAGCCCATCAGTACAGCTACTTTTACCACCCAGTTTGCCCTGGAGATTCCGTCTCCACTTTTGAGACTGAATTACAAATAGGCCACCCTGCCCACCTGGCATTTCTGTGGGTTCTGAGGACCTGAACTCAAGCTCCAGACACGTCAAGTGACTTACCCACCAAGCCATCTCTCATGCACTGTGGTGGTTTGTTTTTCTCCCTAGGACGGAATCACGACACTGAAAAGGAAACAGCCTTACGAACTCTATCTTTTCAAGTTCAGTACCTAAGAAATGATTGATGGGAGAGGATGTCCGAGTGACGACTCTGTTGAGGACTTGCTCCAGAATCTCCTGTCTGATCATCTCGTGAATCTGAAAGATTGAAATCAACAAAGAACATCTTGTTTTTAAAAACAGAGATTTAAAACAACAACTTATCCTAAGAAATGTCACACATTTCTTTTTAAGAGATTCATTTATTTATATGTGTATAAGTGTTTTGACTGCATGTATGAATGTGCGCCATGTGCATGCCTGGTTCCCAGGGAGGCCAGAGGGGATGCTGGACACCCTGGAACTGGAATTACAGTGGGTGGCAGCCCCATGGGATGCTGGCAAGAGAGCCCAGTCTTCCGCAAGGGCAGCAAGTAGCCTTATAGGCTGAGCGTCTCTCAAGGGCCACAGTGGTTCTTCTGATTGTCAACTTACTTGATTTTGTTTTGAGACAGGGTCTTTCTACATAGCCCAGGCTGTCCAGGAACTCACCAGATCTGCCTGCCTCTGCCTCCTGCATCCTGGGATCAAAGGTGTGGTCATCAACCTGATTTTGTTAGATTAGTGTGGGACACTTCTACTGCTAACACACAGGACAGCACTCGATGACAGACAGACCACCCCAAATGCGGACAGAGTATGCAGTAGGCTTGGGCCAGATGGAGAAGAGATAAATAAGGAACAAGCTAGTATAGGCTTGACCTGATTTCTGTCTCTCTCTCTCTCCTTCTCTCCTGTTTTTTTTTTTTTTGATTCTTTTGTGTATTCTGTGTCTGCACATGCTGGTCTCTCCACTATCCAGCCACTATCATGGCTACTAATAAGAGAATGCACTACAGGCTTGCCTATAGCCAGATCTTAGGAAGGTATTTTCTCAACTGGGGCTCCATCCTCACTAGCGAATCTAGGTTGTGTCAAGTTACATAAAGCTAGCCAGTTCACTTACCTTAAAGGTCTCCAGCAAGATATTAGCCCCCAGCTTACACGCATGCTGGTTTGTCATTTTAGAAAGACTGGAGCCAGTTTCAACAGCTTTTCCATCAAGAGTCTTCTTTGGCCCATAGGAATCCATTAAGATGAAACCAAGTTCTATCAGACCTTGAGTTACATGATCCCAACTATGGACACTGCAAGAAAACAAAGCACAGTTTAGAGAAAACTGGTAAATACCCATCCTCACACATAATGCCATGTGCTCATTTAACTCAGATTTACTTTCTCTGCATTTGACAGAGTTCTTAATGCAGTCATAGAAATGGAGGCAAGAGGCTTCCAAGGGAGACAGAACACTTACTAGGGAGAATCCAGAGCTGTGGGCTAGAGGTGTGGCTTGGTGGCAGAATGCTTATCTTGGATTCAATCCTCAGTCAAAAATAAAAGTATCTAAAATACTTTTAAAAAAGGCCAGGCTGTGGTGGCGCACGCCTTTAATCCCAGCACTTGGAGGCAGAGGCAGGCGGATCTCTGTGAGTTCGAGGCCAGCCTGGTCTACAGAGCTAGTTCCAGGACAGGCTCCAAAAGCTATGG
>NC_022023.1:15250392-15270008 GCF_000317375.1 Microtus ochrogaster
TGAGTTCAATTCCCAGCAACCACATGGTGGCTCACAACCATCTGTAGTGAGGTCTAGTGCCCTCTTCTGGCCTTTAGGCATACACCATGTGGTTGTACATATTGTATCATGTAAATAAATAAATATTTTAAAAAAATAGAAACTAGTCAGGCAGTGGTGGCGCACGCCTTTAATCTCAGCACTTGGGAGGCAGAAGGCAGGTGGATCTCTGTGAGCTCAAGACCAGTCTGGTCTACAAAGTGAGTTCCAGGACAGCCAGGACTGTTTCACAGAGAATCCCTGTCTTGAAAATGTCCCCCTCAAAAGAAAACCTAAGAAAAAAATAGAAACCAAAAATATATAAAAAGAAATGTACAGTCGGGTGGTAGCAGTGCATGCCTTTAATCCCTGCAGTATGGAGACAGAGGCAGGTGGACCTCTGTGAGTTCATGGCCAGCCTGGTTTACAGATCTAGTTCCAGAACAGGCTCCAAAGCTTCAGAGAATCCCTGTCTCGAAAAGACAAAAAAAAAAAAAAAAAAAAAAAAAAAAAAAAAAAAAAAAAAAAAGCACAATATTTCAATGCAATTTCTACTCAAGATTTTACTACCAGGAGTTTCTTCAATTCTCCCTTCTATGTGGCACAGTGCACACACAGTGTACAATGAAGCTGCCCCTCTCTCTAGACTGAGATTCTCTAGGGTTAGGACCAAAGTGTAGTCACATTTTTACCCAGACAGCGCAGGCACAAAGCACGCAGTAGCATAGATAAAGGGATGATGTGGTTTTAACGGCATGAGCTAAACTACAAACAGGCTTTGTCAGCAACAGAACCCTGGTGACAACCACTTGGTGTCACCCTTTAGAGTGGACAGGATAAGCTGAAGTTAGTCTTTATCTCATTACATCTACCTGTTAAGACACAGGCAAAGTATAAGACAGCACTAAAGAAACTGAGACAGCTGTGCATCTTGACACAGTTAACACTACTCACTCTGAAGGGAAAGGCTAAAGATAATAAAGTATGTGTTCCATTCTTCCACCCTAGTATTTAAACCATAGCAAGATACCCATAGGGGGCTGGGGATGTAGCTCAGTTGATAGAGCACCTGTCCAGCATACAGGGAGTCATGCTGGGGAGCACTGCAAAACCGGGGCATGGTGACATGCACTGGTAATTCCAGCATTTGAGAGGCAGATGCTGGATGTTCAAGGTCATCCGTGGCTATATCGTAAGTTCCAAAGCCAGCCTGGGATGCATCAAATCCTGTCTCAAAAAAGGCAAGCACGTGTGCGCACACACAGATGCATACACACAATGTATGTATAAGGTATGTGTGTATAGTATAGCCCATATACATAAATGGCATGTATACACATATAAGTATATAGATGGTATACACACAAAATGTATATATAAGGTGCATATGTATATGGAGTATAGCTCATATATAGCAATAGCATATATATGTACATAAATGGTACATACACAAAATGCATGTAGAAGGTGTATATATATATGTAGTATAGTCCATATAGATTAATGGTATATGCACATATATAAGTACCTAAATGGCATACACACAATGTATACATAAGATATGTTTATATAGTATAGCCCATATATATTAATGGCATGTATACACGTATAAGTACATAAATGGTATATACACACACATAATCTATAAACTATAGAGAAATAAGAGGCTGGTTTTCTGGTCAATCAAAAAACCTCTTATTTCTCTGTAGTTTTTGTTTATTAATTCTTTGAGATTTCAAATACTGTATTTTGATCATATTCACCCCAACCCCTCCCCTTATTAGTTTTATTATTTTAAAACTTTTTTTATACCACCTTACTCTCTGAGACAGTCACTCACTCAACCTGGAGCCTTCAGATTCGGCTAGACTGGCTGGCTAGCAAGCCGCAGGTTCTTCCCACTTCCGCCTCCCCAGCCCTGGGATTACAGGCGCACACTGGAATGCCTGCCTTTTACTGGAAACTACAGATCTGAACCCAGGTCCTCACACTTCCATAGCAAACACTTTACCAACTGAACCATCTCCCCACTTGCAAAAACAAGAATCTCACAGTGTTTAGGGAAGATATAAGTCACTATAGAGGGTACAAATCTACGTTTATCAGGGAGCATGAAAAAGGAAGTTACATGAACATAAAGCGTTAAATTTCAAACAGTGGAGATTAGAGAAAGCTGTAAAGGTTTCTATGAAGAAAAACACAGGTTATCTACAATAACACAAAAACCATCAGACTTTCCACCAGCAATTCTAGGTGAAAGAGAAAAAGAATAAGGAGAGGCTGGAGAGATGGCTCGGAGGTTAAGAGCACTGATTGTTCTTCCAGAGGTCCTGAGTTCAATTCCCAGCAACCACATGGTAGCTCACAGCCATCTGTAATGAGATCTGGTGCCCTCTTCTGCCTTGCAGGCATACACACAGACAGAATACTGTAAGCTAAATAAATAAATCTTAAAAAAAAAAAAAAGAAAGAAAAATGAACAAGGATAATGAACTTAGACTTTTACATCTGGTGAAACAATATAACTAGTAAAGCAAAATGAAAATTTCAGATAACAAAAGAGTCAAAGTTTATCATCCACAAACTATCAGAAAGTATTACTGCAAAAATTACATATTTATGGCATTCTATTTTTCAGGAAAAAGGTATGTGGCTCAAAGAACAGAGGTGAACAAAGACATCAATCAATAAGCTAATATAAATTCCAAACAAGTAAGTACTGTTAACTCTAACAAGGAGGTGACAGGAGAACGTGTGTGTGTGTGTGTGTGTGTGTGTGTGTGTGTGTGTGTGTGTGCATGCGCGCACCCGTGTGTGCATGTGTCTTAGTGGTACAGCACTGGCCGAGCATGCACACAGCCCTGGGTTCAATCTCCAGCTCTGCAAAATAGGAAGCAAGGAAAAGGGGGATGGGAAGGAGCCAAGGGAGGGAAGAGACCTAAATGCCCTCAGAGTATCTCTTTATGGAGGATGGGGTGGCAGCCCTCCCCTGGTTATATCATAGACGTGTGCCTAGTGACTGGTAAGCAGGCAAGTTATAAACAGAAAGTTTTACTGGTTTGCAGATTTTTTTCTAGTACATTAATGCTTTGCATTTCAAAGCCCCGCAGGGAAAGAGGCTGATAACAGTACCAATGTGGCAAGCTGTGGAAGGACACAATACCGTTGAGTCTGTGACCTCACTTGCTCCTGACTGGCTTAGCTCACAAGCATAAAGCAGAACTCTGAAGTGTTCAGTACGTGGTTCTTGCCAATGTTTACACGTTTTGCTCCTTCCCCATAATTCAGCAGTGTTGAAATGTCCTTTCTAAGATACTTAAGCTTGTGGTTCAAGGTAAGCTCAGTGCCTATTTCAGAATCTTATGTGAAGAACATAAACCATCGAAGTGCACAGAGCAAAAGCCAAATGCATTTTAACTTTGCCCTATCTTATTATCCCCAAGGGTCTGTCTTGTTGTTCTTAGAGCACAGCTTGCTAAAACAAAAAAAATCTTAAGCACTCCATTCTGTTAGAGCAAAAATGCCTCTATCTAGTGCCTCTCTAGGCACCAAAAGGAAGAGAGAAGTCTCAATAAAATACTACCAAAATACCACAAGTTAGGGCAGCCAAAAGTCAATCATATCCTATATATGCTACTTTGAGGTTAATGAACTGATTGGAGAAATCATGTATAACTAACCAGCAAATACTTTAGGGAGATTATAATGATGTCACATCTCTCCCTGATAAAGTTTGGCCCTATCTGGTAGCAAGAGCCTATCCCACTAGATTACAGATGAAGATGCTTTTAGATCCCATGGCTGGTAGAAACTTCCAGAAGATGGGCAGAGCTCCCATTTTCCAGTTATGCATTGCCTGATTCTTTGACCTAACTTGGATTCAACTGGGAAAATACTGGAGAGACATCATTAAGTCTGGGAAAAAAGGAGAGCTGGGTATAGTGGCACATACCTGCACTCAAAAAGCAGAAGCAGGACGGTCAGAAGTTCGAGGTCGGCCAGCGCTACATAGTAAGATGCTGTCTCGAACACTACTAGTAAGCAAAAAATATTCAGATACAGAGCAGAGAGAGCCTGTTTAGTGAGTGTAACACTCTGAAGGAGAACCCAGTCTCTCTAATTTGCCCTATGTGCAGAGCTCACATTTGAATCTGAATTCCAGCACATGAAAAAGACCTTAAATTATGACTTAAAATGAAAAACTTTATATTTAACCCATAGACAAAGTATGACATAACAAAGATTGTTATAATAATTAATATTTACCCTGAAAATAAAAAACAGAACAAAACAAACATCCTACTTGGTCACTGATGTTTTCCTTGTAGTTTTAAGTGGATCTGTAGAAAACTGTTAAGTCAATGATTTAGTTCTGACTTCCCAGCCCCAGACCTCAATGATCACAGTAAAGGTAACTGAGTATTTTTTGTGCACTTAAGACACCAATGAAGACTTAGGCTAACAGAGCTGCAATAGCAAGAAAGAACAAGATACTGCTTTATATTCTGGTTACACAGCAGGTGTCCAAGAAATCAGGCCCTGAGATGGAAGGATTTTTTTCCCTTCAATATAGAAGCGTTTTCTTTTACCAGTTTTAAGGGACACAACTTTAGTCTTACAGAGTCATTAGCTACAGTTCTCAGTCTTCTGCAGAGTGGTACCAAGCAGGGGTCCACACTGCATTTTCTACCCAGACCCCTCCAATACTTTTAGAGCATGGCTCATCAATCAACTCACCTATTCTTTACCACCTCTAAGATCATGGCGGAAACACAAGTTCTCTGAGGGACAAGAGTCTGAAGAAATTTTGAGCCTTGCAGGAGCTGAAGATCCTTAAAGCTTTTAACAACGGAAGTCTTTAGAAGATCAAACACCTGATACAATTGAAGAAAGAAGAAAATGAGCCAAAATTACAGCTTCTGATCTGCGATAAGCCGTGAGTAGTCCCCTTAGTGGCGGCTCACACACCATACTGTGGTGACTGTTTAAACGGACTAAGAAGCTGTGTGAGCTTCAGGCCTTTCTTCATGAGAAAGGGCTGAACATCAATACATTGTAGCCACTTCCGGGCTGGTCTGGTGGTGCGTGCCTACAATCTGATACTCAGAAGGCTGAGGCAGGAGGGGCACAAGTCTGAGGACAACCTACACAACGTAAGAGCCCGGCTCAAGCCTAACGCTTTGTTTTGGGGGCATGCATGCCACGGTGCACATGGAGAAGTCAGAAAACAACTTTTGGGAGTTGGTTCTCTCCTGCTAGGCGGTTCCTAGGGGTTGGACTTATGCCATCAGGCTTAGTATCAAGTGCTTTCAGCTGCTGAGTTACCTCACCAGCTCCCTTGTCTCAAATTATTTAATAAAGTCAACAGAGACCAGTGTGGAACTCGGTGTCGTACCACCCGCCACCAAATGGGAGGCTGGATCAATGCTCCACACCGCAAAACAAAAGACAAAGGACGTGACTCAGAATCTTGGGACTCACGACTTTACGCTTTCCTCACTGATAATCAGGGAGTGTTCTAGAAGGTTACCACGAGAGCTAGGCCGGCTTTCTTGTCGCCTGAGCATGTACCATGGTTCTCTCGCTCCACTCCCCCATCTGGCTTTCTCAATGGAAAATGAAGGCATACCCAGGAATCAGAAGACTTCCGGCAGCCTAGAACAGTGGTCTTTGTGGCCGGCAGGACAGGGAAGGATACTAACAAAAATACATTCTTTTATGCTTTCTTGTCAAGTACAAAAGGAATTGAAGTATCGTTAAAAAATTACCTGTTCCTCAAATCTCTGCATTCTTGTCAGCGAGAGAAGAAGAGCGATGCTGAAGGGACACAGGGACTTACTGGAGTCCCCTTGCTGTCCGGCCTACAACAAACCAAAGTCATTATTCTTCACAAGCACAACACACTGCTGAAAAACAAGCTCAATAAACTGGGCGGTGGTGGCGCACACTTTTAATCCCAGCACACGGGAGGAGGCAGAAGCAGGCGGGTCTCTATGAGTTCAAGGCTAGCCTGGTCTACAGAGTGTTCCAGAACAGCCAAGGTTACACAGAAAGACAAGTAAACCTTGAATATCCTGTGCCAAAAAAAAATGCTCCAAGACTGAGGCCGTCATATCCAAAGGACACAGAGCCCAACTTGAGGACCCCAAATATCTCAAAACAGATGTCTGCTAGCGAATAAGGAGCGGAACCGGTTAAAAGGCTTCACTGGCATCCGACGGCACTCAGAACAATAGAGGTGAAATGTAAAAACCAATACTGCATCAACAGGATAAATGGTACAGTACAAATTTGCTAAATTTTGCTGAGGGAGGATTGCCCCAGGTTTGAGGCAAACTTGGGATACAAAACAAGTTCTAGGTCAGCTAGGGATAGAAAGACCGAGCACTGAAGATTTTAAAAATTCTCCTTTTAATTCTACCACTTTGCAATTTCCAACTTAATTACTGATTTAGGCTAAGAATCATTGCCATATGGAAAAACAATTATTGTATGATTACTGGAGTACAGGATTTTCACATGGTCATAGACTATGATTTTTTTAATGACTTACTTTTAATTATATATGTGTGTAACTTTGTTAAAGAGCTCAGATGCCTGAAGAGGCCAGAAGAGGGCGTCTGGCTCCCTAGAACTGGAGATACAGGTGGTCAGGAGCTGCCCCATGTGGTTGCTAGGAACTGAACTCTTAATGCTCTTAACCACTGAGCCATTTCTCCAGCGTCATTGTCTGTTTCAATCACACAGGGTAATATATATCTTTACAAATGAAGAAAACTGGCAGTCATTATCCTAATCAAATGATTCATCATCACCAGAAGAAATCCTTGATACTCTATGCCTCACGGCAGAGTGGTTGACCTGCCAACCAAAGGCAACACAACCTGGTTTTGTATAACCAGAGGAAAGAGTGGCTTTTATATTAAAATAGCTGGTAAAGGATCAAAGGAAAAATAACATTTCATAACACAAAAATGAAGCAAGTTTCAAGTCTTAGCGTCTATAAAGTTTAATTTGGGCACAGTCATAGCTATCTGTGTGTCGTGTCCAGGGCTGAGTTCTTGCGACCACACTATGCTGGGCAGCTGTGACAGACACTGAAGCCCACAAACCTAAACTGGTCAGTGTCAGCCCGTTCACAGATCTGCTGGCCTCTGCAGAAGGTCCAAGGCTTCCGAAGGGTCCTTGCTAAAAACACAATCTAATCCCAGGAAAACAATCAGTAAATCTTACAAAGCGAACCCAAGGCAATGATGCCGAATGCTTTCAAAAAAAATTACGTAATGAGGCTGGAGAGATAGCTCTGTGGTTAAGAGCCCTTGCTGTCCTTGCAGAGGACACAGGTTCAGGCTGACAAACAACAGCAACTTCAGTTCCATGAGATCTGATGCCTTCTCCTGGCCTCCTTTGGCACCAGACATACATGTGGAGCACATTCATACAAAACACAAACACAGAAAAATATTTTAAAAAAAAAGTTAAAGAACACATTACAAAGATATTTGCATCCAAAATAAAAGGCAAAGTAGCCCGGCATTGGCGGGGCATGCCTTTAATCCCAGCACTCAGGAGGCAGAGGCAGGCGGATCTCTGAGTTTTGAGTTCAAGGCCAGCCTGGTCCAGAAAGCGAGTTCTAGGACAGCCAGGGCTACAAAGAGAAACCCCCCAAAAAAAAACAAAAACAAAAAGGGGGGGGAGACAAATGGCACAGATGTCTGACACCTGGAGGACAAACAGCTGAAAGCCATATGGCAGAGAGGAAGGCTTTAGAGAGAGCGTGAGGAAGCCAGAGGCACCAGAATAGCAGCTCAGGTTCTGACATGAGTAAGGAAGGTTTTTAATTTTATTTATTTATTTATTTATTTATTTTTGGTTTTTTTTTCTTCGAGACAGGGTTTCTCTGTGGCTTTGGAGCCTGTCCTGGAACTAGCTCTGTAGACCAGGCTCATCTCGAACTCATAGAGATCCGCCTGCCTCTGCCTCCCGAGTAGGAAGGTTTTTAAATGAAGCTCTTTGGCTTGAGGGTTGGAAAATCCCTCTAGACCCGTGGCTGTGACTGACATGAAAGAGGCTCGAGTACAAACACCGTGTCTCGCGGAGACCTGAAAACATCTTAAGAGCCGGGTGCTACCTTCACGTGTTTCAGGAGTTCTCTGCCCAATTCACAGTCCAGCTTGACAGCAAACACAATGTGCAGAATGATGGTGCCTTCCACATGATAGAGCTCGTCTGCTGGGGCGGCCACCAGCTCCGACAGCCTAGAAGATTCAAAAACAAGGTCTAAGTCTGGGTTGTGGGATGAAAACGTGCTGGGACCCACAGGCATCCAGCGGAAGGTGCAGAACCACGGAAGCAGAAGCGGCAAGCCAACTTCCCGAAGTATATAGTCTATCTACAGACAGCATTTCCGTTAACTCATTCTCTTTCCAAACCCCAGCAAATGCAGCCAGGCTCTGTCCTCTCCTTCCCAACCAGTGCCATCTCTCAAGTCTTAGAAGGTCACAGAGAAATCCAGATGGCCAAAACCAATAGTCTCACAGGGCTATGCAGCCTACACTGGCCTTGAATTTGACCTCACGATCTATCTGCTCCCAAAGTGCAGGGATTACAAGCATGCACCTAACACCTGGCTTCCTTGTCCTCTGGGATGTGGACACTGATCTCAAGGTTTTCCCCTGCTAGCTCACCCGCCCCTACCACTTGATCTTGAAACGTAGAGTATCTCGGAGCTGTTAGGGTTTTTTCTCTTCATATCTTCCCTAGATAATTCCATCCTGTCCCTTGGCTTTAGTCCCTTCCCAGTTACATCTATGTGTATTTACTTCTCCATAATTTTTAAACACATTTTAAAATAAATCAATTTATATTTTTGGTTCAGACTTTAACCTGCTCCATATGGGCTGCTAACGTGCACTGCAAATCTAATGTGGTTAGATCGGACATCCTTACTTTTCCTAAGTCAACATAGAGAACCACCTCCTCATCAACTGAGCAACAAAATTAATAATGATTACTACAGACTGGGAGAAACTGGTTGCATTAGACCCAACAGCATAACCTTCTTAGCTGAGCCACTTGGATTCAAATCTTTGCTGCTATTTTCTGGCTATATAATACAGGATAATACCTAAATTATTTCCTGGTTACCATATCCACAAAAAAAAAAAAAAGCATGCAAGTTTTACAGTGTACAAACATGGAACAGAATAAGCACTCTGTGCACTTGTTTTAAAAAGAAAATATCCTGGACTGGAGAGATGGCTCAGTGGTTAAGGTCACCGGCTGCGTTTGCAGGGGACCTGGATTCAGTTTCCAGCATCTACACAGCAGCTCACAACTGTCTTTAACTCCAGTTCAGGGGGCTCTGACGCCCTCTCTGGCCTCTGCAGGTACTGCATGCACACAGTGCATATACATACACACACTCAGGCACACACATACACATAAAATAAACATTAAAAAAATCGATTTTCTAAGAGCCACACTGTACTCTGTCTCTGCATTATTCCCTCCCGGAAAACGCTCTCCTCATCAACATACAGCGGCTCTTATCAGTCAGGCTCTGGTTAAGCAGAATCTCCCCAGAGATATTTTCCCAGACCCAATCGAAAGTAGCTGTGCTGTCGCTGACACATCATCCTTTTGATTTATCTTCCCGCATGGCGAACTCTAAGATTCTCTCCTCACCAAAACTTAGGCTCTACAACAGCAGGAGTCTCGTCCGACTGGCTCATCACTATGGTCCCAAGGCCAATGCTACCCACGGAGCAGGCAAGTAGGCGTTTGCTAACATAGATGTCAAACCTGCACCTTACAAGACAGCTATTGGTACTCTCCTGGGAGGGTGTGGATAGGAGTGGAAGACTGAAATTATTCTCCTAGCAGCTGGAGGAGGGCTACAGTTCTGTACAGAGGGGAAGGAGGGGGTGAACGCAGCGCTAGCAACCACACTAACGAGCAGAGTGCAGCGGGAGGGTGAGCTTGTGAAAACGGGCTGCACTTCTAAACTGTGTTACTCACTCGTCCCCGCTCTGTTCCTCGCTGTGCTGTTTGTCTAGCTCACTGAAGAAGGCTATGATGCCATGCAAAACACGCCTCCTGCTTCCCTAAAAAGAAAATAATAACCATTATTATAATGAAAGAACGTTCACCTAACTGAAGATAAAATAACCAAGGGTTATCTAGTATAAATTAAGTATAAATTTATTACTGTGACAACCCAGTGTCACAGTAATAACGTACAGAACACTTTCAAGTTGCAACAGAGTTTGAAATACTTTGCAGTGTCAGGGAAAGAGTGCGGTTGTAGAGAATGTGCCTCGGGCGCCCAACCCTAACTGTAACGCTGGCTGTTAGGTTGTGACTTCCCCCTAGATAAAACATTTCATTCTTCAGGGAGGCTCCTTAAACTTAGGTACTAATGGCGGACAAAGGCTTCAGGAAGTCCCTGAAGCTGAAGAGGTACACTAGGACCCAGCCTCCTCAAGCACATATAAGCAGCAAGGATGCGAGAGACACTGTCAGACCGGCTGAGCTGCCTGAGGGAGACTTTCCAACCCGCTGCACTGCCTCGCCAAGTGTGCAGTAACACCTCCAGGGTTCCAGTCTTTGTGAGCTGTCACCCATGCTGGGGCAGGCCTTTGGTAATGCAGGCTTTGAGTCATTTCTGCTTCTGCAAGTAACTCTCACCCACACTCCTGAAAGCAACCCAGGACAGCTTGCTGCTCCACCCCAGTGGGCTTCGGTGGTATCCTTACGGGGATCTGTTCTTGGTCCCCTGTCTGGTCTGAGCAGACGTTTGCTTACATCTCTTCAGGAGTTTCTGTGCTTCTAGTGTGCACAAGTTCTGACGTCTATTTCTTTTACTTTCACACAGACACACAACATTTCCCCTTGGCTGAAAAGCATGATCAAATCACCACAGATGACATGAAAGCATGGATGTGGTAGTATGGAAACCAACAATCTGCAAAGGCTGAACCAGGATAGCTGCGTAAGCCGCAGCATTCAGAGAAATAACTGTTTTCACTGCACCTTGGAGGAGAGAACCAGAAGCTGATAGACCAACGGCGGTATTTCTTGAAGATTCAACTTTGGAAACATTGCCAACACTTTTGCCACCACGAGATCCATCTCTTCTGTCGTCAGATGGACGTCCCTGTGGAGCAGAGGTTTTAAAGTCTAGCCAGAGCCTAACTGCTTTGCTTTTAGAAACTAAATGCAGGGCTTTACAATAATCAAAATTCTCTCCAACATTTTTTTAAGGGAGAAAATTTAGGGACTGGGGTAAAGCTCATCAGGGTAAAGCGTTTACTATGTAAGGTGAGGAACAGGGCTCGGACCACAGGGTCCGTTCCCTATCATTTTATCTAAGACAGGATCTCTGGACAAGCTTTGGGACAAGTGAGAGACTATGTCTCCATTGCTCAGGTAGAAAACAATCAAGGAGGATGGCCAACATCAACCTCTGGCCCCCCACACCCACAACAAAGGACCTTCAGAGTAGCAAAGACACACACACAAACAAATAAAAATAAACGAATAAAATAAGGGGCTGAAAAGATGACCCAGTGGTGAAGAACAATCGCCGCTCCTCCAGGGGACTAAAGCTTGGTTCCCAGCACCCACAACAAGCAGCTCAAAACCACCTGTAACTCCAGCTATGGGGGGCCTGACTCCCACACACTTGCACACACATGTACACGTAAAGAAAGAATAAAACGAGCCTGCCTTCCTTGACGTTCCACTTATGAATAATTTTTTTTTTTGTTTTGTTTTTTGTTTTTCGAGACAGGGTTTCTCTGTGGCTTTGGAGCCTGTCCTGGAACTCGCTCTGTAGACCAGGCTTGTCTCGAACTCACAGAGATCCGCCTGCCTCAGCCTCCCGAGTGCTGGGATTAAAGGCGTGCGCCGCCATCGCCCGGCCTTATGAATAATCTTTTAAGAGAACCAATAAATTTACCTAACATCTCGAAAAGAAAACCAGTTATATATTTAACAAACTGAGCCAAAACAGAGGGAGGGGAGAGAATTCCACAACAGAAGACGGAGGTGCTATTGCTGTTACCAGGGAAACAGGAGTTTGAGCCCACTGTGTTTCAGTTTCTCATGGGTATGCTGACAAAGCTTGACATAAAGACAAAAACCAGCCAGACAAACAATGCTTACTTGAACATCGACGTGAGCTGGATCACATATCGCTGAGCCCATCTGGTTAAAGACAATGAGGAAGAGCATGAATTTATTCCATCTTAACTCCTTTACATGTAATTTTATAAAACTAATGAAGAAGGAAAAGGGCGTTCGAGTTTGATTTTCAGTACGGGGAATCGAGACAAAACATACGATGTAACACAATAAGGGGAATCTCAGCACTTCAGAGACAGCGTGAAGACCTGAAGTTCAAGGTGTCCCTCTCCCTCTCCCTCTCCCTCTCCCTCTCTCTCTCTCTCTCACACACACACACACACACTACACGTCAAACTTGAGGGCTACATGAGAACCTGGCTTTCTAAAAAACACAAAAATGAATAAAGAGGTCCCACAGCCTTCAGCCAGAGGACCAATAATTAGTCTTTATAACGCATCAGACTAGAACATCAAACAGATGATGAGGTTTACACCCGAGCATCAGAAACAAACAGGCCACTCTGGTAATGCCAAATATAGCGAAGGCATGGGAGGCAAGAACACTTTATAAACAGCTTAACAGCGTCCAAGACACAGCTTTCAGAACGCACACACTCACAGATCAATCTACTACCTGAATTGTCTAACGCAATACTTTCAGGATGTCACTTAGGTGTATAAACAGGCTACTGCAACCTTTCTTTTTAAACAGAGAAACTATTTGAACCAGGTGACAGCAGTACTCTAGAGGCTAAGGCAGGAGGACCATGCGTTTGAGGGCTGTACATTGAGAGCCTGCCTTTAATAAAATAAGTGAATTACCTAGGCCTGATGGTGTAGACCTGTAATCCCAGCACTTGGGAGGCTGAGACAGAAAGATTGCACAAATCTGAAGCAAGCCTGATCTACACAGTAAGACCTTGTCTCAAAAACAAAACGAAACAAAAAAAAAATCAAACTATTTTAAAAACAAAGAAGAAGGTGGGTGGTGGTGGCACATGCCTTTATCCCAGCCCTTGGGAGGCAGAGGCAGGCAGATCTATGTTTGTGAGTTTGAGGCCAGCCTGGGCTATGGAGCTGTCTCCAGGACAGCTGAGGCTATTACACAGAGAAACCCTGTCTCAAAAAACAAAAAACAAGCTGGGCGGTGGTGGCACATGCCTTTAATCCCAGCACTCGGGAGGCAGAGGCAGGTGGATCTCTGTGAGTTCGAGACCAGCCTGGTCTACAAGAGCTAGTTCCAGGACAGGCTCCAAAGCCACAGAGAAACCCTGTCTCAAAAAACCAAAACCAAAACCAAACCAAAACAAAAACCAAAGGAAAAAAAACACAAATGAACTAGACCCTTCTCTCTGCCTTAAGGCTCTCAGGACTCTCTAAATCACAGAGTATTATGCAGCTAGCTGTGTTAAAACAGGGAACCAGACAAACTGAAAACGTGTGGGTGGTTTTAGTACACTAAATCACCTCTATCTCAAACTTACTGCAAACCAAATGGCACTATGATAAAATATTAGTATTATTTGATTTGGGACTAATATTAAAAAACAAATTATTACCATAATTATTATAATTATATTAATATATCATATAGAGGCATGTAATATCTATGTGTAATCATACATAAATTTACATATAAGGTATAAAAGATTCCTATTATATTACTACTATTATTATTTGGTTTGGAAATAACAAATCATTAGTTGGTTTGAAAGACATAGAGGAAGAGAAGAGAAAGGCAGGCCTTTTGAGCTAAGCATGGCAGCCAGCAGGCAAACATGGTGGACAGCACTGGGAGCTTTAGGGAACGAGAAAGCCCGCTGTCTGGGGAAGCATGCCCAGGCTTTGGCAGCGGCATGCACATGAATGCGTAAGCACTCCTATACTTCTTCCGGAGACTCACCTGACGGAGCACAGGCTGTCAATCAGCTGCCGTTTATACTCCTCTCCATTCAAGTCACCTAAAGACACAAAATGGATGGAGAGACTGATCGCATAATAAGAAAAGAAAAAGTCACTAGAGCAGGAAGAAAATTACCTTTCCCGCAAGTCAGCACTTCCTTTTTGGTAGCCAAGGCAGTAAGGATGACGGGTAGTAACTCCAGAGACTTCCCATTTACTAGCCTATCCTCTCTGATAGCACTGACAAACTCACTGGCTAATTCAACAAGCAACGGTCCTGGAAGATGGTGAACCTGAAAGGAGTTCAAACCAAAGCAAATCTTAAAGCAGGAATCCAGTATCTGAAACCTCTCTGGAAATAAGTCTGTGGCTGAAACACTGAACAGACATGGCCTCCCCCAACAGGCATCATCAGGGGTTCGCGGAATCATGCTGTTCTGTCCCGTATTTATAACTGTAAAGAACCTCAACAGTTAGGGTCCTCCACCAACCCCTTAACGCTTTCAGGACCTACAGGAGATTTGCCTCCTGGTACCAGAAGGGAAGCAGAGTCTAAGGGTTCGTCCCTTCCTGGCCCATGTGTGAAGCCACAGGTCTTCTCCCCGACTAGGAGAGGTCTGGCACTGGGCACTGCCCCTTCCATCTTACCTCCAGCATGAGCAATCCTATGATCTCAGACGCCACTTCTTGCTGCAGCTCTCCCGATTCGATCAACTGAATACAGCAAGAATACACCTTGGATCTCCTAAGGGCTCCATCTTCCTCAGAGCAGGGGGAGCCTTGGTGTTTTAGACAGGCGCAGAGAACAAAGGAAGAAGAAACAGAGCCCAAGGATGAATAAGAAAATCACACAAGCCTGTACGCAGTACTGAAACACAACAATGGCGTTTGTAACAGCAATGCCGAGGGGCTTTGAAACAGTCAGGTTAGCCAAAGCAAAAGGACTGAAGTGTCACCTTCTGCTCCACGAATTTATTTTACAACACAGTGCAGCAATTTGGGAAGAGGGCTTCACTTATCCAAGTTCAATGAGCTATGTCAGGACACTATCATCGGCTATGTCAACAAAGTAATAAGGACAGCAAAATTCATCTCTTCCATAATCAAGATACAACAATACTGACAAAAGTAGCCAGATTCAATTCCAGAAATGAGGCGAAGACTCAGCCAGAGGAGCGCCGCTGTAAGAAAGCAATCCTGACGCGGCCGAGCATTCCATCATGCCAGCAAGAGGACTGGAGTCCAAGGTCATCCTGGACTACAGCAGTCTCAGGCCAGCCTGGGCTAAATGAGACTTTGTCTCAAAACTTCAAACAAAGAAGAGTAATTCCAGGCAAGCAATTTTTATAAAGGTGCCAGACAGAGGTGGGGGTAAAGTCAGATCTCCACTTCACAACATACACAAAAGTCAGTTCAGATCAAAGACCTGAATGCGAGAGCTACAGCAAAACCTGGTAAAGTGGCATACACTGTAACTCCAGTACCTGGAGACCAAGGCAGGATTAGGACTTTGAGGCTGGGCATTCTGGTGCACACTTTCCATCCCAGGATGCAGAAGAGGCCAGGGGATCTTTGTGAGCTCAAAGCCAGCCTGGTCTACACAACAAGTTCCAGACTAGTTGGAGCTACGTAGTAAGATACTATCTCAGAATAAATAAACGAATAATTTTTTTGAGAATTCTACCACTATTACATAGAGCCCTTGTTCGAGAAAAGTGAAACAAACACACTACACCGGGAATTAAGGCTCTGTAGCATCAAGGATGCTCCACTGCACTCAAACCCAGAGCTCTCTGGCCCCTCGGGGCTGCTAGACACATCTTTGTCTCAACTCCACGATCCGAAGACTGTGTAAACCACAGCAGCGTGCACTGTTTACAGGCCCCCGGCCAGCACTATCATCTCAGGGCCCTTCCGATTCCCTCCAGTAAAGCATCCCAGGATCACACCGAGGGAGGAGAGCTCCACTTGAGCTGATTCTGGAGAATCTCCCTAACAGAAAGGATGTACCAGTGGGTTTTTAGACAGGCAGAAAAGCAGCAATGACACCCGCCGACCAAGGGGTACGCTGAGAGGGACGCACGTCACCTTTGAAGATGGCTCTCAGGAATGCTCCAACAGCTCTTCCTTTCACTGCTTGGCTCTGAAGGAGGTCGGTCAACTGCAACCGAAGGGAGAAAACAATTGCAAGTCTCAGGCAACTGCTCCTCCACCTACACGACCGCAGTGCGCAGAAGGAAAGCAGGCGCTGCCAGGTTCCGGTCTGACAAAAATACGCACGCCCTCCCTTTTTATTGTGATAGAGCGGCAAGATCTTGATAGAATCCTAGACCACCGAGACTGAGACAGCCAGGCATAGCCACGCAGACCTGAAATGCCAGGACTTCAGGTTGTAGGACATTCATGAGTTCTAGGCCGGCCTGGGATACACAGCAACTGCAAGGCCAGCAAGAGCTGCAGAGCAAGACTTCTAAAATAAATAAAGCTCAGTTGGTAAAGCGCTTGCCCAATATGCACAAGATTGTGGGTTCAAACTCTTACACTCCAAAATCTGGGTGTAGTGACACATACCTACAAGCCCTGTGCTCTTGAGATGGGCACAGGAGGATCAGAAGTGCAAGGTTTGTCCTTGGCTACACATGTGTTCAACATCAGTTTGGGCTAGAAACTCTGTTCTGTTTGATTTTTAAAGCTATTCAAAAATTCAGAGCCAGATATGGTGGTAGTTCATGCCTGCAGTCCCAGTATTTAGGAAGTTGAGGCAGGAGCTTGAGGTCTATCCACATTACACAGTAAGACTTTAAAAAATCCCTAAAGAGGTAAAATTCATTCTAAAATTATTTCTTAACTGTTTCATTAGCACTAGGACCATGGCATGATTTAGAGACATCCATCCATCAACAAAGACTTCCAATGCGTGTACTTTCTCAGAGAACAATGTAAGGCTGGACAGATGGACATGGCCATTTGCCTCAGAGCTCATGAGAAAGGGGAAAGAATGACAGAAGAAGAAAACTGTCAAGACAACAAAGAAGTAGCGGAGAGAGGGAAGGGGGGCAACAGCAGGTAGGGCAGTCAAACCTCTGAGGTAGGAAAGGTTTAAGCAGAGAGTGGGCAGGTAGGAAAGAGCTGGCTGTGCAGAGGGAGATAGAGGCATCCTCTATGGCAAGAGAGCGAGCGTTTGGTAGGCTTGAGTATCTGAGGAAACACTAATTGGTCAGGCAAGTGGTAAGGAAGGGCAAAAGTAGCAGAGAGAAATTATGGAGCAATAGGCAAGGGCCAGGTGGAGAAGAAACCCATAGGCCACCGTAGGAAGATCAGGGTTCGTCTAAGTGCAGGAGAAGCTGCTGAAGGAAAATGAGTGACTGATGAGGAAGGGAGACACCTGCTGGAAGCTGAGTGGCTGTGCAAGGAGCAAATGAAGTCCTCGGTGAGTGGATATTGCTGACAGCACAGCCATGTTCAGGACCAAAGCCTTTCCGCCATGTTGGGCTCAGAAAGGCTCTGTTCTAAGTGCAAGTGTTTGTGAATGACTGACCAGTGTGTGCAAAAACTAGCAACTGCACTTCCTCCTCAAAGTTTACAGCCTGACACTGCCGGAGACTGACGATACAGACTGACCGATGGAGGCTAGTTCCAACCCCCTGTGCTGTACACTGAGGTCCCAGGCTGTTGCAACGGTTGGTACCACTCTATCAGGGTGTGCACGGCCCACCAGCTTTTTTCTGTATATGTCTGTGATTTCTTCCTAATAGATTGGGGTTTTTTTGTTGGCGGTGGTGGTTTGTTTTTCAAGAAAGGGTTTCTCTGTAGCTTTGGAGCCTGTCCTGGAACTCACTCTTGTAGACTGGGCTGGTGTAGAACACAGAGATCAGCCTGCCTCTGCCTCCCAATAGCTGGGATACCACCACCTGGCTAGATTTTTTTTTTTAATTTATCTATTATAAATACAGTGTTCTGCCTGCATGAATACTGCAGGCCAGAAGAGGGCACCAGATCTCATTACAGATGGTTGTGAGTCACCATGTGGTTGCTGGGAATTGAACTGAGAACCTCTGGAAAACCAGGCAGTGCTCTTAACCGCTGAGCCACCTTTCCCCCTGTGATTTCTTTAGTAAGTCTGTTCTTTTTTCATTCCCTCGCTACCTCATGTCAGGGTTTCAGGAGCAAGCCACGTGGGTCATGGCAAAATGATGGGAAATTCAGGGGTAGTCCTGGAACAGCTTACCACAGCCCTAGAAGGAGCCACCCGTCCTGGAGCCTTGATCTGGACTTCCAGTACCCAGAATCAGGAACTGTTATCACTTAAGTCATCCAGTCTGAGGTCCTTTATAACAGCAGCCTTAGCTAGCACACTAATATACGGGAGATGGAGGAAAGGAGACAGATTCAAGACAGATCCGAGAGCTCAAAGTAGAACTCATAATCTGGAGGTAAAGGAGAGGCAGAGCGATGCAGAGAAAGAAGTCAATGAAGAATTCTTAATTTCAGATTTAAGCAACTAACTGGAAGGTGGTAGAATCTAATGAAAACGGTGAAATCTGGGTTTTAGTGAACACCGAGATAACCCAGAGGGCTACTGCAGCACACTGTTGAGCCTGCCCAAGGTCTGTGTCAGACACTTAGGACCAGAGCTCAGGACCGCTGCTCAGAGACAGAAGGCCAGAGGCCAAGCGGTCATTATTGTTTCGTCTCTATAATCATGGATTCACAGTGAAGATTCAGACATTGGTTATCTTTACCAATAACTGAAAAGAGATTTTTTTTTCTGCCTACTAACTTATTTTCTTCAAAGAAAAATATAAATGGAGACTCATCATCAGGAAGGCTCTATGTAGCTTCAAATACGACTGCTTTGAGGGCTACAAACATATATTGTTTTGGGGGCTGGAGAGATGGCTCAGCGGTTAGAGTGCTTGCTGCTCTTCCAGAGGACCCCGGTTTGATTCCCGGCACCCACAGGGCTGCTCACAACCATCTGTAACTCCAGTTCTATGGGATAACTGTTGGCTTCCTGACTTCCCCGGGCACCAGGCATGCACACAGTGCACACACATACAGGCAGGCAGAATACTCACACATAGAATAAAAAAATTAAAGATAAAAAAGTATACTGACTTGCATATGATCAGCTGCAAAGGCAATCTAAGGTTCTTTCGAATTTAAGACGATATGAATGGCTTTCGGGTGTCCTTTTAACTCTCAGCACTTATTTCCTTTTTCTGTTTGTTTGTTTGGGGTGTGGTAGTGTTGGGGACTGAACCCGGGGCCTTGTGCATGCCAAGGGAGTCTTCTACCACTGGACTGCACCTCAGTCCTCTTCCTACTTTCTGCTCAGTCCAGGCAGGACATGAATCTGCAGTCTTGTCAGTTTTCCCAATAGTAGGACTACAGCATCCAGCTCAGTGTCTATCTACGTCCACCAACAAAGCCGTCATCTCCTATGGGCACTGGCCGGAGAAAAAGCCCCAGTGCATCCCTGCGGCTCCGCAGTTGCTGCTCGCTTTCCTGCTCACACATCCCTCGGGTTTGCCAAGCTTGGCCTTTGCTTTTTTTTTTTTTTTTTT
>NC_022023.1:15270167-15292135 GCF_000317375.1 Microtus ochrogaster
CCGCTGAGCCATCTCTCCAGCCTTGGCCTTTGCTTTTAGCAGTACTCACGTCGTCGGTTTTCAGGGTTTGAAGAAACTCCTGCAGCTTATCTGTTGTTTTATCTGTTGCTAGGGATAAAATTTTCAGGTCCATTGTTGCTCATAGCAGAGAACTGTAAGGAGAAAAATAAAAAAGGTCACAGCTGGAAGCTTCTAGAAGTAATTCACATCAGTTACAGACAACACAGTAGTGTTCAGCAGATGGAAACCTCGTGTAAGATGATGCTTATCCTCATCAAGTCTTACGAATTTCCTACAATTCTGCACGTGATTTCATAGCTTCTGCAGACATTTGCACCATCTATTCAGCACTTAGCTATGTATCAGACATATTATAAACATATAGGACTATATAAACATATAATAAAACACTGTTCAACAAATGAATAACCTAACATTAAATAACCCTTAATAAATGCCAATTCAATGGTATAAAAAAAAAACCAAGTAGGGCTGGAGAGATGGCTCAGAGGTTAAGAGCACTGGCTGCTCTTCCAGAGGTCCCGAGTTCAATTCCCAGCACCCACATGGTGGCTCACAATCATCTATAATGAGATCTGGTGTCTTCTTCTGGTGTGCAAGCATACATGCAGACAGAACACTGTATACATAATTAAAAAAAAAACAAGTAAGGCAGAAGATGTGGCTCAGTGGCACAGTGCGTGACTAGCATGACAAGGCCCTAGGTTCAATTCCCATGTCATAAAAAAGGAGGAGAGCAGGTCAGGAGTTGTGGAGATCATAAGCACTAGCTGTTTAGCTTATACCAGGAGAGGGCGAGGAGGGATTAGGAATTCAAGACCAGCTCTCAGTTACACAGTGAGTCTGAGGCCAGCTCAAACTACAAGTGAGAAGCCAGGCCAGTGACATTAAAAGTGTTTTTAGAAGAAAAGTCTGGATTTTTTTTTTAAAGGAACTTCTTTTTTTTTTTTAATATTTTATTTATTATGTATACAATATTCTGTCTGTGTGTATGCCTGAAGGCCAGAAGAGGGCGCCAGACCTCTTTACAGATGGTTGTGAGCCACCATGTGGTTGCTGGGAATTGAACTCAGGACCTTTGGAAGAGCAGGCAATGCTCTTAACCACTGAGCCATCTCTCCAGCCCCCAAGTCTGGATTTTTCTTAAGAGACTACTTTTCTTTTTTTGGTTTTTCTGTATAGCCTTGGCCTTCCTGGAACTCCCTTTGTAGACCAGGCTGGCCTCGAACTCACAGAGATCCGCCTGCCTCTGCCTCCCGAGTGCTGGGATTAAAGGCATGAGCCGCCACAGCCCGGCTTAAAGATTTTTTTTTTAAGCAAAAAATAAATAAATAAATTGTATAGTTTCCTTCCAATCTAGCCTTTCCTTTTAGGTCTATCCTTATTTTAAAAGTGGTTTTCCAGCAGGTGGTAGTGGCACGTGCCTTTAATTCCAGCACTTGGGGAGGCAGAAGCACGAGGATCCCTGTGAGTTCAAGGTCAGTCTGGTCTACAGATGGACTTCCAATATAGCTAGACAGCTAGAGCGACATAAAATGAGATTCTGTCTCAAACACACACACAAACATTAAAACTGTATTATAAAGAGCTAGCAAATAAGAAACAAAAATCACACAATGAAATTAAACAGGCCCAAAGTCTATACATGACAGTGAATGTCCATACAGTTAGAGCAGCCACTCTGAAGCACTGGATTGTCACATTGGATTTTACACTGTCTCTATCAAATATGTTTTTATGCACTTACCACCAAAACCAGAAAAACATATAACAGAGTTTAAACTGGGTGACAAGAAAGGGCTGTTTGCAGGTAATGGAAATTTGAGTCATGAAAAGGGATATAAAGCTAACTGCTTTCCTATTTTATCACTCTATTCTAAGAACAAGGAATTGTTTTCTGGCCTTCAAAGCCACAAGGTCTTCCTCTTATTGGCCCTTACCAATAGGAGTTCTCATCTGAAACAAAATAAAGACCCACCCTTCCTTCCTTGCTCTCGAAGGTTCAATTTCTACAAAACCTTCAGACCTCAGATCAACCCACACTCTTAGATGCTGGGGTTAAATGCTCTGGAAGCACCGGCAAAATTGCTTCCACGATGTTACCAACTTTTAATACTACATTTTTAAATTAACAGCTGGGCCTCCCACGGGTCTACAATTCCACGGCTGTATCCAGTTTTGCTCATCATTGTGATCTTGAGCACAAGAACAAGCTTAGATTAAGGACCTAATGAATATCTGATGGGGGCTAAAGGATGTCACTCAGTCGTTAGAGGGCTTGCCTAACAGGCATGAAGCCTTGGGTTTGATGTCATCGCCACCCCAAAACTGTGTGAACCTGGCATGGTAATGCATGCCTGTAATCCAAGCCCTCGGGCGGTGGAGACAAGATCAGAAGTTTAAGGTCATCCTCAGCTGCACAGAGTTGTAGCCAATTAGGCTACATAAGACCCTTGCTCAAAAACAGAACGAAAGGGAAAAAGAAACAGAAACCATAAAACGAGGCATCCAGTGCAGTTTTCTGTCCCAACTTTTAAATACAGTGCCGAAAATATACTAAACATCTAGTGAAGATTGGGTGTTTGGTTTGTAAACACTATATAAATGGAAAAAACAAAACATCGGGTGCGGGTTATTAGCTTCTGGAGCTCCACTCTACTCACGAGGGCACCTCCTGAGCAGCCTGCCGATCCTACGCAGTGCCACTGGCCTGTCTTCCCGCTGGCACTGGGCTCCACGGGCGACACTGGGCTCCACGGGCGACACCGGGGCTCGGGGACGTCCCCGAAGGGCAGGACCAATAGGGAAGACTAAGCGAGGCGCGCCGCAGAAAAACCCGCCAAAACAGAGGCACCCGACCCCAGCGCTGGCACTAGGCATGGGGAACGCCAAGTCGCAAGGAGACCCGCCTGTCCTCCCAAGCCCATTTCCTCCCGCCCTGTGCGCGCAGACCCTGGAAAGTCATCCTAACCTCGCCGCAGCCTCCTTCCAAATTCCCGCTCAACTCCGCACAGCTGCACTTCCGTCGTCTGGAGCAACAGGTTCCGCCCCCGTAGTTCATTTCCGACTCCCTTGCTAGGCGGAGCGTACCATTCTAGCTGATGGGGAGGGGGGCGTTGCGATTTGTGGTTGCAAAGTTCGCAAGGGAGGCTCGACCCGCTTACTCGCTTTGGAGACCCCAGAGTGAGCATGCGCGTTATGGTCTGAGCTAGCCAAGCTTTAACTGGGCTCAACAAGTGTTGAAGCCTGTGCGGAAAGGATTGAATCAATAGACGGATTTATGCAGGTCTTTGCATTTGAAGCACCTGAAAGGCAGAGGGAGCGCTCAAAATTCACATTGTCTGTGGGGAGATGAAGCATGTCTGCTCCCTTACGTAACCTCAACGTTGAGCTGGTACTTTCCCAGAAGCACTGAATGTTCAATACATATTTGTTAATAAGCATCTGACTGTCAAGATCAATGGAGCAGTGGACCGAGGTTCTACTTTAGATTGAGGGTGCAGCTTGTGTAACGAGCCCACAGTTAACAAGCTCCTGGCTAGTTAAGCATGTGAAGGTTCTTAGGGTGGTGGAGGGGAAGCAGAGGCTTGTACATTTCTTTAATATTAGGGATGAGGGGGCAGGGGGGTCATGGATGTATTCACATTGTCTAACCATGTCCTTTTCAGATGAGTGCCCCAGAGAGTTAAAGAGATGATGAGCTGAGTTCGGAGGTCTGAAGTAGGGCCCCCTAAGAAGCTATAAGTTGTCTGTGGCAGTGGGGATCAAAGGGGTGACTTTGTGGACCTACTGTGGACACCCACCCTGAATATTTACCATCTGTCTTCCCTGCAGAGCCACTTCTCAGCTACCCATAGTGCCTCACACCCTGGTGGGCCCACTCTGTTGCTGTGGGACAATAGTCTTGTACCCTGGAAAGATTTGTCACTTGTATTGGTTTAATAAAATGCTGTTTGGCCAGTAGCCAAGCAGGAAGTATGGGGGAGGTGACCAGAACAGAAGAATTTGTCACCCAGCCATAGAGGACGAAAGATGAAAATACCTTGATGATAAAAGGTGCCAAGCCATATGGCTAACACAGACAAGAATTATGGGCTAATGTAAGTTATAATTAGTTAATAAGAAGCCTGAGCTAATAGGCCAACCAGTTGATAATTAATGTAGGCCTCTGTGTGTTTCTTTGGGACTGAACAGCTGCAGGACCAGGCAGGACAGAAACCTCTGTCAACACTCTGTAGAGGCTGGACCTCAAAAAAAAAAAAAAGACCCCCAAAAGGGGCTGCAAACTTGAGGATATCTAATGAGGTACTGAAAACATGTTCGAAAGAGGACATGCGGGTACTGGGGGGCACTTTTTTTAGTTCCCTGGACTCTGGAAGGGCATGACCAGAGAAGGTTCAATAGGGCACTTATTAGAAGCCCAGGTTCTTTCTTTTTTTTTTTTTTTTTTGGTTTTTCGAGACAGGGTTTCTCTGTGGCTTTGGAGCCTGTCCTGGAACTAGCTCTTGTAGACCAGGCTGGTCTCGAACTCACAGAGATCCGCCTGCCTCTGCCTCCCGAGTGCTGGGATTAAAGGCGTGCGCCACCACCGCCCGGCCCCAGGTTCTTTCATAACCTGGGCTAAAGAGCAGCACCACTTGCGAGAATCAGCAAGGAGTCTAAAGAGCCCACACTTAGAAGCACTTGACAGTGTTGACTTGCAGCAATCTCAAATGTCAAAGAAATGTAATCAGGGCATGGGGTGTAGCTCCGTTCGTTGAGTTCTTATGTAGCAAGCATGAAGACCCAGGTAGACTTTTTGGACAAGGGCAAAAAGCAGCCACATTCTTCACCAAAATATCACAAGAACTGTCTCTAGGTCACATACTATAATTCTTCTCCTCTGAAACCTTTTTAAGCCAGGTCCTCGCAGTTCAAATCACCCTCAGCACCACTGTCTTCCATATTCCTTCCGATATGGCCCATTAAGCAGTGCTTAAAGCATTTCACTGCTTTCCTAACCCAAAGTCCTTAAGTCCACATTTCTCCAAATAAAAACATGGTCAGGCCTATCACAGCAATACCCCACTCCTGGTACCTGAGAAGCTTTACACCCCAAATAAGTCTCTTTGCTGATGCAGCAATCAAATCAGACCAAATCAAGGTATATCTAAACAGGCCCAGGTTTAATGGGTAAAATGCGTCCAGATGATTTTCTGACCCTCCAGAGAGGAGACCGAAAAAACACGTGTCTGTTTTCGGGGGGACAGTTTATATACCCTGTGGGAGTGGTCTTGAGCATCTCTAGGGGAGGGGAGGTCATCATTTGGTGGACTTTTTGAGATGCAGCAGTGTTTGGAGAGAGATGGGGAAGGGGCTTGAGCTGGAGTGTCCCCCAGAGCGTCCAGACTCTTTGGGTATATGGGCGCCAGGGGCTGGGGTGGAGCTTCCACCAGAACAGTGCCAACTTCTGCTTCAGAGTTTCTATTGCTGTGAAGAGACACAATGACCATGGCAACTCCTATAAGGAGAACATTTAATTGGGGGTTAACTTACAGTTCGGAAATTTAGTCCATTGTTTTTCTGGTGGGATGATATAGGTTGTCTTTCTGTATATATGTTGCTTTTGTTGGTTGATGAATTAAGCTGTTTCAGCCAGTGGCTTAGCACAGCAAAGCCAGGCAGGAAATTCAAACAGAGATATAGAGAGAGCGTAGGCTGAGTCAAGCAGATGCCAGTAGGCCACGGAGGAAACAAGACATGTAGAAATGAGGTAATACCACGACCACATGGCAAAACATAGAGCACCCCAAGATCAACATGTGGTAGACGTTCTGACTTGTCACTCAACCTCTCATTGCAATCCTCACCCAATAAAACTGCCATAGTGACTGTCTCCTGACCTTGTCTCTCGGGTCCAGCCCACAGTCTCTCCTGTCCATGAGATCTCACTTCAAGCTGACCCTTAAATGGCTTCCTCAGCTTGGGTGTGACTCCTCTGCACCAGAACAACTCAGCCCTTGGGTTCCTAAGACTTATTGAACACCCTTCTGAATCGTGTATGCGGCCTTACTTTCATGGCCATTCTGCCATAAACAAGTCTACGTATGTACCTCTATATTTATTTTTTTATGTACACAAATATATGGGTGTGCGAAAGCTTAAGAGTTAATTTTGTTAATTAAAACTGGAATAAAATTTTAATGATTGTCTATGGCCAACTTTTCAAGCAAAATTAAAATTACTTGGGAAACTGCAGCCAAGCAAGCTGTGGTTTTACTTTTATTCAGTAACTTCAGATGCAGGCAAGCCCATCTGTTTCTGCTCATGACAGAAACGTGTTGAAAGACTTTTACACAAGTACACTGACCCTAGAAATGCAAGCCCCCTCCCGCCCTCCCTGCCTGCCTGCAGTCAGCTGGGGCCAGGCGGGCCAGGGAGCCCAAGCACTTCTGCCAGTGCAGCCAGCATAGGTTTGTGGGCCAATGAGGACAGTGTCACCATTGTTCCAGCCAGAGGAGCTAGAGGTAAACAGGACTCTTGGGGTGGGAGGAGGACAGAAGGAGGCAGGAGAAGAGCTCTGAGCCGTAATGTGTGCTTTGCGCCGGCTGGTGTCCTGAGATGCTCCAGGCCAGTGGTTCTCAATCTTCCTAATGCTGTGACTCTTTAATATTGTTTCATGTTGTAGCGACTCCCGACCATAGAGTTATTTTGTTGCTACTTCATAACTGTAATTTTGCTACCGTTATGACTCATAATGTAAATATCTGATATACAGGATATCTGGTATGTGACAACCCCCCCACACCAGGGGTCATGACTCCCGGGTTGAGAACCTGATGCTTTAGACAGCCCTTCGTCTACTAGGCTGTGCCATGGACTTCACAGTCTCTGGGTAACAGGGATGTTTTGCAATGGAGGCCTTTCTTTATTCAGTCCTGATGGAGCGTCTTAGCAGTTTGGGGGACAGCCTGGCCTCTTAGTCTTATCCTCTCTTGGGAGCCTCACACCCAGTGAAGATCCTTGGGGATAATAAAGTGTCACAGCCTGGGTGACTTAACCAACAGAAACTCATTCTCTAGAATCCCAGACTGGAGGTCTGAGACCAAGGCGTTATCCTTTGATGTCACCTCCTTAGCTTGTGGGTAGCTTTGTCTTCTTTCAGAGTCTACACATGGTCTTTCTTATGTAAACCCAAAACTGTGGTGAGAGCAAACCATTTCTGTGGCTGGATTCCAGAGAATGACCTGTGCCCGTGAGCTCAACCCAGCCTGAGCATCCCTAGGAGAGAGAACCAGGGCCGAAGGTGGGCTGTTTGGGCTCTGACTAAGATGAGGTTGACTAAAGAGAACTTTTCTCTTTAGTACAGAACTCCCTGGCTTTGTAATCCCCTACAGAAAATGATCTAAAGGACTTGCATCCTGAGAGAAATGAAAAACCGGTCAGAGTGACCTAATTGCTTTCTGCCTGAACCACGCTGTTTAGGCTAGGCTGTTTTGAAAAACACTTCATACGTGACAAGGGCCATCGCAGGAGCTGATAACAACTGGGAGAGCATTGCCTCAAGAATAGCCAAGAACTGACCAATTAAAAATATGTCCATAGTATGCTTCATCTATATACCCCAAGGACAGATAGGAACGGGCCAACTGAGAACGTACTTATGTCCATACTTCATTTGCATAATAATATCATGCTTATTGCATTTCACACCCTTTTGTAATCATTTGCTGCCCTCAGTTGGGTCTGGGTATGCAAATTAGGTGAGATTGTCTATAAAAAGTCTTGTAATCTCTAGAAGGCAGCTCCTTCTGCCCTCTCTGCCTTGAGTGTGCTGGATGAGTTCCCTGCCTAGACTAGTACTGTGCTTTGGAATAAACCTTGCTTTTTGCATCCAAGTCCCGGATCCCTGGTGGTCTTTTTGGGGGCAAGAGTCTGGGCACAACAATCCCTCACACCCCCGTGCAACACCAAGGCAGAGGTTGGATGTCCCCTGCTGAGGGCTGCTCAAGAGTTTCTGGCTGTGCTGAGGCTCAGGTGTGTTCCCCTCACATAGGAACCCACAGATTCTACATTGGGCAAAATTGCCAGCTCTCCAGTATACTTCGCTGGGATCAGGCACCGGAAGTGGGTGTTGTGTGGTCCTCCCTGATCTTCCCCACAGCCTCTAGCCATCACACTTCTCAGAGAAGATGAAATCAGCTTAGAGAAATAACCTTACGTCAAGAAAGATGCTGGAAGCCGGGCGATGGTGGCGCACGCCTTTAATCCCAGCACTTGGGAGGCAGAGGCAGGCGGATCTCTGTGAGTTCGAGACCAGCATGGTCTACAGAGCTAGTTCCAGGACAGGCTCCAAAGCCACAGAGAAACCCTGTCTCGAAAAACCAAAAAAAAAAAAAAAAAAAAAAAAAAAAAAGAAAAGAAAGAAAGATGCTGGAGCAAGGATTGCAAGTTGGGCAAGGGAGACCTACTGTATGTGGCTGCACACACCTGTTTTCTTGCCTTTGAGAGGAAGAGGTTGGAGGATCAGAAGTTCAAAACCTACCTCGGCTGCAGGACATGGGACGGGAGATGTGGTGGAGGAGGTGGAACCTGAGGGAATGACTTAGAAATGAAGTTTTTGTGTTTGTTTTTTTCTTTTCGAGACAGGGTTTTTCTATAACTTTGAAGCCTGTCCTGGAACTCCCTCTGTAGACCAGGTTGGCCTCAAACTCACAGAGATCCACCTGTCTCTGCTTCCTGAGTGCTGGAATTAAGGTGTGGGCCACCACCATGCAGTGAAATCGAGCTATTACATGTGTCAGGCCCTGGTTCGATCCTCAGCAGCCCACAAACACATCTGAACAAGTGGGCCGTGTAGTTTGGGGTCAGCTTAGGCTACATGGCAGGTCCTCCCCTGCTCAGCTTCACCAGGTCCGTCTCCCTCACATTGGGACAGTGGACCACAGGCCTGGATCACTCTAAAGACCACATTTACAATTTCTCTTCATTTCTGTATATGTCCTCCCCTTTGTGGGGAGTGAGTGCTCACTCTCCCAGGCTCCCCTGCCTCCCAGTTTGAGAAGGGAGAGGGCAGGTGAATGGGATGGGGCTGGCCCAGATCCCAGAGAAGTGGCTTCCACATGGCTGAACAGAGCTTCAGGCAGAAGCTCACAAAGCGAGGCTTTGATGGCTGCCCGCAGGCTGGGCCTCTCCCCTCTCCCTCAGGATGTTCTGCTTGTTTCACTCTGGGCCTCTTGTGAGCCTGATTTGATGGAAACAGTGGGTCTGAGAAGTTCCTTGTGACACACTAATCCGAGCTTGCTGACCTGACCACACCTCCAAAGGAGGCAGTTTCCAGAGCGCCAGAACAATTCAGAGGCTCCCGCAGTCCCAAGGACCCCAAGGACGAGCTGTCAGGTAAGTGAGTCAGTAACAAGGCTGGCGGGGAGCATAAGACAGTCTGTGGGGGTGAGTGGTCGGGTGGGGTGGGGTTCACCACCTCTCAGACTGCTCTGGTTGCCTGAAAAGCAGTGTGCCATTCTTCAGGGTAAGCCAGACCCTTCTACAGGCAGACTCAGCACTTACAAATGTGGAGTACCTAATTCAATTAGAACTGCAGATGATCAAATACCTTTTATGTGCTGTATTTGTAATTAACTGTGTTTTATTTGCCAATTCTAAATGGCAGAGAATGACGATATGGAGCTGGGGGGAGCATGTTTTCATGACATACGTGCATACAGATCCTGAATAAGCACTTTATAAAAATAAGAGCTAACTGCTTCTCTGTGCTGACTTTAACCTTCTAAGATCTGGGTCTTGCGCTCGTGATCTGCTTATCTGGCTGAGGGTATCCACTAATCCCTCTCAAGTTCTTCAGTCTTGCTTTGCTTTGTTTGTTTGTTTGAGACAGGGTTTCCCCCTCATAGTCCTGACTGTCCTGGAATGTCCTATGTAGATCAGGCTTGCTTCAAACTCAAAGATCCAAGTGCTGGGATTAAAGAGGTACACCACCACACCACCATGCCCAGCTTTTGCTGTTTGTTTTTTGAGATAGAGTCTCATGTAGTGCAGACTGGCTTTGAACTCACTATTTAGCTGAGAATAACCTTAACCTCTGATCCTCTTGCCTCTCTCTCCCAAGTGCTGGCATTATAGGTGTGTGCCACTGTACTCCGCCCTTGGTCTTTATGCCCATATGTTCGGACAAATGTCTGCTCTCCAAAAAGTTGGCTTGTATTGGTTCCTTTTTTTTTAAAGATTTATTATGTATACAACATTCTGCCTCCATGTAATGCAAATCTCATTACAGATGGTTGTGAGCCACCATATGGTTGCTGGGAATTGAACTCAGGACCTTTGGAAGGGCAGCCAGTGCTCTTAACCGCTGAGCCATCTCTCCAGCCCATATTTGGTTCCTATAGGCAGATTCGAGCCCCCAGAATTCCCTTGTCCTTGAAGGGCTATGGTAGGGAAAGGACAGATCCAGAATGTGGGAGACACTCAGTCTCTAGGATCCTCAAGTTTTAGTGGACAAATTGGGTTCATTTTGGTGTGATGCTAAGAAAGGGAGAGTGGGCTCTGTTGTAGAGCAAGATTCCACTCTAGATTATGTCCCAAAAACCCTGTGGTCATCATGACAATCGCTTTGGGTAGATGCTATTGTCCTCAATCTGCTCTCAGTCTCAGTCAAAATTAAACAACTTCCCTATGGTCACACAGGCGGCAAAAGCCAGTTTCAAATCCAGATCTCTCTAGCCTACAAGGTTTCGGTCACACACACACACACACACACACACGAGCTTGCACAGAGACGACACGACTGGATGCATCAGAGAGATTCAGTGTCAGGTAGACACAGGTTCAAGTCCCAGCTACTTAGCAGCTATGAGTATATAGCTGAGCTGACCAAATGACTCTGGTCACAGGCAGAAACAGAACTGAAGCTCTTCACAGTCACTTGGGGACATTTAGGCCTGGGAGGAGAAAGTCTGGGAACATATGGGCCATGACTGAAATCTGTTCTAGTGGCCCAGGGCTGCTGGTGTGCACGTTATTCAATTACATCTCACAATCCTTCCATCCCAGCAGGGAATAGTCAAGACTCACGTGAAATCACTCAACTTGCAAGTGTGAAAGACAGGGTTTGAACCCAGGACCCACATCCAGCTGCCCCAGACTGCTCCTTACTGCCTACCGGAGTCACAGCTTAGGTAGGTATCCGGTCCCCGGCTTCCTTGGGCTGTGTTACCACCGATAAGTCACTTACACTCCTGGCTCTGATTTTCCTTAGCTAAAACAGGAACAGTGCTGCCATGCCTGGCTCTGAGACAATGAATTTGAAAGTTCTTAGTGCGCCACCTAGCCCTGAACACACAGCCAGGCCTGGCGGCACCACGGCTCACCATTGCTCGAATACACTGGGGACAGAGCCATCCCCTGGGCTGAGAGGTTTCTGGGGTGCCCATTTGCACTGGGGAAGGAAGGCTTCCAGAACGGAAAAGAGGTTCCCTTATTATAGTGACCTGGCCCTGTAGCTGAGAATGGGGTCCATTTCTGGTTTATTCCTAGCTAGCCACAGCTGAAGTAGGGTGTCAGTGGTGTGTTCCTTCCAAAGGCATGTTCCCAAAGTGTACCCCAGGAACCTTGTCCTTCAGAGCTGGGTGGGGGAGGGGGACCCTAATTTTAGCTCTCTAGTCAGAATCTCAGGAACCAGGACCCATGCATCTGAATTTCTGGCCAATCACCTAGCAGGGGTGGGGGGATTGAATGCTTGAGAGCCACTGTTCTAGGACAAACAGAACAATTCCTCCAATATCACCACAGTCCTGACTTCCTTGGCTGCTGGGGACAGGCCATCTGGAGAGGCCAGGGCAGAGCAAACAGGTTCTTTCTTTCCCCTCAGTGTCTTCGAGAGGCAATATGTCAGAGGGGGTGAGTAGCATGGGCTCTTCTTCCCTTGTTTCCTTCCTCCCTACACTGTGACCATCTCTCTGGGGCCCCCCCATCTGCCGAAGGGAGGAGGCTTAGCAAAGTTCTTGGCCAAAGGGAGTATGCAAGATCTCAGCAAGCCCCCTATGCCAGTGGTCCTGGCTGTTGGAGTGGGGGCTGGGGTGGAGCTGTCCGACCTTCCACATGACTCCTCTCTGCTCAGGTGGGCACATTCCGAATGGTCCCTGAAGAGGAGCAGGAGCTCCGGGCACAGCTGGAACAGCTCACAACCAAGGACCACGGTCCCGTCTTTGGCCTGTGCAGCCAGCTCCCTCGCCACACTTTGCAGAAGGTGAGGTGCCAGAGTGGGAGTGGGTGAAGCGCTGTCTGGGGCAACCTGGTATGGAGCACAATAGGGATGGGGTGGGCAGAGCAGAATCCTTTCTCCTTCCTGCTGCCTCAAGTCTGGGAGGTCACTGAGTGAAGGGAGGGGGCCGTCCTCCTCCTTGGGGAACTCGGACAAGAACACATCACCTCTAGCCCCCTTAGCCTGCTCTTCTGGGAGACGGGCAGAAGAACACCAACTTGCCAAGTAAAGTGGTTCATGCCTGTAGACCCAGTATTTGGGAGACAGAGGTTGGAGAATTATAGTTTTAAAGCCAGCCTGGGTTACATATAGAGATCCTGTCTCAAACAAACAAACAAAAAACAAACAAAAAAACCAAAAAAAAAAAAACCGGATTGGGGGTGTGACTCAGTTGGCAGTTGTCTAAAGTTCCTGAGATTCTGTGTTCCTCCTCCAGTGTCACATAAAACTGGGCATGGTAGCACATGCCTGTAATCCCAGCACTCGGGAGGTACAGGCAGGATCAGCAGTTAAAAGTCAATCTTGGCTCTACGTCAAATTGAGGTCAGCCTGGTTTAGAAACATTGTCTCACAAAACAAACCAAAGGTTGGGTGGTGGTGGCACACACCTTTAATCCCAGCATTTGGGAGGGAGAGGCAGGTGGATTTCTGTGAGCCTGGGGCCAGCTTGGTCTACAAGGCAAGTTCCAGGACATCCAGGGCTATTACACAGAGAAACCCTGTCTCAAAAAACAAAACCCTGGAGCCGGGCGATGGTGGCGCACGCCTTTAATCCCAGCACTCGGGAGGCAGAGGCAGGCAGATCTCTGTGAGTTCGAGACCAGCCTGGTCTACAGAGCTAGTTCCAGGATAGGCTCCAAAGCCACAGAGAAACCCTGTCTCGAAAAACCAATAAATAAATAAATAAATAAATAAATAAATAAATAAATAAATAAAATATATAAAAAAAACCCTCCAAACAAAACAAAAACCCAAAACAGACAAACAAACAAAACACAAAACAAAGCAAAAATAAGGGCTTGGTGAGGTGGCTCATTGACTAAAAGGCATTTGCCATCAAACCTGACCAAACAAGTTTTATCCCAAGTACCCAACTCCACAAGTCGTCCTCTGGCTTCCACATAAACATCCTGTGTGCCCCCTAAACATACATGTAAAAACAAATAAATGCAAAAGGCAACTAATATAAAGAACAAAATAATAAATAAAAAACAAAGAAACCCCCACAATGAGTCATGGCAAAAATCAAACACACAGTGTAGGGCTGGAGAGATGGCTCAGCGGTTAAGAGCACTTGTTGCTCCTGCGGAGGATCCGGGTTGGATGCCTAGTACCCAGTGGTGGTCCACAGCTTTTCATGACTCCAGTCCCAGGGGACCTGATGCCCTCTTATGACCTTCTCAGACAGGCACCAAGATCGCATATGGTACACAGACATGTGCAGGCCAAACACTCACATAGGCAGGCACCAAGATCGCATATGGTACACAGACATGTGCAGGCCAAACACTCACATATACAATGAATAAAGTCAGTAAATTAAACACACACACAATGTATCTAGAGGGCCGAGCAGGGTGTCGGCTAAGAGCACAGTACACACGGGCATTTGTTAGAAAGTCATTGCTGTCAATATCTCGCATCCAGGCTGAGCAGTTTGACACTCTCCAAAAGCAAATGTCTATGGGAAAGCAACATGCCACTCCTTGACCCTGGAGGGCACAGGAGGAGTAAGGCTCAAACTGCAGCGCCCTGGGCTCTCCCAGCAGGCCAATTTGGATTTGAGCCTTCCCACACTTGCCCTGTTCCTCACTAGCACCTCTAAGGTAACTTCTGCCCCATCTCACCCTGTTACAGGCCAAGGATGAGCTGAATGAGAAGGAGGAGACCCGGGAGGAGGCCGTGAGGGAGCTACAGGAGCTGGTTCAGGCTCAGGCAGCTTCAGGGGAGGAGTTGGCCCTGGCGGTGGCCGAGAGGGTCCAGGCCAGGGACAGCGCCTTTCTCCTGCGCTTCATCCGTGCTCGCAAGTTTGACGTGGGCCGCGCTTATGAGTTGCTCAAAGGTAAGGCCTGCACTGGAGGGCTGGCCCTGCCGGGTAAGAGGACGTTTTGAGGAGGGTGTCTGCCCTTCCCACAGTAAAGAAAACTCTCTTATGCCGTGACATAGTCACTGTCTCCATATACTTCATGTGAGTGAGTATGCACACACATGGGTGCACATGTGTGTGAACGGAGTAGTCCTTAAGATCACTTGGGCACTGTCAGCTGGTAGATGGATGGACGGACAGATGGATGGATGGATGGATGGATGGATGGATGGATGGATGGATGGATGGATGGGTGGATAGATGGGTGGGTGGATGGATGGATAGATGGACAAAATTAGATGGTAAAGGCCAGATTCCTAGAAGAATCTCTTCTCTGTCAGTCTTGGAACTCAGTGAGTAGAATTCAGGTACCACATGTAGGCGACGAAGGAAGGTGTTTCCTTTGGATCCCCACCTTTGGCTCTGGGATGTTCCAGGTGGTGAAGTCGTGCCTCCTGCATGCACTTACCCGAAACTAAACTTCAACCCCAGTGGACCCAAAGATGGTGCTTACCTTGGGGATGGGGAGCTGGGACAGAACTGCCACGGGCATGCTGGGTGGATAAACGCATTTCCTGAAGAAATCAAGTCTTTGGTGTCTACAGAGGGAAGGACTGGGGAGGAAGAAGCGGCTGCAGCCTATTGCCTTTCCGTTTTTACTTTTCTCCTCTGTACCCAGATGTCAAGTCAGTGCCACCCTGGGCCCGCCGCTGTTTTAGGGCATTGAGCTCAAGCAGCCCATGCTGTTGTAGAACTTACATTCTCTTGGGGGGAATAATACACCTGATGGCTAGAACACCTAGGTAGAGTTTGAGTGACAGGGGGCAAGGAGAAGAATGAGCAGTTGGCTATGAAGGGCAGAAGATCAAGGCTGCCAAGGAAGTATCTAGAAAGGCTCCCATGGGCCGGGCGGTGGTGGCGCATGCCTTTAATCCCAGCACTCGGGAGGCAGAGGCAGGCAGATCTCTGTGAGTTCGAGACCAGCCTGGTCTACAAGAGCTAGTTCCAGGACAGGCTCCAAAGCCACAGAGAAACCCTGCCTCGAAAAACCAAAAAAAAAAAAAAAAAAAAAAAAAAAAAAGAAAGGCTCCCATGGCAAAGGAAGACCTGAAAATAAACCCCAAGGAAATTAGACACCTGTGTAACTAGGCTGAGGGCACAGCAAGGCAAATGTGAGGCAGGATAGGGGTGGAATGTTCAGTCGGGCGGTGGTGGCGCACGCCTTTAATCCCAGCACTCGGGAGGCAGAGGCAGGCAGATCTCTGTGAGTTCGAGGCCAGCCTGGTCTACAAGAGCTAGTTCCAGGACAAACTCCAAAGCTACAGAGAAACCCTGGGCGGGGAATGAAGAGTGGAATGTTCTAGAACAGTAGCAAAGTGTTGGCAGTTTTTTTTAACATTGTTCCCTAAACCCCTCCAATGGGCCCCAGCTTGGGGGCACAGATAGCCACAGGAAGGCAGGGACCTGTTCATGGACAGTAAGAATGGTATTTGTGGGCAACGTAGGCACTGCCCGAATTAGGAAGAGCCTCTGAGTCTAGCTGGGGCTTTGAGTTATCTTCCCAGGCTTTTCCTCAGCACTGCCCAGCCACCCACTCAGTTGGCCCTGTGCCCAGTTGACAGCCTGTGCCTTGTCCCCAAGGGAAGGGACCTAACACATATGATCACTTTCATATGAAGGACTGTACCTCAGGACAGCTCACTAGGTGAGCATTGTGAACCATGTGTAATTGCCCCAACATTTGTGGGGGACAGGCCAATCTTGTGGAAAGAAAACTTGGGGCGGAGACAGCTGGCTCTCCTGTTATACGCAGACGGCGGCCAGGATTCTCACCATGTGCCTCCTGAGAAGGTGGGTGAGCGTGACTGGAATGGCCTCCAGAATGGCTCCTTAACTCTCCCTCTTGCAGGCTATGTGAACTTCCGGCTCCAGTACCCTGAGCTTTTCGACAGCCTGTCCATGGAGGCCCTCCGCTGCACTATTGAGGCCGGTTACCCTGGCGTCCTCTCCAGCCGAGACAAGTATGGCCGAGTGGTTATGCTCTTCAACATTGAAAACTGGCACTGCGAAGAAGTCACCTTTGATGAGGTCAGCTGGGTTCTCTGTCCTAACTGTTGTCTTTGTTGTTGGATTGACCAGGAGGCAAGGTCTGTGGAGGGACAAGGGCAGGCAGCCACCTGCCACCAGGCCTTTTCCACATGGGGAGAGAATCCCTGGGGTGTTCCAGGAGAGCAGGGAAGTCCCACGGCTTTGTAGGTAGAGCCCACTGGCCTGGTTATCCCCAGCAACACCAACTGGGGACAGCAACTATGGGCCAGGAGCTGACGGAAACCCTGCCAAACACTGAAAGCTGAGAGCAACAGAGAAACGAGGATCAGAGGGCTGTGGGCTGGAAGATTCTGGAAGATACAGGTTCTGCCCTACTTATCTGCTTTCCGTGTGCTCCTATGTTTAAGCCTTTAAGAGGGCTGACTAAGGGAAAGAAGGATTTTCCTTTATTCTTTTCTTCTTTCTCTCATTTTTCCTCCTTTCTTCCTTTTGTTTTGAAACGGTCACGGGTATCCCAGGCTGGCCTGGAATTCACGATGTAGTTAAGGATCGCGTTCAAACTTGTGCTTCCCTCACTATGTTGGGGTTTACAGGCCTGTGCCAACATACCTGGTTTTAGGCAGTGTTGGGGATCAAACCCAGCGCTTCACACATTCTACACGGGTACTCTACCAAGTGAGCCGAGTTCCCAGCCTTCTCCTGTGTTTCTAAGTATACTAGTGTATGTAAATACAGGGGACTGTCTTCTTCACCTTTTCTACTTTTTAGACCCCAGGCTTTAAGAAGAAATTAGATTCCACTGGCCAGCCCTTCGCTCTCGTTAAATGGTGATGGACATAGCCAACATCTCTACCTTATGTCGGCTCTTATTAAGGGTGTTACTAGGCCTTCGCAGTAACAAGATACTAGACATAGAATTAAAGCTTTTTAAAAAAAGAAAGACATATTATTTTGGGGAGGAGGGTTGGAGAGACGGCTCAGCGGTTAGAGCATTTGCTGCTCTTGCAGAGGACCTGAGTTCTATTCTCAGCACGCATGCCAAGCTGCTCACAGTCTCCTGTTACTCCTGCATCAGTGGCACCAACATCTTCATCATAAATAAATAATAATAAAAATTGAAACAAGCTAGGCAGTGGCGATGCACACCTTTAGTCCCAGCTATACAAAGAAACCCTGTCACAGGGTCTCTACTGCCTGGCTTATTTTAAATAAAATGTATGCGCTAGTTCCTGGAGAAGCCAGAGGCATCAGCTCCCCTGGAGCAGGAGTTACACTTAGAGGTAGTTATAAGCCAGCCCCCTGATGTGGGTACTGAGATCCAAACTCAGGTCCTCTGTAAGAACAGCAAGCTCTCTTAATCACAAAGCTATCTGTCTAGCTCCAACTAAAGGTATATTTTTTTAGAGAAAAAAATTAAAAAACATGCACTTTTCTTATTATGTAAACAGTATCTATTCTTTTTAGACTATGCAAAAATTGAAAACAAAATCATTTATAATTCTGTGACCTAGATTTTTTTCTTACCTCTGTACTCTTCCAGCTTATTTTACACACACACACACACACACACACACACACACACACACACACACACACACACTTTATATAACTGTGGGATCATCAGTCATCAGTTTCTCTCTGTAATTTTGGAGCCTGTCCTGGAACTTACTCTGTAGACCAGGCTGGCCTTGAACTCACTGAGATCTGTCTGCCTCTGCCTCCTGACTGCTGGGATTAAAGGCGTGCGCCACCAATGCCAGGCTTTCCTTAGTCATTCTTGGTGGCACAGGCCCATACACCCATCTGCTAGGGAGGCTGAGGCAGGAGGACTGATTACAGATTTAAAGCTTGTCTGGACTACAGAGTGAGTTCAAAGCCAGCCTGGTCACTTAGTAAGACTGCCTAAAAATGCAAAGGGAAAAGAGGGCTGGTGATACCGTTTAGTAATCTACAGTACCCTGGGTTCAGTCCCCAGTACTGAAAAAGAGATGGGGGAGAGAAGAAGGGAAGGAATGCAGAGAGAGAGGGAGGGGGAAAGAAACGGAGGGAGAAGGAGAGGGAGGGAAGGAGGAAGGGAGGGAGGGAAGAAGGAAGTAAGTAGGGAGGGAGGGAGGGAAAGATGGAGGGAAGGAAGAAGGATCAGGGAAACGTGGAATCCAACAGGCAGGATAATGGCGGTCAGAGCTACAATTCCAGCACTCAGGAGTTGGTGGAAGGAGGACCTCTTGTTTAAAGCTAGCCTGGGCTAAACAAGTTTCCAAGGCCAGCCTGAGCTACAAAGTTAGACTCTGTAAAAAAACAAGAAATCCAAGGGCTGGAGATACAGCTCAGTAGCATAGTGCTTGCCTAGCGCGACCAAGACTCCACCAATGATTTCTGGTACCAACAAATGAACTAAGGCAGAACAAAATCAACACGAGACTTTTCTGTGCTATGAAATATCATGAAGAGTCCCCCATATTGTTAATGATTTACCGCTTCACAATAGTCCATCGCTTAAATAAATCTACCTTCATTTCACTCCTCTCTTACTGGATACTCAGGTCGTTTCTAGTGGTTTCCAACATTATAAAAGTGCTGGGATAGACTCAGTGGCTTCTAATCATGAACATGACATCTGGTGTTATTTTATTAGCATGTATTCTGGGAGGGGGGCATGTGTGGCAAATTCCTGCAGCGAGGAAGGTGCCAGTTGGCTCTCTACCCGGGACTCTGAGATTTAATCACCTCTGTGGGTTGGATCTTAACCCCTGCTTGCTGTGCTCCCGGCTTTGTGAGGCTTGAGATCAACTCTGGGGCTTATGACCTAGCCACACACCCAGCCCCCTGCGCTTCTAGATTTTGCAGGCATATTGTTTCATTTTGGAGAAACTGCTGGAGAATGAGGAAACACAAATCAATGGCTTCTGTATCGTTGAGAATTTTAAGGGCTTCACCATGCAACAGGCGGCAGGACTCCGCCCCTCGGATCTCAAGAAGATGGTGGACATGCTCCAGGTGAGACCTTGGAATCTGCCCCGTGGGAACCTTTCACAGGTGGTTTCCCAGTTTCCACGATGCAGGAAGAAACGCGAGGAGTTGACAATCTAGTGTCATACAGAGCGGTGACAACAGTCATCTCAACAGTCAACAACCATCGGACTTGCATGGTGATTGAGCCTGTTAAGTAGATGGTAATGAGTTCGTTGACTCCTTGAGAGGATTCTCCTCCATGTCCTCTGCTTCATCTTACAAACCTGGAAATTGAGGCTTGGAGGTTAAGCGACTTTGCAAGGTCACACACAGTAGAGTGGCAGAGGCTGGATTTGACTCCATGAGAGTGATCCTGGAACCTCAGGCTGTCTGGCCAATGTATATCCTGCCGTCTCTTTTTGCTTGTGAGTTTATCCTGAGGACAGCACATCACCAGTCCCCTTATGAGTCCTTTACATACAGATAACCCCCATTCTCTTCCTTGAGCTACCTTATATTTGCCCTGTGTGTGTTGGGAAAGAAGAGGCTGGAGATATGGGTATACATGGCAGTTGCTGAAGGACAAGGAGGCTTGACAATGATGTCCTTACATTTGGTCTATAATGGTTTGCCATCCACCCAGTACACAAGTGGTTTGGAAAAACCTCAATCACTCTGATTGGGGATATGGCTCTATTCCTAGCACTGGTCATTGTAGCACATACCTGTAATTCTAGCACTCAGAAGCAAGAGGCAGGAGAATTGGAAGGTCAAGGTCATAACTCAACTATGTCATGCTTTAGACACATGAGATCATGTCTCGCAAAACCAATAAATAATACTAACACACCACACACCAAATACCAAAACACACACACACCAAATACCAATACACAGAACATACACACACACAGAACACACACCCCAAACACATAATCACCAAATAACCAAGCAAGGCTACCATTTTATCCTTTAAAACAAATTATTTCTAGGGTTTCAGTTTTGTTTTTGTTTTGCACCATGGAACAGCTTTAGGCTGTGTAACTTGCAGGGATTCCTCCCTATACCTTGGAGCCAAAGTGAAGCCAAAGTTCTCGGGTGGCTGGCCCTGGGATGAGCTATACTCAGGTCAACATGTGATGCTGCACAAATCAGTCCTCACTATACGGGGATAGCCTGTGTCTGTGTGTGTGCATGTATGTGTGTCTGTGTCTGTGTGCATTGTGAGCATGTATGTGTGCATGTGTGAGCATGTGTGTGTGTGTGCTGATAAGTAGGAGCCTCAGAGTCCATTGGGGCAATGAGGTGATGGGATCTCTCCTCTCTCTCTCTCTCTCTCTCTCTCTCTCTCTCTCTCTCTCTCTCTCTCTTCCCCCCTCCCTCCCTCCCTCCCTCCCTCCCTCTCCAGGATTCATTCCCAGCCAGGTTTAAAGCTATCCACTTCATCCACCAGCCATGGTACTTCACCACCACCTATAATGTGGTCAAGCCCTTCTTGAAGAACAAGTTGCTACAGAGGGTGAGTTCATGTCTGCCTCCTGAGCCTCCTCAGACACTGCACACTGGTCCCGAGTTGAGTGGACAACCCGCTCCCACAGTTCCACACGGAGGACTGTAGAGAAAGGCATCAGGCAGAGACAGCCCGCAGCAGCTTTGTCCTCCCCTCCTCCCTCTTCCTTCCACTCAGCTGCCCTGCTCACTTCCCTGCAGGTCTTTGTCCACGGAGATGACCTTGACAGCTTCTTCCAGGAGATTGACGAGAACATCTTGCCTGCTGACTTTGGGGGTACACTGCCCAAGTACGATGGCAAGGTGGTTGCTGAGCAGCTCTTTGGCCCCCGGGTCCAAGTTGAGAATACAGCCCTGTGAGAAGACACCCTACCATATGATCTGTGTTAGCATCTTAGCCCTTCCTCAGCTTTCCTGAACCCAAGACTGGGAACAGAAATGCCCGAGGTGACTGTGGCTTCCCCAAACTTCCTAGGTTTAGGAGAGCTTGAGTGGCCCCTCATTCCAAACTGACATAGAGGGTAGCTGAGGCAAGGGAGTTATAGTCCCACCTGCCTCTGCAGTTACAGGGCAGTGACAATCCTGTGAGAAGCTGGATTTCAAAGACTAATTAGGCTTCTCCGCCATTTCCTTTGTAGCCGCTTTGATACTTCGTGTGTGTAAGGTGGAGCTGGAAGCCCACTCACAATTCTGTATAAAAGAAGGGAGGCTTGAAGCACTAATGGTTTGACAAACTCAGCAGCTGCAGCAGGCAAGGGGTTTCCCACCCAGAATTCCAGGGAGGGAGCAGCTTCGAAACAGTCACATTTGGGGGTGACCTGCTGCTGAGTGCCCTAGGAGCTAAGAGCCTGAGATCTTTCCAGGGTGGAGGTCACATCCCTTCCTCTCCACCTAGCTTAGGTGTGGTCCTTGGGGTGGACTCCCCTTCACTAGAAGGTCTCTTTGCCTTGTTGGGTGGGTTTTGCTTAAATTTATATTATCTTCTCTGAGCACCTAGTCCTTGATAGACAAATAAAGCCATTCTTTGTCCGTGTCAAGCTCTTTTTTTTTTTTTTTTTTTTGGCCTGGAGAACTAAAATCACGAACATCTGC
>NC_022023.1:15293333-15315668 GCF_000317375.1 Microtus ochrogaster
GCTCTGTAGACCAGGCTGGTCTTGAACTCACAGAGATCCGCCTGCCTCTGCCTCCCGAGTGCTAGGATTAAAGGCGTGCGCCACCATCGCCCGGCCCGAGATACTTTCTTGCTAGTAGCAGACATTCATCCCAGATGCTGTCTGGCCAGTGGTGGTGGCCTGAGGTGAGGGTTGACTGGCCTGGTTGATTGTCTGCATACCACCAAGGAAAGAATCATCATCTCTTGCCTGTGGGGTCACTGTTTCCTTCTGCACACGAAGAGTTCGTGGTGCTGCATACCTGCTGTAGGCATTTCAACCGTTGGCTGAATTCTGAGGTCAGTCCAATCCCATCTGCTTTCACACCTTTGAGAATTTCTCTGACCTACAAGTTCTCTTCCTTACATTTCAGTGAGGCTGTATAAATATATATATGAACACACATCTATATGAATATACATATCTTCTTGTTTTCTTTCTTGCTTTTTTTTTTTTTTTTTTTTTTTTTAAGACAGGGTCCCTTCTGTATCCCCGGTTGGCCTTTTACTTGTGGCAATCCTTCTGCTTCAGCCTCCTGTGAATGCCAGAAAGATGGAAGCCTCTCGGGTAAGGACCACTAACTGTAAAGGCTCGGCATGGAAAGATGTAAGAAACGGCACAGGCTCGGTGAGGTGGGTCGTAGGGTAAAGCAGGTTTGCCACAGAACTTGATAACCTGCGTTCAATCACCAAGACACATGTGGTACAAGGAGAGAACTGACCCCTACAAGTTGTTCTGACCTCCACAGGCACTCCACACCATCATACACACACACCAAAATGCGAAAAATGATTTAATGAATTAATGTAGTGGAACGCTCAGACTTGCTGATTTGTGGTAGCTCCAACTTTATGAATAAGGATAGGGAGAACATTGCAGACATATTCTGACCAGGAATTGTGACTAGGAAGCTCTCAGGGTAACCTTGGCTCCTACTTGAGCCCCAAGAGGATTGCTGGAGTTCATCTGAAGTCAGCAAGGCAAGGATCTTAGCTCAGGGATTCTGATAACAAGAGGACTCAGTGGCTTTTTATGGGAGAAGTCATAGATTGGGACCCAGTGAGGCTGCTCTGTGTATCCACACTGCCCCCTAGTGGCCTTGCATGGCACAGCCTAAGGGCATGGACAGGAAAGGTAAGAGGTGATGGGCAGTGGGGCTGCCTTGTCTGGGAAAGATGATCCTGCCATTTAGGAGAACATGTGGAGAGAACTCGAATGTTAAAACTGACTTCTTCAGCCCCGTAAGATTGGAGTCCCTCTCTCCCCCATATCTGTGATTTCTCAAGCTTTCTACCCTCCTGCACTAATGCAATACAGGAAGGCCAATAAAATACTCTTGAAAGCCGCAGGAATGGGGACAAAGAACCACAAGTTTTATGACAACCATTTGGGCCACATAGTAGCATCCTTCTGGAGACATCTGTCAGGGGGCAGAGATTTGGCTGCAGAGTAACTGGAGCAGGATATGGGCTGGAAGATTGCAGCTGTGTATTTCGGCCCTCCTTGTGTGTGAAACTTCGCAGAATTTGGATGGCAGATTCTGAAGGTCACTCATCCAGGTGCGGGTGGAGAGAGTCCTCACTCCAGAGACTCTGAACTGAGTTGGCCATTGCCTGGGGCTTAGAGTCACCAGGTGATGGTAGATCAGTGCAGCCCATTCTAAGGCTCCTGGAGGAAGCATGCGCTTTTGTCTTATGTCAAGAGACAGAGATACACCAGGGGGGGGTGCATTGGACCACTCTGCTCCTATTTCTCAGGGTGGGGGAGCACAGCTCTGGACCTGGAAGCTTTCAGACTCCCCTGAAACTTGCCAGATCTCCATTCCAGAAGATACTCCAAGGAAGCCAGCATTGCTGTGTTTGGGAGTCTGCCAGGATTGCAGTTTCTGAGGCTCCACTCAGACTTACTGATCAGAACCTGCATTTTAAACAAGACTTCCAGGGGACTGTATGTTCAAGAATCCATCAAAGTTTCCAACATGACAACTTGTAACCTCTGCCCTCCAGGATCCTTTGGGGAGTGGAGGAGAACTCTGCCTTGGCCCCAGCCTAAGCCCAGATTTTTTTTTTTTAACACAGGAACTCATGCAGTCCAGACCAGCCTTAAAGTTGTTATGTAGCTGAAGATGACCTTAAACTTCAGCTCCTCCTGCCTCTGTGTCCCAAGTACTAGAGCCATACGCTGTAGTGCTTGGTTATGCAGTCCTGGAGACTGAACCCAGGGCTTTGTGTGAGCTGCATTTCCAACCCTGCAGAGGTTCTGACACTTATGTGATCGGTCTGGTGTGCCAGCCAGTCAAAATGTTTGTTGGGAGGAACTGGCCTTGCCAGAGGGCCACAGCATGTGGACAAGCCTGTCATAGTCTGGGGGTCTTAATTCAGCTAGTTTTCTTTGCCAGTTAAAGTTAGATCTCGAGTGTAGCACACCACGCCTATCTGTGCTCTATGCGCCACCATACCGTTCGTGAACAGGGCAAGGGGCTGGAGATTGAAACACACAGACTCACAGACAGAGAGACAGAGACACGGGTCATCCTTGATGCCAGAAATCCCAAGAATGCCCCCTTTATTGTGTCCAGGGGCAGCTTATATAGGGATAGCCACGCCCTGTAGTTGGAACGGCAGGCTGCTTCCCGCCACCAGGCTAGCTTTACCCGAAATAATAACACACAAATTGTATTCATTTAAACACTGCCTGGCCTCTTATTTCAGCCTCTTATTGGCTAACTCTCATATCTTGCTTTAGCCCATATCTAATCATCTGTGTAGCGCCACGAGATGGTGTCTTACCAGGAAGATTCTAGTGTACATCCATCTTGGGCTAGAGCTTCTTTGCGTCTGACCAGAGAGGAGAGGAGGCATCTGGCTCACTTCCCTTCTTTCCAGCATTCTGTTCTGTCTAGTCCACATACCTAATTTTCTGACCTATCAGACCAAGCAGTTTTCTTTATTGATTAACCAATGAAACAACAGATTGACAAATAACCTTCCCACATCAACGCCCCAGTCAAACACACCAGAAACCATTCCCCTGCCATCAGGAACTCCTGAGGGTCTCGTGCTCAGAGCAGCTGTAGGCACTCAGATCAGGGGAAAACAAGTTGTTTACAAGAAATTCAGGATCTGGGGGCTCACAGCTCCCAACACTGAATGAGACAGCAGCAGAGGAATCTCAAACACAGCAAACAGGAGCAGATAGTTGAAGAAAAGTGTTTATTGGCTGCGGGGAAACACACGCAGCAAATAAGACACAAAGACCCTCTGCAAAGCAGGGAGTTGGGGGAGGCTCAGAAAGCCAAAAAGTCAAGCCTCTTCTTGGGGGCTGGAGATTTTTAAGTCTCTGAAGAGTTTTCTCCTTTGATTAAGGGCTGGTCAGTTTGAAGAAAGATGGGATGGTGATTGGTCCACAACTGTTGTGTGACATGTCCTGAAAAAGCCGGGAACTTATCAAGCCAGGACACCAGATGGAGCCCACTGGTGGGGGAAGAGTCCTGGGAGGCCTTTGTTGTAAGATGCCAGGCTTTTGTGTCCGGTCAGGAGAGTAAGGGATAGGTCATCTTGGAAGCTTCTCATCTTTATTACCTGGTCATGGCCCCTCTCTCCCTGTCTACCTACCATGGAGTCTGCCTTGTGGATTCTCCATATGACTGCATAAGGAAGGAGCAGTTTGGGACTGGGGTTTGATGGTGCCCGTCTGCAGGTCCTCAGTCTCTCCAAGCCCAGGAATGTTCTAGTAATTACATACCCAAGCTTGTTTCTGCTTTGCCCATGGGCCTTGAGTTTTAGATGCTCTGGTGTGCAGCTGGACCATGGAAAAATGTCAAGTGCTACTCTGTTCTGAGAGAACCAAGTGGACCAAGCTAAAAACCACTGCAAAAACAAAACAAAACAAATAACCCACAGAAAATGAAGTTGGAGAGATGGCTCAGTGGTTAAGAGCACTGGCTGTTCTTCCAGAGGTCCCAAATTCACCTGTCTGTAGCTCTAGCTCCAGGGCTCCAGACACCCTCACACAGAGATACATGCAGGCAAAACACCAATGATCCCCCCCCCAAAAAAGAGAAACTATGAAAAATACTATCTGAGCCTTTCAATTATCATCCCCTCCCCCCCCTTTTTTTTATTTACCAGGGTTTATTTTATGTACCCCATTCCGGGCTTAAACTTAGCAATCCTCCTGCTTCTGCCTCCTGAGTGCTGAAATTAAAGGCATGTGCCTTGCCACCAAAATGTAGGTGTTGAATATGAGTGGCGGGGCTGTGTTCCCAGCACCCCGCTGCCCACATGGCTAGCTTTACCCAAAAAAATTACACTGTATTCATTTAAATACTGCTTGGCCCATTCTCTTCTAGGCTAATTCTCACATATTAATTTAGCCCATTTCTAATCATCTGTGTGTAGCACCTCAAGGTGCACTTACCGGGAAGATTCTAGCCTACGTCCATCCTGGGTCGGAGCTTCATCACGTGTGCCTCAGAGAGCAGAGCTCTCGCCTCTGCCCGCAAGAGTGGAGCATCGTGTCTCTCTGAGGCGTCTGCCCCCGAGAGGAGAGCTGTCGAGTCTGACCTCACTTCCTCTTCTGCCCAGCATTCTGTTCTGTTTACTCCTCCCACCTATGCTTTAACCTATCAGGGCAAGCAGCTTCTTTATTTAATTAACCAATGACCTTCCTCCATCACTCTCTGGCTATCTGCTTAGGTGACGCCTTGCAACACAAGTCGTTAGCACTTTCTGCTACCAGCCTTGCAATTCCCCCACCCCGGGTGGGGCACCTGGACTGGGAGTATGTGGTTGATGCAGAACAAGCAATTAAGAGTTTGTGTTAAGCTATCAATAACACACATGTGTGGACTCCTTTCTACAATATAGAATACAAATGTGCCCTTATATTACAGGATATACAAATGCCACCGTCTGTCCTTCCTGCCTCCTCTCAATAAAACCATGTCTAAAGAGCCTGTTTATGAAAGGTATAATAAAAATATATCCATTCTGTTGGAGTAAGAAACGGCGCTAAGCACAAATGCCAGCAGGTTGCCCAGGTGTGGTAAATGACGTGCTGTTGGCACTGACTCTCCTAACATCCTGGACCTGAAATCATTCCCATTTTAATGTTTTTGCTATTCTACATGTATGCGTATTTTGCTTGAAGGTATGTCTGTGTATGCAGTGCCCATACTAAGGCTAAAAGGGAGTATCAGATCCCCTGGGACTGGAGTTAAAAATAGTAGCTGCCATGCGAGTGCTGGGCATTGAACTTGGGTCCTTTGGAAGAGCAATCAGTGCTGGGGATCTGAACTCAGGTCCTCACGCCTGTGCAGCAAGCACTTTATCCAGAGCCACGTCTTCATGCCCAGACGCACCCCTTGCATGTAGAAAACCCTCACTAGACAAAGCACACACAAGCTCTCTACACTTTTTACTCTTTATTTTAAGTAAAGAAATTCCATTGAATCAAAGATAACAAAATTACAGTTTTTGTTTGTAATGATCTTTGTTGTTCACCACCACACGGAATCAAAGGAGAATCAAAAGTAACACGAGAACATAAAACAATCAAGGACGCCGTCGCTTAGTATAATTTCTTAATAAAGGTAAATATCCTAGTATTTAGAAAAAGTTGCATTGCTAAGTGCAAGTCCGAAACGCCTGGTGCTGGGGGAGTCAAAAGACGCAGCAGCACAGGCAGGGGCTTTCAGAGCACGGACTCCAAAATACGGTATTTCCAGGGCAGCATCTGGAGTTCCGCAAAACCCAAAGGGAACAAAACGAAATGAGTGAGAATCAGGAATGTGAAAGTGATGGTTCTCAAAAATCAGTCTGGAAGCAGTTCTGCCAACGCAAGAATGTGGTTGGTTGGAATTGGGGGGGGAGGGGGAATGGAGGGAGGCGAGCTGGCCTCCTCCCCCACCCCAGCCCTGGGTCACTAAGGCCACGGCAGTGGGGGGAAAGTGACTCAGGTACAGTGAAGGTCTGCCTGAGGCTGTGGGAGAGACCCAGGTCACCTGGAACGGGTGTGGGGATGGGGAGGTGACAGGATTCTACACCGACTTGTGCTTTAGGGAAACTAAAGAGACCAAAATGGAGATCAAAGTGAGCCTAGCTCCTCTAGCCAGGAACTGGGTTCCTGCATGGGAGCAGCCTGAGAGAGCAGTGATTGGCCTTGAGGACCAAGGAGGTTGGCAATTGTTTTAGGTGACGTTGACTGCTCTGTGGGTGTGGTCTGGGGGCAGAATGCCCACTTAGACTGAGGGTACTTCTGCAGGTGTCAGAAGTGGCCCGTCCCCAGTTTATGGCAATAGAAGATTACTTGGCTAAAGGGGACCAGAACGGGGAGACAGAAGGTTATGGATTTTGCTGACAAGAGTCTAGTTAGAGGCTGAGAACTTTCACGAGACTCAGGGTGTCAGACTTAATCTACCAATTAGAAATTAATTTCAACTTCTGTATTAGGCATCGGTGAAAGCTCTACCTACACACAAGCTAGGAACACAGTTGGAAAACATGGAGGACGGACTCTTCCAAAAGGGACAGCGGTCTAGGTTCTGGGTGTCTGGGGACTGTTGGCAAGCCGGACTGTGTGGCCTGCTTCTAAGGCCCACGACCAGAGGATGCCGGGCTGTGGCAAAGCACCTGGGGGCAGCAGAGACAGGCCGGGGGGACAGCCTTTGCTCTGGGTGCCGTTCTGGTTCCTTAGCCAGCAGAGGCCTGCTCCTGTGTCCTTAGCTGTAGCTACAGTGCAGGACAAACAGTCCTGGTTTATGAGGAGGGGACATTGTCCTTTGCTTAGATACCAGGTGGAAGAAGCCTGGTCCCTAACCGCTTGCCATCTCAATGCCGAGCATCCGAGGGATCCAAAGTGGCTTTGAGAAGAGTAAGGCAAAGAAGACAGGTGGAGGGGCGGTTCCAGACCGCTCGTGTTGGTGGGGGTGAGAGGTGGGGGGGACGTTACAGGAGCCTCCGGGCCACCTGAGGAAATTCTCTGGCTGACTGTGGCTTGGCTTCAAACTTTCAAAGCAGAAGAGTTTGAATTCTTCAGTCAGTGTTGTCATACCAGGGGATTTTCTAGAGGCAAGTTAAGGCTTTCTGGGTAAGGAAAACAGTTCCAGGTGAGACCGTGACAGGACGCCGAAGTGACATGCTCCCTAACAACTTTCCTGTATGTCTACAGAGAAACGCAGGACCTTCCAACTCCACTTTGTTTGTTTGTTTTTCCAATTTCTTCTTCTGTCCAAACTGTCACTCAAAGTCAGAATCAAGGCCATGGGAAAAGAGAAGCCTCCCCCATCTCCAGCACCTGCTTCCGGGGCAAACACAAACAAGAACACATGTGCTTGTGTCCCCAGAGCTGGCAAACTCTACCTCAAGTCAGCCACTTACAAAGAGAGCTCTCATCCGGATGCCAGCCTTCTCAGCTCAGCTACCCAGAAGGCTCCACTGAGGGCAGTCTGGGTTCAGAACCAGCCTGCACAGGAAGGACTTCTGGCAACCATCCACGCTTTGCCTGGTCACACTGAAGGCCGGAGGTGCTTTCCTTATGACTGGTGGCCCTCGCCTGTCACGGTCACAGGACCACCCTCAGAATGGCGAGGAAAATGCCTAAGACGGCTTTGGACTCTGTCCAGGGTCCTGACTAGGACAAGCTGAATGGGCACGCCCCTTCTCTCCAAGTCCTCTCAAGAAGAGCCTAGGGGTCACGAGTCACCTGTTTCTACCCGCAGCTTCAGACAATGGTTAGGAGCGACTGAGCAAATGATCCGGAAGTGGACAAAGCAGTTTTAGAGATGATGCAACATGAGTCAGAGCCACTGGGGACGAGAAGACAGGGCTCCTGACCCTGGTAATGGAATGCCATGCAAACAAAGGAAGACCTCCCTTCGGGAACATCCCAGGAGCTCCTAAGGTCCCCGTAACTGTGAGATGCCACAGAAATGAAAAGAATACGGACGGTATGGCAAACTTCCCGCCGCCCTTCTGCTCAGGGGTGGACGATGCGAAGTCATCGCAGTAAAAACAGGTTCTCAAGCCTGGGAACCTCCCTGCTAACTACACGGTCTTGATCATTTATTTTTTTTCCAAGCTAATTTGACTGAAGACAATGTCTTCCAATTATTTGGGAGGGAGGGATCACAGCTAGGGTAGTGCGGTACCTTCCGCACTTGGGTTTTAATGCGATTTCTGCCATAGACTTGTCTAGTTCTCTATCACTTACATTCCTGATTTTTAAGACAGAATATTCAAATGTTCCCCACAACTTCAGTCTTTGGTTCAAGTCAGTCCTTGAGAGCCAGCGGGCAACACATCATCATTAGAAGTGGATGACTCTGGAAAGAAAGCAAGGGAGCGCAGAGGAAGGGGAGGGGCTGACCTACATGAAGGGCTGTCCCCTCATTCATTAGGCAAGCTGCCACCTCCACATTCATGCTTCTGTGCTCTCATTCAGGGGCCAACAAGAACTCTCCTGTCAGACGGCCATGGCCACGCTCTCATTTCCGTGCCCGAGGGCCCGGGGCTGGAATAAAGAGCTCCAGTTGATTTCACGAGAAGCAAAATGGAATGCCAGTGCCATTCAGAGCCGCACACTGCGGAGGCTGCAGCTGGCACAAGTCCCCTCCCCCAGTCCTAGGGGCTGGACTTCCAGTGGTGTGGCAACAAAGGCTGCGCCCCAGCTCTGCCTCTCTTTGGTGGGCCTCCAGGCCTGCTGCAAAGATCAGGCTTCCAGGACAGTCCCCCACATCCTCCTAGGTGTGACAACAGGGCGACTTTTCTCTGAAGCAGGTGGTACCCAAGCTACTGCTCAGTCAGGACTTGGAAAGAGTCCTGATGACCTCAGGCAAATGGAGGGAGCCCCTTACTAGGGATGGTGACAACTCTATTCCCTTATGGCTTTCTTTCCAAGTCTTAAGGGATAAAGGCAGCAGCAGGAACTCTGTGAGTCCCCTAACAGCTGCAGTTGGGCGGAGAGAAAACTGACAGAGAAGAGTTAGCTTCCAAATTGAGGGATGAATGATAAAGTGCCAATCTGTGCCAAGGGAACATAAAAAAAAAAAAAGCAACAGAAAAATGACAACCATTGGTGGGACACGGTGACAGAATTTGTTGAGCGTGAAGAGATTATAGCAAAGGAAACTGGGGACCTCAGCCAGCTCAGTGTTCCGGGAGAATGTCCATTCAGGACGTTACGGGGTGACCTAGTGATTTTCAGGGAGCAGCTCTGCAGTATACAGACATTCCTGTCACAGTCTCTATTGCACCTGCAGCCCTGAGGACTGGCGTTCGGGGGTACAGGTGGCTCCATAAATATCCACACAGACCCACTACTCTATTTCATTCAGTCCTGGAGCCAAAGAAGATGAAGCAGAGAAAAAAAAAATATATGTTTTTTTTTTAAACAGTATCCAGGCAATTCATTCACAGGTCCATTTAATTCCAGAGAGCAGCTGCGGATTTTTCAAAGTGAAGGTTCTCAGGGATTCAAGCGCCACAAGGATAGGAGAAGAGGACTTGAGCCCCAGAGTGACGCACCCACTCGAGCAGACAGCTTGGGAAGCCTCACCCAACAGACAACACACAGAGGCTATTGAATCACACGCTGACTTCAAAAGAATACCCTGCCCTCTCAGCTGGAAATCCATGTCTCCAAACTCAGATCCGACTTTTGAGTTGTTTGGTATCAAAACTCAGAGTGACATGGACCTGGGATGAAAACCCAAAATCACAAGTGAGTGATTAAGACTCTAAATCTCTTTATGTGAAGTGGGGAAAGGAGAAAGATTGCAAGCCCTGTCATTTGCTCCCAGGCTCCCCAAGAGGGAGGTTCACTCAAACCTCAGTATACCGAGTTTGTCGCTGGACTTTAGAAAGGGTGGTCATCTCAGCAATCTATCTGGTCCAAGTTCCCCATTTAATAGGGGAAGAGAATCAAGTCCAAAGGGATTTATCCAGGGTCACACATCTGGGAAGAAGCAGAGCTAAGGCTCAACCCAAATGTCCTCTCTCTTTTAGGGACACAGCATTGAGATCACACAAAGGGAGTCATACAACAGACGGTGCTGCTTCAGAGGTCTCTGGGAGCAAAGAGACACTGTGGCTTATTAATGTCAATTAAATGAGCCACCAAGATGTTCCTAATTTAAAGGGGCTGTATTACAGTATGGGGTTTCCCTCAGTTTGCTGGGTGATGAGAATTCCCTGGGGCACTTGTCAAAAATTAAAATCCCCAGACCCCTCCTCCCCAAACCCACTGAGTCAGCCTCTCCGAGGGGAGGGATCCGAGAGGCTGAAATTTTAGACAAGTGCCCCACGCAACTCTCAGCAGCAGCAGCAGCAGCAGCAGCAGCAGCAGCAAGGCGGGAGGAAGGTGTCTCAGGAAGACGGTGAGAAGGAACTGGCTTTAGACTCAAGAAATTTCTTTTGTTTCAGTGGCAAAACTCAGGCCCAGGAGGCACCAGGCTCTCAGACTTCCAAAGCGAAGTCCTTTCTTCAGCATTGGTCAGAGATGCTGACTTCTTATTGAGGACTCTATGAGGGCACAGACAACCATCACCAAGTGACTTACATCCTTCACAGTTCTCAAAGAGAGGCCTTTTGATTGGCAAAGCAAAACCGCAGCTCAGATGCGGTCCTTAATAGGAAAACTAGATACAACTGGCGTGAAAGCAATCAGATACTGAAGCTGGACAGAAGGGTGAGAATCTTGTAGCTTGCCACCATGGCTAACAACGCAACGGAGAAAACCCGTAACTAAGCACAAAAATAGCCTGGAGCTCCCAGGAAGAACCGCCTACTTAAGACAGGTTGCATGATGGGGGGACCCCCCACTGATGGTATGAGGTCAGATCCAGGTCACTGAGGGAGATGGGAGACCTGAAACAGCCGCGGGTTCCAGAGGAGGGCTGCAGGAGCACGCCAGAGTCCGGAGGCCTCATTCGAACTCAGCCTCCATCTGCTCCGTGTCTGAGCACTGGGACTTATTCCTTTCCCACTGGCAAATGGCGTTGGCATACTCCACCACCAGCTTATCCATCCACGTCAGTGGCTCAGGGAACAGCACGGAGCCCTCGAAGAAGCCCAGGTGGCCCCCGTGCAGAGGCAGCACAAACATGACGTTCTCCCGTTTCTCTGTAGGGGGAAAAGGCAGCAGAATTACAGCATCCTATTAACTCCAGAGCAAGAGGGCAAAGGCGAGGAAGCTGGGGGGCCTCGGCATTCCTCAGAGGGTACCTAAGTGGGTATCTAACCACGCACACCGTGCTGTCTTTCTCAAGGGGACAGGCAAGCCAGCAGGACCTCATGAGTTTGGTGTAAAATGGGCACCAAAAGGCCGGACACATAGCTCAATGGTAAACACTATCCCGGCATAGGGAAATCCCAGAGTTCAATCTCCAGCACTGCCAAAAGAAATAACACCAGTTCATAGAATGGGTACCAGAATTCCTTTGAACCCATACTTAAAGCTCCACAAGCCCAAGCTACACCCTGCCCCTCACATAACTAAGTTATAACCTTAGGGATAAAAGAGAGTGAACGAGGGAGTCTGTGCTTTCTCATACCAGACGTCAATCTTCAGGACTGCGAGGTGTGTAAGAGATGCCCAGGTTCCCAGTGCCATGATTTAAATGGCTATCCTGAGAGCTGAGGGCCTGAAGCTGGACTTTGGGTCCATGTTTATGTTGGTCTCCATGGCTACTGGAGAGGTGCAGAGAAGAGGCAGCCAAGTTCACCAGGAAATATGTTTTCCGGGGGGGACAGAGTGGACGAGGCCTTATCTCACTTCCTCCACTATTCCTTTCTGGTTGCTATTCTGTGGGATAGCTAACGCCATCCCGCGAATGTTAGTTTTGGTCCAGGAGATAGGTGCTGTTACGCGTGGCTGAGTGGGCTGTGGTGTGGTCTGCTGGGGGGTCTTGAGGGTGGCTGGGGGTTGACAGGAGACAGTTTTTGTCATGAAATAGGCACCCCCCCACACACACATGCAGTCTTTTTCCTGAGCAGGAAGAAGCTCTGTGAGGGGGCTTCTTCTGCTACCTTATCTGCTCTTGTAGCTGTAGTGGGAGGCGGTGGCCGGGGCCATAGGGTTAGCTCTTCCTTTAGACCACTGTATTTATAAGAGGAAACATAATCACAGAGGTCTGTGGAGATGATACCCCAGGGACCTGACACTGTACCGTGAAGTAACTGGAGCCCCAGGCTTTCCTCACATTTCCTCCCTCCGCCTCCCCTGTAGCGCCAACCCCGGGATAGACTGACAGACTGACGTTCTCTGCCATTTCAGCTGCTTATAACCTCCAGGCAGATGGAGAGGCAGAATGGGCTTTGTTTTCTGTTGCCTTTTAGGGCAAATTTTCGTTCTAAATCTCTCTTTAAGTCAGGCTCTCCCATTTAACAGAACAATAGCTCTGAGACAACATCCCTACAGAATACTCTTGGTGATGGATATCAAGAATGGTCCTGTCTCCTGCACCAGGATGGAAGTCTAGAGGGTTCTACCCAGGGGCCTTTGCCAGTCAATGGGCTGCCCCTCTCCCCTGAGGCTTGTCTCCATCTGCTGCCAGAACAGCGAAAGGGACAAGATGGACAGCGGTAATCTGCTGTGTGGCTGGGAGAACAGCGGGAAGAGACTCACCTGAGAGAGACTTTGGAATGGTCAGAAGGCTTTCGTGCACCAAGGGGTCGTCAGCGGCATTAACCAGCATCAGAGGCACGTATATCTGCAGCAAGAAGGTACACTGATGTCACACGGCCCACTCCCTCCCAGACAGGCCTTTGAAGCAAAGGGGAATGTTCAGGGCTCAGTTTGTCGGGCTGGAGCCTTAAGGATGCCTCACCGTCACTGGCAGCGAGAGGAAGGACAAGTCTGCTGTGATCACCACCTGGCAGCAGGTCAGGGCCTAGGAGATCTGTGTGCTCATGGGAGACGGGGCTTAATGTGTCCTTATTCACAAGTGTTTCTGATTATCTTTAGTGTTTCACATTAGCCACCGTTCTCAGAAAAATGGCAGCATCAAGATGTCTGTCTGTCTATCTATTATCTATCTGTCTGTCTGTCTGTCTGTCTGTCTGTCTGTCTGTCTGTCTATCTTTCCTTTGGCTTATAGTATAAAAATAAAGTGACGTGCACCCCAGTAGAGGGAAAGGAGACCTTTTAGAAGAATCTGAAAGATGCAAACAGGAGTGAGAGCCAGGTGTGTACCCTCATAATCCCAGAACTTGGATGGCAGAGGCAAAAGAATTCTGAGTTCAAGGTCAGCCTGGGATATATATATATATGTATATGTATATGTATATGTATATGTATATGTATATGTATATGTATATGTATATGTATATTTATCTCAATACTCTATTTCAAAAACCCAAGGTTCAGAGATGTCTCTCAGCGGCAGAGCACTTAAGTGGCAGATGTAAGGCCCTGGGTTCAATACCTATTTAACAAAACTGCACAAACAAACAGGAGCGGGTTGGTGGGTGGCAGGGAGCTCTTGGCAGGACTGTGCTCAATATGCATATTAGTGAGACAGATAATAAGATCCTCCTTTTGGTTTAGAGTAGAGAGGGTGCTGATGGGGGCACTCAGACTATGCTGAACTGCCACCCTGACATACTGAATGGCTGTGCTCTCCTGACACTCTGGCCATAGCTGAGACAGTCACAGAATTATAACTTACAGCCACCCCTATGGACACAGACACATGGGGAGTTATGTGCTGGCATAAGAGCAACGGTGCACGGCAGGAGGGAGGAGTCTGGCTCAGTGCTGGTTCAGGAAATACGGGAATTGTGTTGGCCACCAACTTAGTAAACACAAGGTTTGCTGTAGGTGCTAAAAGAACAGATCAAAACCAGTCTACCTTTAATTTTTTTATGCATGTGACTCATGCATGCGAGGTCCGAGGACAACTGGGGAATGACTCCTCTCCTTCCACAGTGTGGGCCCTGGGTTTTGAACTCAAAGCACCAGCCTTGGTGGTAAGCACATTCACCTGCTGAGCTATCTTGCTGGTCTTCTTTTTGCTTTTGAGTTGTGGTCTTTCAATGCAGCTCCCGCTGGCTGGATATATATATATACACACACCAAGTTGGCATCAAATTTACAGCAATCCTCCTGCCTCAGCTTCTTGAGTACTGGTTATTATAGGTGCATGTTACTATGCCTCGTACATGTTTCTTGTCACTTTGATACAGAATTCCCCCAATTTATTCTGTGTTTACCAGATATCTGAGAGTTCAGTACTAGACAGCATGTTACTAAGATACAAATGACCACAAGAAGGGGTTAAGGGCTGCAAGAAAGTCAGATGGATCTCCCACGAGTGTTTTTATTACTATATAGTCAAAGGATGTCTGAGGATAACCTGGCTGCCTCAGGCAATTTCACAGACTTGAGAGAAGCCTGGTCTGAGCACAGCTCTGGGACTTAAGACTATGGCAGTCACAGCGAGGGCGACCGGCTCAATAGAAGGTCTGAGTGACAAACTAGCGTGGCGTGATGGTGTTCGGATTCCGGCTCCGCTTCCCCAGGGAACTTAGGAAGGGTATTTGCTGTACCGCGGGCAAAGCTGGCTGCGGTGACACTGATTCTGAGGCGGGGGCGCCACTCACCCTGTGCAGGTATCTCATGCAGCTTTCTTCCTCATAGTATTCCTTCAGGGAGTTATAGCCGTGGAACTTTCTGGAACATGAGCACACACATACACAAAGGCAAAATGACATCTGTTATAGAGCTGAGCCGACGGCTCTCTACTTTCCACACTAACTCACTGCAATGGCAGAAGCCACACTGGCAGCGGCTTCTCTATGGTTCTAGCTATTGCACCAAAACGAACGTAGGTGGCAGAGTTTGGAGTCAAGAGCACGGGCTTAGGATCTGGATGCAAATCTGGTTGGGCAATCTCAGGCAAATGCTCAAGATTCCTGGGCCTTAGCTATCTCACTGTAAATTGGATCAAAGACAAGACCTTCCTTGATGGTGTTGTGAGACTTACTATATGGAAGGGCTTCTGTCCGCCCTGCCTGGAGAAATCTCAATCTCAACTGTAATACTTATCATTGTCTACTGCATCTTTTTGAGGTAGCAAAAAATCGTTTATCATCTTTGACGAGATACTCAGGGTCACAGACATGTATGAGCTAGAACTCCGTTTTCAGCAGAGTTACCCTGGAGCCGCTGGAATAAAGTGTGCTTGAAGTTACCAGTTTCCTCCACTCCAGGAGCAGTACCTGTCACTGGCCACCTGAGGTCTCACAACACCGGGGAGGCTTGCAACTCTGCTCAGCTCTGGGCTGAGAGACCTGGAGAGTTCAGTTGGGGCTCAGATGCCCCAAGACCCCAAATTCTATTGTGGGCCAGAAGACCTCTGAACCTCCCTTTCTTTCCTACCCAGGGAGGAGCCTCCAGGCTCTTGACATCCTGCCTCCTCCCCCAGAGCTGAGGATCTCTTCCACCTCCAGCCTTCTTAGGTACCCCAGTCTGGAAATGACCCAGAAGGGTCCCCTAGTGGGAGGCGGCTGTGTGCAGAGATCACATCCAGGATGTGTGACTCTGTTCTCTGTGGTCTCCAAAGCATTCTGTTCCTCCAGCATTGCTGGTGACCACTCTGGGAGGAGGCTGCCAGAGCGGTTTGATTACAGAACCGCCGCCACCCAACACTACAGATGATGAAGGCCTTCGCAAGAACTGAGGGGCTTTTCCTTTTGAGCTTAAATTAAGATGATGGATAGGAAATTTATATTACGTTAAAATTAAATTACTTTTCTATTCTTATGAGGAACCACAGCAAGTTATAGCCTGTACCCCAAGAGAGCTAGGCATTGTTTATTTCTGTGGTGGTTTGAATGCAATTGGCCCCCATAATCTCATAGGGAGTGGCACTATTAGGAGGTGTGGTTTTGTTGGAGTGGGTATGACTTTGTTGGAGGAAGTGTGCCACTGTGGGGGAGGGTTTTGAGGTTTCCTACGCTCAGGATACTGTGCAGTGTCTCAGTCGACTTCCTGTTGCCTGGAAGATGTAGGACTCTCGGCTACCTCTCCAGCACCATGTCTGCCTGCACACTACCATGTTCCCCACTATGATGATAATGAACAGAACCTCTGAAACTGTAAGTGAGCCACCCCAATGAAATGCTTTCCTTATAAGAGTTGCCATGGTCATGGTGTCTCTTTGCAGCAATGAAAACCCTAAGACAATTTCCATCTTTTAAATAGACTAGCAAATCCATAGTTTTTATTTGCTCTGAGAAAATAGTAACTGGCCCCTTTGAATTTACCAGGTTTGAAAGGATAGTGAGAAAAAACATAGAGCTCTCACAGCCTCAGGCCAATGGCCCGCTATCTAGGAGGACCTGTCTGCTATGTCTAAAGGTATCAAAGGATTGTGAAGTGTGAGAGACAGGGACAAGGGGTGAGGCCAACTCTACAAGTCAAGTTTCTGACTTCAATTAGAAGGTGCTGGTGCCAGCAAAGGTGAGATCATAGGAGCGCAAGCCGAATGAGAGAACCGGGTGGGGATTACATCTTCCACCCAGAAGCATCTTCGCTTCCTCCCCATGCCCAGAAAGTGGTTCCATGTGTTGTTGGAAACCTACAGGTCTCTTGGTCTACCTTTGGCCATCTGCTTTTGATAGATTCAGCCACCAAAGTCTGGATAAACATCCTGAGGATGTACAAAAACTACCCTGCCCACTGCAAAGGCAGACCTGGGGGGTGCTGATCTTGTCCTGTGTTGAGGCAGGACATAACAGTTGCCGAGGGGCACCACTAGGTGGAGACACTTCACCCACCAGTTCAAGCTGCCCGTGCCACGTGGTCAGAGGCTTTACCCATTTCCAAGAGATGAGAACTTTCCTACGATCGCTTCTCCTAAGCATTAGACTCTGACTGAAATGAGAAGAAGCCGCTGAAGCAAGGGGAGCAAGGCAGTGGCGTGGCAGAGCAGCCTCTGGCCCAGCCTTGGGGACCCACCTCATCACATTGTCATCAATCTGCATCAGGGATGTTGCTGTGTAGAGCCGGCTCAAGTCTGTGTCCTCCAGGCTCTGGGGTTTCTTAACATGGTCTCCAAAAAGAGCTTGTCTAGAACAAGACGCAGAAGTGAACAAAGCGGTGCCAAAGAGAAGCCACCACGGTGGAGCTGGCTTTCCTGGACACAGGCAGACCAGGAGCCCCAGTCGCCACGGGACCAGAGTTACGGTAAATTAGACATACAGCCCTCCAGCCTTTTATTTATTTTTGGTTTTTGTTTCCCTGTGTTACTGGGGATTGAACCTAGAGTCGTAGGCATGCGAGGCAAACACTCTATTGTAGGCTGCAGCCCCAGTTCTTTTTTTTTTTTTTTACTTGTATTGCTTATTTATTTGCTTTTTTTTTTTCTTAAACACAGGGTCCCCTGTAGTCCAGGCTAATTTTAAATCTCCCAGGTAACCAAGGATGACCTTGGACTCCCACTTTTACCTCCCACATCCGGAGATTACAAGAATGTGCTATCATGCCTGGTTTCTTTGAGCCTTTAGAATATAATATCCAAGATGAGCATGCATAGGAAAATAAACATTAAAGCCCTCCTTTCCTTCCAGGGTACCAAGATAAACTGAGGACTAGGTTTCAAGTTGGCCAGATATTACACAGTCTTTAGCACAGGGGAGGAAGCCCAGGAAAGCCTTTTGGAAGAGTGATAGGCGGCGAGCCAAACACAGAGACTCAGGTTTACACTGATGTGGATGCTGCCAACTGTTGGCAGGCCCTTGCTCCCTTACAAGCTGCTTGTGTTGCTTAACAAAGAAGCTAACCAGAAACCCCTTTGGCATCTGGCTAAGTCAGCAGCTCTCCACGGTGTCAGCTGAAAAGCTGTCCCTTGGTAGCCACAGGCAATTAGTTTTAGGATATTCCTCAGATGCCGGGCGGTGGTGGCTGCAAGCCTTTAATCCTAGCACTCTGGAGGCAGAGACAGGTGGATCTCTGTGAGTCTGAGGCCAATCTGGTCTAGAGAGTGAGTTCCAGGACAGCCAGGGCTACACACAGAGAAACCCGGTCTTGAAAAACAAAGCAAAGCAAAGCAAAACAAAACAAAACAAACAAGAGGATATCCTCGGAGATCCAAATCTATAGATACTCCAGGATTGGAGGGAGGTAGTGGTGGAATGGGGTAGGGCAGGGTCTCTTCGTGTTCCCCAGGCTGTTCCCAAACTCCTAGGCTCAAGCAATCTTTCTGTCTCTTCTTTTTTGAGTAGCTTGGACAACATGTGCCAGCATACCTGGCTTCAGGATGTGCATGTAACCCTGCCATCTCCTGCATGCTTAGTCACCTCTCAATGACATTAGGGATGGAATGAAAACAGTTGCTAGACTTGACTATACAATTTAGGAGATGGGTGAAAAACTTGCAGGCGTGAGGGTGATCAGGCTGGCTAGGCTGGTGACCCCCTCCTCCCTCACAGCTCTGTGTGTCTCTATGGAAACTGCATGTTTGGTCAAAGAGGATGGCCTTCCCTAAAGAAGAAATGGTCTTTGGTCAAGGACACACAAGTAGCTATGACCCCCTGCTAGGACCTCCAAACAAACTCTCAGGAGGTAAACTTGTACACTTTTGGCACAGATAAAGCCAGGGTTAACCGTGATCTCCACCCGCTGTTGTTTGGACCTGTGCATCTGTGGAGATGGAGGAGTGGGATCCATACAGAGGTCGTTTCTATGAAGAGGAACGTCCGTCCATCCGTCCGTCCGTCCGTCCGTTTAGGACAAGACAATGAAGGTAGGGATGACAATGGGCAGGGTGGACTTCCCTTCCAAGCTGGTGTTCTCAGTCACACAGCTAAGGGAGGACTGCGTTTGCTTTGAGGGTTGGCGCGACAGTAGGAAACAGTCATGCCAGAAACGCAGGGCTCTGTATCCATTTATAACCTCCAAAAGGAGATCAGCATCCTTTCTTAGGACTTACTTTTTCCCAAATAAGGCGGCAAAGGATTGGATTCAGAGCCTAAATTTTCCCTCGGATTTCAGTCAGTTGGCTTTCTGTGGTAAACACACCAACATGCCTTCCCAATTTGCTAGCAATTGCATAATGAACCTCCAGGACTTTTTAGCAACACTCGCACTTTCTGCAAAACACATCTTCCCTCGGAGGACTCACTCTCCATTCTAGAGGTGCAGACATAAGGTCTTAAACACTCTAACTTCACCCGACGGCTAGAGAGCCTCAGTAAATCCTCAGACCCACTGGAACTTCAACTGGGCTGCCTCCAACTCAGTGGCCAGCATGTGATCACTGTTCAAATCACATAGTTGAGTAGGATTGTTGACTTTGCCTCAGCACAGTGGGCAGAAATCTTTCCTCAACCAACTTGACACAAGGACCTGAGGACATGCTTTGTAGCTTTGTAGTATGAGGGTTTTGTGAGCACCCCCCTTGCTCATGTACCATGTGACTCCACCTACTGGAAGCTCAGCGTGGCCTGGGGTGTGTGGCTAAGCTGGGCTAGACAATGCTGTGTTAATCACTAGGGCGGAGGGTGGAAATTAAGAGCTGAGCACTGGGGCGCATACCTGGGGACCCCATATGCAGAAGACCACAGCAGGAAGATTGCTTGAGTTCAAGAGTTTAGGGTCAACTTAGGCAACACAGTGAGACCACAGCTAAAACAAGCAATTCCAACCTCCCCTCACCCCCAAAACACCCGTCAAAACAACCAACCAACCAACCAAAAGGATCAAGAGACAGATCACTTAGAATGCGTTTTCTTTTCCCTCAGGGCATTGCCAAGTGTATTTCTTGAGCGTTCCTTGGGTGCCAGGCTCTAGGGCAGTGTTGGGACCCTTTAATACAGTTCCTCAGGCTGTGTGACCCCCTACATGAAATTATTTTCCTTGCTACTTCATAACTGTAATTTTGCTACTGTTATGAACTGTAATATAAAAATATCCATTTTTTTGATGGCAGCCCCTGTAAAAGGGTCGTCCCCGAGGGGGTCGAGACCCACAAGTTAAGAACCCAGAGGAAGCCTCAGACAACCAGCTTGATGTGAGAAGGGTGACCAAGATGGGCCTCAAGGGACAGTGTGGGCCCCGTGGGCAGATGCTGGCAAGGACAGAGGTGTGGAGAGGCCAAGGGAGCAGGGGTCTCCACAGGCTCCAGTCTAGTTAGAGGGAAGGGAAGTGCCATGGAGAAGCGAGAGAGACCAACAACGGGAGTAACCAGAACAAAGCCATCGCTGACACCCCCTGGCCGACTCCTGCTCCCTTCCCATGGCTCGAAGGGCCTGAGCCAAAGCAGGCACTGACACGCTGCTCTGAGCCTCCTGCCACGCGGCTGAAGCTGAGGACTGGCCAAGACCCAGGGCTGAAGCCCTTCCCAGCAGCCTCCTGAGGAGGAAGGCACTTAAACAGTGACAGGCGCCATCACGGCTGCTCTCACTGGGTACAGAAGCCCCCTCATCGCGTCTTAGCAGGAGTTACGGAGGCATCTTCTGAGACAGAAGGGAAGGGGGCATACCTGTGAGACAGGATGATCTTCTTCATGTTGTCGGCCATGAGGAAGTTGTAGAATCGGCGGCACTGGTCCCACTGCATGAAGGTCTCCTGGGCCCTGGAAGAACCACAGCAGATGAGAGGCGCCATGACTGCGGCGCATGCTGGCTCGTGCCCGTGTTGGGTACCAGCTTTGACGCGCTGCATCCAGACAGTTGGGGAGAGGCCACAAAGCCCTCTGAAGATGACCCTGCGGGAAGCCTCCAGGGCCATAATGGCACAGCTGGCTGCTGGTAGCAGGACCGACACCTCCTGGCCTGCCAAGAATCTGCTGCTACTGCTTAAAAAAATAACTGGGGAGCATAAAGGTGCGTGTGATGTGCGCACCAAACAAAGGCTGAAGCTTCATGTGGAGAAGAACATGCTTTCCGAGAAGCCCCTAGCATGTAAGGGACCTCCCTGAACCTCGTGGGTAGAAACGCAAGCCACATCATCACAAGCAAGCCACAGGCGGGACACTATGAACACGTGCCTAACGTTCTTTCTCTCAACCTTCGAGCGACAGCCCGCTGTGCCTCTACTTGGTTCCTCCTGTCTTGACCTTCAACCCCTGCGGCTGCTTGCTCTGAGAGTCCTGTCCTGGTCCCTCAGAGGCCCTGTTTTCTCTTGATCTCATTCATTTCTCCCTCTGCTTAGATCCTGACTGGGGAGCATCCTTGCTTTCGTTAGGACCTACCTAAGAGAAGAGGGGCTGCAGAGGTAAGGAGGGGAGGGTGGTCCTGGCCATACAGTTAGGTGCCAGCAGTGCAGAGGGTTTTAGGTGCAATATCACGGGTGCTCATTGCAGAAAAGTCCCTGAGTTCACAGGGATCCAGAGTCCAAGGAGGGCGAGGACATAGATGCTGGGCCAATGAGCCGCACGCCACTGAAGGGCGGCAGTGTCTGCCTGGGATTTAGGAGATCCAATGAACAGAGGGGTGGAGCGCCCCCACAGGAAACTCTGGCGACACAGGGTACCAAGATGGACTGTAAGTATCACTCACAGAGGGATGAGGAGCGGTGGGGTCATGAGAGCACACGGGAAACTCTGAAGGGGGGCAAGAGAAGATGCTATAGTCTCAGATAGCCTTTCGAGATGAGTGGTGCACACACAAGGAGAACCGAACTCAGGGGAGTAGAGAGAACCCCAGGGGAGGGGCTGCTGAGGTGGCTCAGTGGGCAAAGGTGCTTCCTGCTAAGTGACCAGCTGAGTTCAGTCTGTAGATCCCACATGGTAGGACAGGACTGAGCTTCAAAAACTGTCCCCCGCCCAGGCACCATGGCCCACACCTTTAATTCCAGCACCCAGAGGAGGCAGAGGCTAGCCTGGTCTACATAGCACGTTTTAAGCCAGTCATGGCTATCCACAGAGACCATTTAAACAATAAAATTGTTCTCTGACCTCCACATGTGTGCTGTGGCATGAATGCACACTCATTCCCCACAAACAGACAGACAGACAGACAAACAAGCAAAGGTAATTACAGAGAAGATCCCAGAGATACCGCTAACATCACGTGAGGTGGGCAGGACCCTGTGATGGAGACTGTGTGGCTACTCAAAACCCTAGAGGAAAAACTTGCAAATTATGTTTGTGGGAGCTGCCTGTCAGGTGTAAGAAATGAGTTTTATATTTGGGATGCCAGTCAGAATGCAATGCACTTTCCTGTTCCACCTGCCCAGCTGCCATGCAGGGATGAAATGCCTCCTGCCTCTAGCATCTGCAGAAAGAGGTTACGCTGGTCTCATGTATGGAATGTTCCTTCCTTCCTTCCTTCCTTCCTTCCTTCCTTCCTTCCTTCCTTCCTTCCTTCCTTCCTT
>NC_022023.1:15315768-15321315 GCF_000317375.1 Microtus ochrogaster
CTTCCTTCCTTCCTTCCTTCCTTCCTTCCTTCCTTCCTTCCTCCAGCCATGGCTATGAGCCCCAGACAGTGCCAGCACACAGGGGACAACGGTGCTTCTCTGTCCTGCCTCAAGATTCCATGTGGAGGACGGCAGGGTCTCAGCCAAATGTCAATCACAGTCTAGAGACTCAACCGACCTCTTTCTCTCCTATTGCATGAGGCTCATGTGACAACAGGCACTCAGGTGTCTGAGCTCTTGGAGGTCTCAGGGAAGGGCGGCTCCTCCTTTACTCATTCAACTGCCTTATTTGAACACCTTACCTTGCTAACTGTGCTGCTCATCTGCCAACAGCAGATGGCGCTATTGCTACAAATCGCAAGGAAACTTGTTTATTGTAAGATTGAGAGGCCAGGAGGGAGAAGGGAGGGAGAAGGGGAAGAAGAAAAGCTTCCTATTTATAAGACCCAGTGCTCTCTGAAGACTAGGTTAACATCCACGGCAAGTTCCTGGCACCGGGGTTGGGAAGGGAATCTAATGCTTTCTAACACAAAAGATATCAGGGTGCTGAACCTGACCAGCAGTCATCGGGCTGGCCTTTGTGACCCCTGATCTAAGTAAGCCATCCTCTTCATTTCCCAGTGACTAGTAGCGATGCTGCTGACGATTACGTTCTGTAGCCAGCATTTTTCTGAGTCCTTCACACACACGAACTCATCCTGGAGAGTTTGCTGGCAGGAGAGCTCAGGGCTGAGGTACACATTTGCTCCCTAGGCCGGCTTCCCAGGATGCTGAGAGGTAAACCCTTCAGGTGAGGGCACTGCTTAGAAGAGATCCAAATGTCCCTTCAGACACCATCTGACACACACCCATCCTGCTGGACGGGGGGATCTGGGGTCACAAGGCCCAGGGGTCAGATACTGTTGTTTCCCATGTTCTCTTGTTAACACGTTGTTCTGCCATAGTACTGAAATTCAGACATAATCTGAGACTCCCTAGGGAAGCAGCAGCTATTACAGCGGCTTTGGTGATCCAATTACAGATCTGATCCTAAAATACTGTGATGCACCTCAAACTTAACAGGCCTGCTAGGGTAACTCTGGTGTACGACAGGGAAGCAGATCCAGCTGAGTGCTCGGTCTGAAAGGGGCTCCCTGGAACCTGTGCTAGTGTCTCGGGTTAGCTCAACAAATGAGTACCGTCAACTGGAGGACCCAACAGACTCTGTGTGTGTGTGTGTGTGTGTGTGTGTGTGTGTGTGTGTGTGTGTATGTGGGGGGGGGCAGACGACTCACCTCAGCGCACTGTACCCCTGGCACACGCTGACACAGCACAGAACCTTCTCCTGGTTTGCCTGCGTCTCCCCCAGGTATTTGCACACGATGTTACCGCCCAGGCTGAAGCCCACGACGACCAGCTGGGTCTGGGGATACGTCTTCTTGATGTAGTTCACCATGGCTCCAAACTCCCACGTGCAGCCTGAGGGCAAAAGGCGAGGTCACCCAGTCATTTCAAATGCGGCAAATATTGAAGAACATGCAAACTAGAGACTTTCCTAACTGGGAGCCGCCACGCTGAAAGAATGAGACATACATACGTGCATATATGTTAAGAAACATATATGGACATTAGCAGAGTTTGTGAGCAGATGCACACATATCCAGATTTACGATGCTCCTTTAAAGGTGGACTGTGATTTACCAGTTTAGGTGCCCATGGGCCCCCAAACAGATCTTTAGGGTGAGTATAAGCACCCATGTTCGTGCATAGATATATACACAAGCTAGAGTTAAACCCCGTGGGGGACTGACTGGCTTCTTAGCTACAAATCGGGGAGGCATACCCATGTGTACAATGATTCCTGGTGTTAAGAACCCAAAGGACATTATTTACAGGATCTTCTTGCTAACTCCGGGGAGGGGAAGAAGATGAACTCCAGTCCAGAGGGACACCTGGGATGCTCTGCAGGGTTCAGCCAAATGTTCTTGGTGACAGGATAGCGTGCCAAGGGAGGCCAACTCATTCAGAAACACTCAGAGGGGCCCTGTGAATGGAGAGGATGTTTGGGCCTGATCTGCCCAGGAGGAATGATCTCAGCTGGTGTCCTCTGGGAAACTGGCAGAGTCAAGCCACACCTACGAGAAAGAGGCTGGAGGGCAAGTCCTGCTGAGGGCCAAGGCTGTACTCCAGGGAGCCAACTTAAGCTTAAACCTAGCTGAGAAACTATTGGAGGCCAGCGTGGAAGAGTGGATTTGCAAGGGTAATGGGAACTGCTGCCCTGCCAGTGGCACAGTGGTTGGAGAGCCCTAATGGCCCAACAGTAGCTTCCAGAACTGGTAAGCTATGGGGAACAACATTTTTAGAGACTATGATAACCGCCTTCTGTCTGTGCTGTTTGATACAAACCAGAGGCATTTGGGAAGCAGGAACCTTAACTGAGATGGTGCCTCCACCAGACTGGGCTGCGGGCAAGTCTGATGGGCATGTCGGGGGAGGACTAATGATTGATGGGGATGGCCCAACCCACTATGGGGGGTGCTAGGCAGCTAACCTTGGGTTGTACGAAAAGCAAGCTGAGCGAGCCAGGAAAAGCACGCAATAAGCAGCAGCCGTCCATGGTCTCTGCTTCCGTTCCTGCCTCGAGGTTCCTGTTTGAGTTCCTGCCTTGATTTCCCCCCAGTGATGGACTGTGACCTGGCAGTCAGAAGATGAAATGAACCCTTTCTTTCCCCACGTTGCTTTTGGTCATGGAATTTATTAACAGTAGCAGAACCCAAACTAGGTATGTCTACTGTCTTCATCTTTTTCCTGGGGGGGGGGTGTCTCATGTATCCTAGCCTGTCTTCAGAATATTTGGGGGTGGGACCTAAAGGGCATGGGTACCCTTTGGAGGGTCCCCTAGGTGGTCTACGTGTACCACTAGGCCCAATAACCATTTCTGTAGCGAGGAAGGATTTTGTCTGGGCATTATGGCTCACTCCTGTCATCTTAGCTAGGAGGCTGAGGCATGTTTGTGGTCTAGCTAGGGCAACTTAGCAAGGCCTTGTCTCAAAAGAGAAAAAAATAAAACAAAGCAGGCCTGATGGTACACCTTTGTAACCCAGAACCCTAGGTGCATGCATGCGTGTGTGTTGAGGCAAGAGGTAGATTTCCAGGTTAGCCTGGACTATCTAGTGATTTCCAGGCTAGTCCAGACCGCATAGCAAGACGTTATATCACAAAACATACAACAACAGAGTGACCAGCCCTGAACTATATGAGAAAGGATTTTTTGTTTGTTTTTCAAGACAGGGTTTCTCTGTGTAGCCCTGGCTGTCCTGGAACTCACTCTGTAGACCAGGCTGGCCTCGAACTCAGAGATCCGCCTGCCTCTGTCTCCCAAGTGCTGGGATTAAAGGCATGCATCAAACTGCCCAACAAGAAAGTATTTTTTGAGGTTCTCTCCTGTCTGTTTTTGGGTGATCTCTATCCAGAGTTCCTTCCCTTTCTACATGCAGTAAGCAACCTGCACAGATGGGGGCGCTGCACAGTGTTTTAGAAGCTCTAAAGTCAAGCAACTTTCCACATTTCCCTAGTGCAAGGCTTTCCCAGGAGGCCAGTTCCGGGTCACCACAGCCAGGCACTCCCTGAAGATCCTTACCGCCTGACAAAAACAAGCAGTTTCCCCTTTCCTTTTTCAAGCTCACTCTCTTTCTTCCTAGCCCAGGTTGGCCTGGGATTCACTAGGTAGCCCACGCTAAGCTGTCTCCAACTTGTGACAATCCTCCTGCCTCAGGCTCCCAAGTGCTGCTACAATGGGTATGAGCCATGATACCCAGCTTCAGCTTTGCGCAGTCGCTTTGCGGTGATGTTCCTCTGCAAAGAGGGAACTTGAAGACCTGCCTGGAAGTGAATCTCACAGCAAAGGGCTGGGGGTGGGCTCAGGTAGACATGCTTGTTTGGCAATATATGGCTCTAGGTTGATTCTCCGGCATTGAATAAAGAATAAGTGTCACCACGAGAATGAGGCGCTGACTCAGTGCATGGCACCGTGTGGCCCACCGTGTGGGAACTTGTTCCAATTACTTCTTCTTGGGCCCTTGCCCCAAACCTTCTGACCCAGGAGCTCCAGAGGCAGGATTACAAAGAGAGCTGCAAGGTTCTAGCCGAGTTCCTCCTGCAGAAGGTCTGGGTGGGCTGAGTCTACATTTCAATGTGACGTCATATGATGCCAACACTGTGGGCCCAGGGGTCCAATGGAGAATCACCACCCTAGTGGACAGGGAAGGTGGATGAAGGAAGGTGAATGGTGGCATACACCTGAAATCCTAGCACTTGGGAGGTGGATGTGGCAGGTGGCAGCGTGCTCCAGGCCAGCCTGGGCTACATGAGACCATATCTTGAAAACCAGAAACGGTCTAACTCTTTGAATCACTGACATTACGGGCAGAAGGACTGCTGAGTTCAGGCCCAGCCTGGGTTACATAGTTAGACCCCAACTCAAATAAGAACAACAACAACAAAAAAAAACAAACCATGGCATTTTAGTCTAGCAATTCCATTTCTGGAAACCTTATGCTGCAGAAACGATTGTATATGTGTGCAAAGATGTATGTACATGGATGTTCTTGGCAACTGCTGTTTGCAGCAGTGAAGACCTGGGAACAAGCCCCACTTCCATCAGTAACAGAGCAGCGGGTGAGGTACACGGAGCACTGTCCCGCTGTGAAGGACTTGAATGAAGAAGAATCTGACCTGCTGGGTGAATGACAATCCATCCTCCAGAGGGACCGAAACAAGGGAGGGAGCAGGAGAGGGTGCCGTTCCACATGTGTGGTTAGGTTTAAAAGGGAGATGTATGTGTGTACAAATCTAATCGAGTATTCGTGAGAAACTGTGGCAGATACCAACAAAAGAACTGTGGGTCTCTTGCAACCTAGCTAGTTTGAATCTCCAGCCAAATAAAGATTCCCCAAGGCCAGTTTCAACTATGCTAAGGAGACAGGACACATCAGTAAATGCGGACAGCAGTCTAAGCTGGGGACATTATTTGCATAAGGAATGGTTCTAAGGGGATTTTTTTTTTTTTACACTGTTAAATGTAAAAATCCTTACTTCTCTACCACTTCCTTGGATTTCTGCCTAATATCAGCCTTGGCTCATCACTCATATCTTTCTGCTGTGTTCTAACATCGAGAGAGCTGCTATTAGATTATAAACTCCATAAAGATGTCCTTGATCTTGCCTCCTGCTGCATCTTGGAGCCAGACGCCTAAAGGATGGATGCTTAGTCGGCATGGCCTAAGCTGAGAGACGGCAGGGGGAGGCACACTCTGTGCAGGCTTTCTGTTTGCACCACACAGATGAAGAAACAGAACTGTCAACTGAGGCCTTTTGTCTTCCCCCACAAGGTGAGTGAGCGGGGATGTTGTCTTGAGCAGGAATGCTGTCCTGAGGGGGGGTGGGGAAGGATGCTGTCCTGAGCAGAGGGGGAGGATGCTGTCCTGAGCAGGGATGCTGTCCTGAGCATGGATGCTGTCCTGAGCATGGATGCTGTCCTGAGCATGGATGCTGTCCTGAGCAGGGATG
>NC_022023.1:15321415-15326933 GCF_000317375.1 Microtus ochrogaster
GAGCAGGGATGCTGTCCTGAGCATGGATGCTGTCCTGAGCATGGATGCTGTCCTGAGCATGGATGCTGTCCTGAGCAGGGATGCTGTCCTGAGCAGGGATGCTGTCCTGAGCAGGAATGCTAGCCTTTGGTACTCGCGTCTGAACTCCAAGCCCAAGTCTTTCGCCCTGTATCACAAACCTACAGAGGCAGCCGTACTGCAGGGGAGTACTGTTCAATTATTAAAGACTTACTGTCTTCCTACCTGACCCCTCTTTGCACTGCTTCGATCGGAACCTAATTATTTGAGACCTGGAGCAGTCACAAAACTTGGATTTGCTGCACAGCCAAGGAGCAATTACAGCTAACGGTGTAGGTTCCTCGGGAACCTTCATCTCATTAAATCGAAACACACCTGATCTGGGTTAAGGGCCAGCTCTGCCCAGCGCTAGATAGGCTGTTGTCTATGAAGAGCAGCCTCCTGTCCTAGGCAAGGGGAGGGTAGGCACGATGTGTCTGCCTCGTGCCAGCACTGCCCACCTCATGGCACTAGGAACTCCCGATGCTCCTAGGCCTACCCTGGCTTTCTCTACTAAGCACGACAGTAATCTTTATGTCCACAGTGGGGGTTCTATGTACTTGATCCTTCTGGGATTAGCACCAATAACAAGATTAGACAGCTAATCTCACTGTAGCTCTCAAAGACAAGATGAAATATGAACCACTAGGTTGGCTTTAGAGAGACAAGTCCCACAAAAACGACAGGACAATATTGGGAAGAAAACGGGCAAAAAGTTGCTGTCTCTTCTTCAAGCCTCCTCCCCTACAGAAAGACAAGGACTTTTTGAAAGCTACTATTTCAAAAGCTATTCCTGGGCCGGGGATGTAGCTCCATTGGTAGAGCGCTCGTCTAGTATGCAGGAAGCCCCGGGCTCCATCAGCAGTACCACAAACCTGGGTGAGCTGGTACAAGACTAATCCTAACACTTGGGAGGGGGAGGTACAAGGGTCAGAAGTTCAAGGTTATCTTTGGCAGCACAGTGAGTTGCAGGCCCGCAGCCCGAGTTACATGAGCCCCTCTCTCAAAAAACAAACCAAAGGCCAAAATCAAATCCCCAAAGGGCATGAAGATGACTAAGCAGGCTAAAATACACGGAGCCAGCATCACGGTGTTCCTGGCCATGCAGCAGCTGAGTCATTGTGTATGCTCCGCACCAGGCATGGGCCTGGCATTTGGTGGGTATGTCACAGGATGTGAGGTGACTAAGAAAGTTTGAATCATGCTCCACAAAAGCACACACTGGGCACACACCCTGGCCGGCCCCAGGTCCGTAGGCGGGTAATAAGCACATGAGTACCTGTCCCACTAAGTTTAACAATGTGGCTCACTGACAGCAGGTGGTTGGGGTCCGGCAACTCCTGTCACTTTCGTAGAAAGGGTACATGAATCATTTCTTAAAGCCAAGGGGAAGCTACCCAAGATGAGTCACCCAGGAAGAAAATAGCTATAGAAAAGAAGTTAGCTTGCCTTGTTCTTATCTCAGAAAGAAATTGAGTACTTCCAGCTTTGCCTGGCCTAGAAATGCCTTCTTAATGGCTGCCGGCTTACACACCAGGATCTTATACACTAGGATCTTACACACTGGGATCTCACACACCGGGATCTCAGACACCAGGATCTCACACACCGGGATCTCACACACCGGGATCTTACATACCGGAATCTTACACACTGAGATCTCACACACTGGGATTGCACACACTTGGATCTCACACACCGGAATCTTACACACTGAGATCTCACACACCAGGATCTTACACACCTGGGTCTTACCAGACCTCACGGTCCTGTGCCGCCTGTCCTAAAGCACATGGCCCTACTCCTTAGCAACTGTCCTCCCCTAAGATGCTTGAGCTTCGGCCACATCACTGCCTTCACTTCTGCCTTCCTTCTCCTCCTCTCCCTTGTCCCTAGTCCGTCTCCCTTCCCTTGGTGTCCACTGCCATTATTATAAGAAGGCTTGACTCGTCTTTTGGGTTTTGAGACAGGGTTTCCCTGTGTGTAGCCCAGCTGTCCTGAAACTCACTCAATAGATCAGGCTGGAATCAAGAGGGTTCCCAGCATCTCTATGGTGACTCTAAACAGTCTAGTAACTCCAGTTGCAAGGGACCTGACCCCTTCTGGGTACCAGACATCCATGTGGTGCACTTACATACATGTGGTTAAGACTCATACACATAAAATAAAAAGAAAATAAACCTTTTCTTTTAAAAAAAACTAAAGAATTTAAATATAGCATATACTGAAATAAAGCATTATGCCTGAACTAATTTTAAAAACTGATCACAGGTTGGGGCTGGAAAGATGGCTCAGCTGTTAAGAGCACTGACTGCTCTTCCAGGGGTCCTGAGTTCAATTCCCAGCAACCACATGGTGGCTCACAACCATCTGTAATGAGGTCTGGTACCATTGTATGGCCTGCAGGGATGCATGCAGGCAGAACACTCTAAATCACCAGGCCCACTTTCTGTGCCTGAGAAGCACCCTTTGGTCTTCAGTCTGAAATGCATCTGACGAGAAGCCCTTTCTACTTAGTGGTCGCTCATGCACATGAGGGGCAGAAGCCCGCTGTTCAGGAACAGGGACTCCGATAGATGGCTAGATTGCCTTGGTGTGAGACCTAGGTCACCTGCTCATCAGCTTTGTGATCTTTAGCTTGTTATTCAGCCTTGCTTGGGCCTCCGTACCTGTCACAGAGGGCAACTGACCTAACAGGGCATAAAAAGTACTCAGGACAGCCCATGGCATATGCCATGAAGGTTATAGTTCCTAATAAAATGCCCGCCATCACCAAGGTGAGATACTTTTAAACGTTCAAATACCCTTGTTTCTCTATACGCTACTATTCTGAGCCACACACACAAACACACGCACACCGTTTTACATACACGTTCTACTATAACGAATGGTACCCCCCCCCGCGCGCGTACACACACACACACACACACACACACACACACACACACACACAATGTTTTACATACACATTCTACTATAACGAATGGTACCCCAAACAGGAAATGAGTCATAGAACACAAGTGGGTTAAGCTGGGGTTAAGAATCAGACACTAAGAATGCTGTTTCTGTCCCTCTGGTCATATGATCCAGGGCAAGGCACTTAAGCTTCTAAGCGGTAAAGTGGGGGCACTAATTAATAGCAATCTCCAGCGCAGGAAGAATCAAATGAAAAAACACGCAGAGTTCAGCGCAGTCTGCCCCTCGTTAGCGTGAGATCAATGGGAGCTGCTAAGCAAGGCTTTCCTTAACGAATTATCTCTCCCAGGCAGCACCAAAGGGCCTAAGAGCGTGTAATCACCCACTTAGGAAATTCTTCGTTAATGATGGCCGCTGACAAGGGGTTAGTACTTCTGTGCTTCAGAACTGATTTCCAGACTGAAAAGTAGGGGAAGGTCGTGAATGATTTTCCGGGGTACTGCAGAATGGGCTCCTGCCAATGCCCTCTTCCTTTTTCTCCTCAGTCTTGAAAAAGACAAAAGGGTTTTCTCAGTGAGGGGAAAGCCAGGCTTCTGTTCTAGAGCGGTGAGAGTTACACCAGGGAGAAGTCGCCTAGCTACCAGGTACACCTGCCCAAGGTTGTTGTCACCTCCAGTGCCACTTCAGGGCCACACACTGTCTTCCATGTCTGCCTGCAGAGCCCTGAGCCAGCATTTAGAGGTCTCTGAGAGAGAGTGCTTCCTAAGGCCAAGCAGGACTCTGGGCACTGGGAGTCAGAGCAGGGGGTACAAAACTTGTTCTAGTGGAGTGGATAGAGAGACAAGAGCTAAACATGCTGATAAGTCCATTTTAAAAATCGCGAAAACCAGCCAGGTGTGGTAGGTTCAGACCTTTAATCCCAGCTCTTGGGGGGCAGAGGCAGAGAGATCTCTGAGTTCAATGCTAGCCCATTGTATAGAGCGAATTCCAGGAACAGTCAGATATACACAGAGAAACCCTGTCTCAGAAAACCAAACACACACACACACACACACACACACACACACACACACACACACACCAATTAGCAACCTCAAATCTTAAGTCTCATGGAGAATGCTTAAGAGCACTGGGGAGAAGACTGGGTGGTGGGGTCACATTACTTGCAGGGAGAAGAGTCCGTGAAGGGTTCTCAGAGAAAGTGACATCTTCGTAGAGACTCCAACGACAGGAGAAGCTAAGTGAGGGCCATGGAAGGGATTTCCTATGAACTTGGGTATCCGGAGATGAGCAGACCCAAGTCCCTCTGGGACAGAGACGGCTGGGGTCAGGTCATGGTGCTAACATACACTCAGGGTGGGGACCAAGAAGTCTGCCTCATATCCTGGGGATCCAGAGAGCTCCCCACCCTAGTATCACATCCAATCACTCCTACAACGACAGCTCACTTAGGAATCTGATAAAAGTGAGGGAAGGAGACTCAAAAGGTCAAAGAAACACACCAGCCAATTGCAACATATGGACCTGATGTGGGTTCTAAACTGACCAACCCGCAGTAAAAGGGGAGCGGAGGGAAGACAGTAGGGGAAGTGAACTGCTCTTCTGGGAACTCAAGCGGTGCTGTTTTAGCTGAGATGCTGTATCATGCTCGTGTTTAGGCTATGAGATCAATGCTGTCTCCCCACATCCATACACGGAAGCTCTAACCTCCGGTCCCTCAGCATGCCACCGTATTCAGAGGTATAATTACGTTGAAAAGAGGTGGTTAGGACAGGCTCTGATACATACAGGCAGTGTCCTTTAAGACGACGTTAGGACACTGAGAAGCACCAGACAGAAGCACAGAGAGAAGACCACGAAGACATACAGCAGGATGGGGGCATCTCCAGGCCACACAGAGAGCTCGGAGGTCCAGACTCTTGCATCTGTCATTGTGGGCAAATACATTTCTGCTGGGTGAGCCACCAGACGGTACACCGCTGTAGTCCAAACAAGTTAAAACAGTTCCCAGTGTGTCATAGCACAACACACTGAAGCCGTGACAGACGACAGGCCCAGCTGATTGGGACTTGTTTCCAAATAACCTTTGGGAGAGGATGTGGGAAGGGGTGGCTGACAGAAGGAACAAGGCTGGTTAAGACTGGCTATGCATGAGCTGCAAGAGTCTTAAAGCAGGCGCTGGGATCCTGGGGTTTATCCTGCGTTCACTCTACTGTCCTCTCTCCCTGCTCTGGAAGTTTCTACAATGAACACAACAAGATCTTTGAAATTTTCCCAGGGGGAAGTCTACTGATGAATAGTTGTATGACCACTGACCTCTCCAGGGGGCTAGAAGTTCTCTATGAAGATTAATAACCACCCAGTTCTTGGAAGAAGAAAGCATGAACTGTTCATACAAAGTCTTCTAAGTTAATCTATAAATCACAATTCTGATGAAAAACTGTGGTTAGGCCGGGCGGTGGTGGCGCACGCCTTCAATCCCAGCACTCGGGAGGCAGAGGCAGGCGGATCTCTGTGAGTTCGAGACCAGCCTGGTCTACAGAGC
>NC_022023.1:15327033-15339173 GCF_000317375.1 Microtus ochrogaster
CCAGCCTGGTCTACAGAGCTAGTTCCAGGACAGGCTCCAAAGCCACAGAGAAACCCTGTCTCGAAAAAAACAAAACAAACAAACAAAAAAAACCAAAAAGAGTTAGGGCTAAGAGTTAGGCAGTATCTGCTTTCCATTCCTTCACCCCACTGAAGTTAAGCTTGGGAGTGTTCTTTACTTTGGCCAAGAAATTATGACCAGGAGTGATCTCTATCGTTTCTAGGTAGAAGCTTCTAGAGCCAGGCTCTCGCTGTCCCCTGTGAGGCTGGTCATGTTCCGGCTGGTGATGGTAGTGATGGAGACCCAGGGCCAGGATGGAGACTAGGCTGTGCCAGGAACACGTAGGGTGAGCAGAAATACATCTCTGCTTCGGAACTGCTGGACGTTGGGGACATGGATCAGTCTATCTCGTCTCCTTTGACCAAAGGCGGAATTTGACCAAATCCTTCAAAAGCTCAGCTGAAAGGAAAGGCGTGGGTGACAAAAGCACATCCCGAAGGAGCAGTGAGTCAGGGCTGACGACGTCAAACACCAGGCTACGTCAAGCGCAGCAGGGACGTAAAACAAGTGATGACTTGCTATAGATATAAAACTCTACAGAGATATTTGTGCTGAGGTATGAAAGTAATACGCGTGATTTACAGTGTGATTAACTGGTGTTTTTTTTTTTTCACTTCCAGCTTATTAACTGCTAAGCTGTCTCCGTTTCCCTGTCAAAAGGAACAAAACTAGGCTTTGCTGTGATGTATCAGGCCACTTACTAAAAGTACTCCTTGCTCACCAGCCCAAGGATTCACTTATCAAAAATCAATTAAGTTTAGCTAAAAACAGCTGCCGAGAACGTACCGGTTCTCTCTCTCTAGCATCTTGCACGCCACCATGGGTATGTGTATGTGAGATTTCAATAAGCTATCTTCATTCTAGATTTTTACACCTCTTCAAAGTCATCTTTGTTTGACCTCAACCCTATTAAAAGACACCGAGCAAGAGCTAAACGATGTCCTGACACAGAGCAAAGGAGCAGCACAGCCACAAAGGCCAAATCTCTTCTAAGTCATCTGTCTTTCTGGACGAGAGCCTCAGGAATGCTGTTGTTGAAGAATTGGGGACTGAGGCTCAGTGGGGCCACCTTGCCAGCTGTGGTTGGATTGGAGGATCTGACCCAGGACCCCAGTCTCCTACCTGGGGTCTTCACTGAGAACACACCCCACCCAGAACCCGCCCTGCTCCTTCGCAGCTTGTACTCCAGTCTCTAAGGCCATCCGTCTCCCGCATCTGCTGCCAAGCACACTCTAGGATTCTCCGGGACTTGGGATGCTTTACCAGCTGCGAGATGACTCTGAAGGATGCAACAGCTGGATCTACACTCCAGTCTCAGCTCTTCTACTTACGGGCTTGACGCACCTAAGTGGCTCTCCTGCATACTTCAGTTTTTTCACGCAAAGTTGTTTGTCTCTGGGTTTGCTGTGCTTGACATTGAGGGGATTCTATCTACTTGAGACCAGTACATATATTAGGGGTAGGTATCTTCACTGGTGGCAGTGGTAGTGGCTTCTACTCTTCTTTCTTCTTTTTGGCAGGATCTCAACTTCTATATAGTCAAGGGTAACCTTGAACCCCTGACCTCCTGCCTCTGTCTTCAGATATTCATATAAGACTATACCTGGGTTATGCAGTGTTGAGGATTGAACTCGCGTGCGCGAGGTAAGCGCTGTCCGACTGAGCTACACGTCCAGGCTCCTCACTGGCATTTCTAATTTGTGTTCGTGCCCTTGCTGTTAGATGGTGTTTCTAAGTCTCTGCTGAGCCTTGCAGCTGAGCCGCGTGTCATTATCTTCTACTTATCCAGATGGCTTTCTGCCCAATCCAGGATCTCATTATCACCCCTACAGTTTTCATCTGCGTTCAAAGTTGCCCAGTTCAGCTTTTTAGAGTCAATTCTTCCTCTGTGTGTCACATTCCCCATGCACCTGGGTTAAGTGTAAATCTGGATGTTCATCCCTATTTCAAACCCCTGACCAGGCTGATGAGCAGAAGAGCCTGTAAGAGGGGTGTCTGAGTTACAGGGTGCAAGGGTGAGGATGGACTTGGAGCCATTCCCAGTGCTGTCCTATGCCTGCCACAAAACACACATGTGTGTTTATACTTTCCTAAAGCCACTTTCTCCTTCCTTTACCCACTTGAGAGTGGACCTTTACCTGTTACCAGTGGCAGTGCACATGACCCCACAGAAGACATGACAATATGCACAAATACCTGGGAAAAATGCTAGCTACATAATTCTATCAAAAATCTACTTCTAAGATGTCATTAATGAGACAAAAAAGCCAGGTTGGCTGTTTCAGCTGGCTTAGGAGGCTGAGAAGGGAGGATGACATGTTCAGGACCCACTTGGCCTCGATCAAGTTTAGAGCCAGCCTGGGCAACACAGGGAGCCCCTGACTCAAAATAAAAATGCAAGAGCTACAGTGACAGCTCAGTGACAGGCGCTTGTCTAACCCGCAGGAGACTATGGGTTCAGGCCCCAGTGCCAAAGAGAAAAGAAAAAAACCCAAACTATGAACACAATATTCACAGCAACATTATTTAAACTACTGAAAACCTATATACCCTATGACTATAACTAAACAGAAAGGAAGTTCTTAAAAACATTTAATACAATGACTACATAGCTTTAAAGTGACTATAAAGTAAGTTACTATTAGTATAAACACTGTCTGCAACTAAATAAAAACTATGTTAACATGGATAAAGACAGAAGCAGAGAGCGAACGATTAGAAACTGCCGGTATGGCAAGATTACGGATAGAATGCTTAGCTGATTCCCATTACAACATATTAAAGTTTGCTTGCTGATAAACGTCCCAAATGCAAACATATAGATGCACCTTTGCATGTGTTTCTTACTTATGTGCGCACATATAATCTGAAGAGAGAGTCCACAGGAATCAAGAGTGAACAGGGCTGGGCATGATGGGGCACACCTGTAATCCCAGCATTTATGAGGCAGAGGCAGGAGGATCACTGCAAGTTCAAAGCCTGAATGATAGTGTAAGTTCTAGAAGAGCTTGTGCTATCAAGTAAGACCCTGCTTCAAAAAGAGAAAAAGCAAACAAACAAAAAAGGAGAAACAGTTCAGAAGTGAGAACTTTGGGTAATGAGATTTCTATTAAAGTAAAGAAGTATTTGTGCAGCCCGGTGTTGGGGCACACACCTTTAGTCCCAGTACTCGGGAGGCAGAGGCAAACAGATCTCTGTGAGTTCAAGGCTAGCCTGGTCTACAAACAGCCAAAGCTGTTACATAGAGAAACCCTGTCTCAAACACACGCGCGCGCGCGCACACACACACACACACACACACACACACACACACACACACACGCACGCATTTGTGTAAAGTCGACAGCCTATTCCTGTCCTCAAGAAACTTGAGAATCCAGCAAGCTGCTAGTGGGCACATTCCCTTTGGCAGACACTAATACACCTCACTACAATGCCTGCCTGGAATATGGAGGGACAGGTGTCAGGATGGCAGAGTGAACGGTGTTAAGCCCAGCTATAAACATGATCTCCCTGGGTCCCAGCGGCACTCTCAGACCAGTCAAGGACCCTGGGCAAGACCTTCCCCTATGAACCTCTAGGAGCCGGGATGGCTGCCCGCCTCCAGAGCTGCCCAAGGCACAGCATCGGAAATGCCAGCGCAAGTTGGCTGCAGCATTAAGTGTGCCCCATCATCTCTTGTGGATGCTCACAAGCTCTACCCCTACAACACAAGGCAGGAGGCAGAAGTAGCTTAGCGCTTTAGGAGAGAGGCTCCCCTTGGCCACGCCCCATGCTTACCATAGGTGAACATGCGTGGGGAGGTCAGCTCAATGTTGGGTAGGGCTCCCAGGTGGTTTAGCACTGCGCATCGGTAGCCATTTTTCTGGGCATAGTCAACAAAGGTTCGGATATACTGCTTCTCGCTGTGATTGGCAATTCCAGGACAGATGACCATGGTGACGTCATCTACAAGATGGAGAAAGAGATCCTTATACATCCATTTAATATGAGAACACTGACATTATTAGGTTTGGGGTGGTGGATTATATGGGAGATTATGGGTAATCCTCCCTCCCTCTAGGGAGGCTCAGGTAGAAGGACCATGAGTGTAAGGCTACATGTAAGACCCTGTCTCGAAAACCAAAACCAAACAACAGAAATAACTCTCAATTTAAAAAACAGCAAGGACTGGAAGGATGATTCTTCAGTTAAGAGCACTGGCTGCTCTTGCAGAAGACTTGGGTTCAATTCCCAGCACTCACAACTGTCTGTAACTCCAGTTCCAGGGGATCTGACATACATGCAAGCAAAACACTAATGAACATAAAATAAGATTAAATAAATCATAAAAATCGGCTTCAGCATTTGACAAGGGGATCATAATTCTGTACTGACTTCTGCTACGCGTGAACTAGCAAGTACGGGTTAAACTGCAGGCCATTGGGGTGACGACATGCCCCGCCCCCCCCCCCCCCCCCCCAATGCAAGGGGACAGTGTGTGGCACAGGCATTTGCACACTGCTCTCCACTGACAGGTGTCCCCTCTCTCTAGGGCCCAACACCATGACCTGAAACTAGCGCACCTCCAACACAGTGCTCCGCCAAGGGCTCGAAGAGATCGAATGTAGAAGTGGCTCCGTCTGACATGGTGATGAACTTGCGGTGCCCGTAAGGGTGTGGTGACCTCACTCTTCCCATCTTCCCATACAAGGCTGTCTGGATATGTCCGCTTTTCCCCCAGATCAGTGGTGGGATGTATCTGAGAAAGCAGAGGGAGGAAAACAGGAGTGGTCAATTTCCTCCATATTCCTTGAACAAAGCTTTTCCTAACGCATTCTGTACACTAACCATAAACACAATGATTTTTCGTTTGCTAGCTTTTCACTGGGAGGTGGTGGCACACACCTTTAATCCCACACTCGGGAGGCAGAGTCAGGTGGATCTCCGGGAGTTGGAGGCCAGCCTGGTCTACAGAGTGAGTTCCAGGACAACCGGGGCTATACAGAGAAAACCCTGTCTCAAAAAAAACCAAACCAAACCAAACCAAACCAAAATCTGTTTCATCTTTAGCTTTTTCTCGATGCAGGGATGAGGCCCAGGCCTCATGCTGAGTGAGCACTCTGCCACTGAGCTGAACGTTTTCACCACCTCATCTCCAGGCCTCATTAGCTCCTCTTCTACAGCCATTAATGCCTCCTGCACCAGATTAGCTTCGGAAACCAATCACGATTTCAAATTTAGAGCATCAAGTAATTCAGCATGGGCTATTTCTGTAATAGAGCGAAAAAGAAAGCACACAACGTCCTTTGAGTACATCCCGCATGACAGGGCTGGCCTCATGATTACCAAACGAGCCAACGTATACAAAGTGGCTTGTGCGGCACCTGCGCTCGCTAAATGCTCACTTCTGCCATAGCTGCTGCGGTTACTCCATTAGCAAAAATGCTGCCCTTGGCAACACCACGAAGGACGGCAGGCTCTCCTCAGAGCCTCTCAGTGCTTGGGTTATGGCAGAAGCACTACTGTGTGCCCAGGAAGGTGCTAACAGGGCCAGCAGTATTTCTGTTGGATTAATGAAAGACAAAGGCTTCTTCGCCCAAGGCAGGCATGATGCCTCCCTTACAACTGCCTGTCGTGAAGACAACGGTGGCCTGGGAATGAAACACAAGAACTGCAAACCTGGTACTTCCTGGAAAGAGGGTTCTCCACTTAAGAACTGAGCATGGTTCATGGCCACGGTACAAGATGACCGGTCCCGTTTACTGAAAATGCTGTTGGTTTCTCTCACAGTTTTTATCCGAGCTCAGTGGCTGATCATGATATATGTGTGTGTGTGTGCGCGCGTGTGTGCATGTTCTACATAAACTAGAATCTCACAGCATACAGAGTGGCAACACCAATCTCTCACTCTGCATTATGCTCCAGGGGTGTTTTATTAATGATTTATCTTAACCTATTTGCCCATTCATGCAGAGCTATCAGTTCCCACAGAACCAGATGGTTCTATAAGCTCCATTTCCACTTATTCTTGCGTGCGTACTATTAAATATACACAAAGTTAACTAAGTGCAGTTCTGTTGTTAGCCAGTCCCCAGACAAGCTGCTTCTTGGGGCTGGAGAGGAGAGAGGAGGGTGTTTAAGAGACGCGGGGCCACTTGCCAGCATGTGCAAATGGCCCTGCAGAAAAGGCTGCGTTTGCAAAGCAGGGGAAGGTATTTACAAGGGCAGAGTGGGTAGGATAGTAACAAAAAGCAGCCTTAGAAAAACAACGTCAATTGGATGACTGAATACAATGTCAGACTCAGTCACATAGTTTACAGAAACCCTCAGACAGCCACTGGGCTGCGTAGAGGGAAAAGGGTGGACATGGAAGCCAAACTCCTGAGGAAAACTGGAGGAATGTTTACTTTATGATGTGAATATAAGGGATAAGCAGAGTGAGGTTAAAAATATCGGAACAGGAGACAGCTGGGTCTCTGAGTTTTGGGGCCAGCCTGGTCTACAGACCGAGTTGCAGGACAGCCAGGGTTACACAGAAAAATGCTGTCTTGAAAACAAAACAAACAAACAAATACCAAAGCCAGAAGAGGCATATTTCATATGCTACTTTTATGTTGTGTTTAGAACATGATTTAACTTTAGAAAATATGACAGAAATACAACCAAATCTCCTTTTGGCTACTAGCAGATTTTCATATCCTGATGACATCTCTCACCCCATGACAGACTGCCTCCTCGGAATCTTGGCAAGAGCCTCCCCGTGGCCTCCTAGCTTCCAGCCTTGTTCCCCCACCATCCACTGTCCAGTGGTCCACTTTGCCAATGGAGAGAATCTCAACACACGCATCTTACTCCGCCCTCCAATGCTTAGGTCTTTAGCTTGGCCCAAGGCTTGGACACACCCTGGCACTCCCTAACTCTCTCGATAAGCTCCAGTACCCGTAAACCAGTGGCTCAACTTCACCTCAAAGGAACACTCCTGGGGAATGGCAAGTCTATTCCAGATGCCCGGTTAGCCACCTTGGTCCCTTCCTGGCCAACTGGGCCTTGTCTTTAGGACTTGCTCTCAATCAGGCTGGTTGCAGGGACAATTGTCTCATGTCCAGAGTTAGGGAGCTCACTGCAAGCACACCTCCTTCTACATTTACCTTAGGGCCTATGGCCAGGAACCCACATTAAGCACCAAGGGAGAACCTGCTAAAATGGCAAAAACAAACAAAAAAACCCACCCACTTAGCAAATCTTAGGCTTCAAAAGTATCTTTAAAAGATAGCATGTATCATGATACTATGAGTCTAGCTCTCATTCGGCTGGCATTTGGTGATGTTCTCACTTGGTAGAATAAAGTCTTGAAAGCGTGGGGGGTGGGGGAGGCAACTGCCTTAGAGTCAGAGCGTGAGGTCAACTGTGCACAGTGGAAGGCTCACAAATTTTAATTGTGTGACAATATTGCCTACTGATAAAACACTGTTTTTAATTAACTTCCCAATAACACACAGCAGGGCTCATAAAGCTGTGATTGTGGTGGGTTTCTCACTGAACTTAAAAAAAAATTATATAACTTATCCAAAAACCACAAGGAAAAAAATCAAAACCGTATTCAGAATGGTCCAGGTCATAGAAGAAATACAGACCCAAAGATAAAATATTCTGAAGCTTATCTGAACAACACACACAAACACCGAAGAGATGCTGCTGACATGGTCTGTGGAGGGAAAGACTGATTTTAACTACCTATGCGACAATCTGTCTGGAAATATAGTGGCCATGAACTCACTTGCCATTCCCGTGTCTCCAGGTTATTCTCCCGAGAGAGAATCTAGGCCAGTCTGGGACGGGCTGGGTGGACAAAGTGTAGGGGAAAGGGCAGCCCTACCTGTCCCTTAAGAGATTTGGCAAGTTTTGGGTTCACAACCTTTAAGTGTGACTTGCCCAGCAGGTGAGACGTGCCAGGGCAACCCTGGAGGACGTGTGCACTTTCAATTTTATAGATAATACCAAATCTCCTTCCCAAGAAGATGGGTCAATTTATATTTCTAGACCACCAACTAAGAGCTTGCTTGGCGTCTTCACCCGCATCAGTAATTGGCATCGTTACCCATTCTGGCCACTTTAATGGACACCTCATATCAACATGTTTAAGGCTCATCTAATGTATGCATTTAAAAGCTGTCTCTGGGGGCTGGAGAGATGGCTCAGTGGTTAAGAGCATTGCCTGCTCTTCCAAAGGTCCTGAGTTCAATTCTCAGCAACCACATGGTGGCTCACAACCATCTGTAATCAGGTCTGGTGCCCTCTTCTGGCCTGTAGACATACACACAGACAGAATATTGTATACATAATAAATAAATTTAAAAAAAAAAGCTGTCTCTGGGGTTGCTGAGTCGGTCTGGAGGGTGAAGGCATTTGTAGCCAAGCCTGATGACCTCACCTCAATTCAATCCCCGGGACCCACATGGCTGCTGCCAGCTGTCCTCTGACCACCTCAGGTGTGCATGGCCACATGCATGCCTCCAAATGAGTAAATGCAAAAGTGCTTCTCATTTCAATTTGTATTTTCCTGACTCATCTCTCCTGCTATTTAGTTTTCTTTTTCTTCTGTGAATCCTGTTTATATCGTCTATTTTTATTAATATTTTTGTTTCTTCCTGTTAATTTGTATTTTTATTAGCTCTATGTTATTAAACATTATCATTTGTGTGTTATAATTGTTTCCTTATTATATTGTATGCTTTAAGTTCACACTTTTCTTTGTTTTTGAGATGGTGTCTAGATATAGCCTGGTCAGCCTCTTAAGTGCTAGGATTACAGGTAAGCATCAGAGGCTTAGAAAAGTTTATTTGATTTTACATACTTTTTATATTTTGTGGTTAAATTTGGTAGATTTAAAAAAATTAAACCTTTAAATTTTGGCTCTTCCTCCTTCTTCTAGTTTGATTTTGTTTTTAAGACAGCGTCCTGTGTAGTACGTGCTGGCCTTGAACTTTCTATGTAGTTGAGACTGGCTTTAAACTCTTGGATCCTCATGCTTCTATCTCCAGAGTGCTGGAATTGTATACAGGCTTGTCCCATTTCTGACATCAAAGTCTTTGTTGTTGTTTTGTTTTACAAGACAGGGTTTCTCTGTGTAACAGCTCTGGCTGTCCTGGAACTTGCTTTGTAGATGAGGCTGGTCTTGAACTCTCTGCTTCCCAAGTGCTGGGATTAAAGGCCCTTAAAGGCCCTCGTTTTTCTAAGTGATATGAAGATGTAATCCACCTCTTCCTAACAGATGGGTTCACTGTCCTTGCACAATAATAAATGGTCCATTCATCCAGGCTAATTTCAACCATCATCTACAATATACACCAAGTTCGCAGTTAGATATACCTCTCTCTTCTCTACTCCGGTTCATCCATCTATTTGTCTATTCGTTTGCCAGGATGGCTGCTTTAATAAATACAGCTCGTGGGACCTTTTGAGAGATGAAAGTTCAGATGGCCTTCACTATTCTTTTGCCAAATTTCCTGGGCAGATTATTTCATTTTCCAGATGGATTATATGATCCGCTTGTTGAATTCCTGAGAAACTTTGAGAAGATTTGATTGAAAACCTATCAAACATATATTATCGTGGGGTTAACAGACAATCTTTGCACTGAGTTCTTCCCTCAAAAAATATGGCACATCTCCCCCAGGTCCCGTGGGAAAGCTTTAGAGCGTTTTTCATGGTCTAGAGTGTGCAGTTGACTTCATGGTTATAGTGTGCAGTTGGACTTCATGGTTATAGTGTGCAGTTGGACTTCATGGTTAGTGTGTGCAGTTGACTTCATGGTTATAGTGTGCAGTTGGACTTCATGGTTAGTGTGTGCAGTTGACTTCATGGTTAGAGTGTGCAGCTGACTTCATGGTTATAGTGTGCAGTTGACTTCATGGTTAGTGTGTGCAGTTGACTTCCTGGTTAGTGTATGCAGTTGACTTCATGGTTAGTGTGTGCAGTTGACTTCATGGTTAGAGTGTGCAGCTGGACTTCATGGTTAGTGTGTGCAGTTGACTTCATGGTTAGTGTATGCAGCTGGACTACCCTGCTTTGCATGAGGTTATGCATATTGCTAAAAGCTGTTCTCAAGAGCTGGAGCATATGGTCGTATTTATCTCTAACAGAGCAGGAATAATGTCTCCTTTTCCCTAATCCTCTTGCTGCTGTGTCCACTGTTGTGCTGGGGCCTGTGGTTAATCAAGGTTTGTTACTAAGAAACGAGCTAGACCCCAGCAAATAGAGGCCAGCCTGTCCTTATCAGAACAACATCTGGCTTTCCTAACAAAACTGCCCAATGGGAAAGACCACAGGGGAAAAACCTGGAACCCCCTCCTGCCCACATGCCCCAAGGCATGCGCACGCACACACCCTTTGGGCAGATGGAGTAGGGCAGATGGTTTCTGATCTTTAAAGAAAGGAAAATAAAGCTGATGATGCTCATGTTCGCCCTAGCTCAGGGTGTGACCAGCTTTCTCCGCATCACCTGGATCCCTTGGTTGTAAATTGAACAGCTTCAGTGGTGGCTGTTATTCCCTTTGACTCTTGCTTATCTCTCTACCAATTTAGGGTTTGATGCAGTTTTGGATATATCCCCTGAGACTGAGTCCCCTAATCCCAGCAAGTCCCTGATAGTGCTTTTATAGGGGTCCAACGGCCCATTAGCAGCCATGCCTGGGCATTTTAGGTGTCTATCAGATAGGATACTTCAAGTTTTTATTTCAGGACACTTTAAGATTGTTTATTCATATATGTGTGAGAGAGAAAGAATATATGTCAGTGTGTGTGGGTCCCTATGGAGGCCAGAAGAAGACACTGGAATTCCCCGATAATGAAGCTACAGATGGTTATCAATTGCTGACATGGGTGCTGGGAACTAAACTCAGGTCCTCCTGGAAGAGAACCAAGAACTCTTCTTTCATTTGTCTGGTTTTTGTTTGTTTGTTTTGTTTTTTTAACAGGGTATCTCTTTGTAACCCTGGCTGTCCTGGAACTTACTCTGTAGGCTAACCACAAACTCAGAGACCTACCTACCTCTGCCTCCCATGTGCTGGGATTAAAGGCATTGGCCACCACCACCTGGAGGCGAAGCACCAACTCCTAGCTGCTGCGTCATTTCTCCAGTCTCTGGGCACTGTAGCCTAAGCAGCAAAACCTGACTCTCAGTAAGCTACATCAGGAAAGAAACACGTATCAGGTCGGTGGGGGGCACCTTGAGACCCTGCCCAGGAAGTAGGAAGGAGAGAAAGACAAAGAGAGAAGATGCTTGGCCATACCACACTTATCTGCACATTTAGCACTTCACAGGTATTGGGTGGCTTCTACCTTTTGACTACTCTAAATAGCATTGCTATGAGCATTTGTGTACAAGCTTCTGTGTGTACACACACACACACACACATGTAATAATAATAATAGTAAAATAAGTTACAAATACACTGTAAGGAAGGCCTAGTGTTTTATGACAGTAATCCCAGCTGTTGGGGAGGCTAAGGCAGGAAGAGCATAAATTCAAGTCCTGCCTGCGCTACATTCCAAGTTCAAGGTTAGCCTGAGCAGTTTTGGTGAGATCCTGTCTCAAAATAAAACATGGGACGAAGGGGCTGGGGCCTATAACTGCATGGAGTTCTTGCCTAGCGTGTGTGGGGTCTTGGGTTCAACTCCTGTACAGCAAACAAGATCTCTAAAGATCCCGTGCCCTCCTGGTGGGTGTGAAGCAACATCTCATTCCGATTCTGATGTGGCTTCCTTTGTGACCAATGCTGCCGAATCACCTACCATCCCAACTCCAGCCCTTTCCTACCCCCAGTTCCTAGGTTTGTCTCTACCTGTAACACCAATTTCAACCTTAAAAACCAAATAGTGAATAGATATCAAATCCCCTGTTCATCTCACAGTGGCTATTAATGGGGGAAAAAAGAACCAGGTAGCAATGAAATCAACCAGAACTGCATGTGGCACAATTCTGTGTTGTTTAAAAACTGGCAGAGAGGCCGGGCGGTGGTGGCGCACGCCTTTAATCCCAGCACTCGGGAGGCAGAGGCAGGCGGATCTCTGTGAGTTCGAGACCAGCCTGGTCTACA
>NC_022023.1:15340413-15340915 GCF_000317375.1 Microtus ochrogaster
AAAAAAATTTGAGGCCAGTCTGGAAAACATAGTGAGCACTAGGTCTCAAAAATGATCAGTGATCCCAAGCTTGTTTAAAAATACAAAAATACAAATAGAAAATGACCCAGATAAAGGCAAAACTTCAATATATATATATATATATATGTAAATAATATGTCATGGTATTGAATTGGTTTAGCAGAATTTGTTCCAGAAAATGTCTTTCCATTTAAATTATTTTATCTTCAAGCTCAACAAGAAAATTCCAAATAGATACATTGGTCATTGTGTGCATGGGTCCAAATATAAGAAGGTATAAAATTACTTAATGGAAAAATTCAAATCTACTCACTCTGAAAATATATAGATGATTTGAGCAAGAACAAACAATTCTAATGTTGTTTAACTTTTTACTTTTTTTATTTTTGAGATTATAATTACATCATTTCTCCCTTCCCTTTCTTCTCTTCAAACCCTTCCATGTACCCCTCCCTTTCTTCATTAACTGTTGTTACATGTA
>NC_022023.1:15341015-15350181 GCF_000317375.1 Microtus ochrogaster
ATATATATATATATATATATATATATATATATGCATATACACATATATTCCTAAATACAAGTCTGTGTAGTGTTGCATGTATGTATGTTTTTGGAGCTGACCTCTGGTGTTGGAGATAACCAGCTAGGGTGCTGTTTCCCTGGGGAAGACGATTTCTCTCACTCCCAGCATTCCTTAGTAGCCTGTACTTCTTTGTGTAAGGCTGGGGCCTCATGGAAGACAATATTTTCTGAGAGAAAACTCTTAGCTAGGGCAAAGCACACGTCTATGGTCTCAGTTATTTGTGCGCTGAGATGGAGGAATCACGTGAGAGCATCCTGAGCAATACTGCAAGACTCCCTATTTGATTTTTTTCCCATTATTTTTATTTTTTGTGTCTGGGTGTTTTGCATTGTATGTATGTTTTTGTATCAAGTGCACACGCATGCCTGGTGCCTGCAGAGGCTGGAAGAGGGCACTGGATCCCCTGAGACTAGAGTTACAGAAGGTGGCGAGCCAGTGGGTGCTGGGAATGGAACCTGGTCCCCTGGAAGAGCAGGCAGTTCTCTTAACTACCGAGGCGTCTCTCCATCCCTGTGAAGCTCCGCTGAGGAGTCTTCCTTCTCTTCCATGGCAAGGGAAGACTAAAGAACACTATTTCTCAAAGAAAAATAGAAGAAAACACGTGCCATGCTCCAGTCACCCGCAAGAATAAGACTCGTGCCAAGGAAAAGCCACCAAAATTGTACAACAGCAAAAAAGTGTCATTGGGCCAAACTCTTAGTGACTTAACACACATTAAGGACTTTTCTCAACAAAGCGAGCCCCTGAGCAAAGGAAACGGGAGACACTTCAGATGTTAGTCATGGCTCTGTAATCCTGAATTTATTTACCTATCGCTTTGAACAGAGAACATTCTAAGTAAAGTTGTTTTTCTGCAGCCCTCCACAGGTTTCCAAAGTCCTTTTTGTGCATGATCTTATTTGGCTTTGAAGTCACTTTTGTAAAATGGACTTCCTGCTTTTCCATGGGGACTGTGAGGCCCTGGCACCGTGCGGGGCTTGTGGATGCTAAGTGGGTATGAGGAGGCGAAAGGATGCTTTTCTCCAGAGAGTGTACTCACCATCCTGTAAGAACAGTAGTGGCACACGCCAGTGTAAACGAGGTTTTCGTACATGGCCAACGGCCTCCAGCTCAGGCTGAGATGTAATTCAGTATAGAGGCTTTCCCTCTCACGTACGAGGCTCTGGCTACATTCCCCAGCATTGCAGCAACAACAACACCCCACAAAAAAAATCAACCACCAACAAAAACACAAACTAACTAGTACCACGTGCATTTTCTAGCGTTGATACTCTTTTTGTTTTGTTTTTTGAGACAGGGTTTTTCTGTGTAGCTTTAGAGCCTCTCCTGGAACTAGGTCTGTAGACCAGGCTGGCCTTGAACTCATAGAGATCCACCTGCCTCTGCCTCCCGAGTGCTGGGATTAAAGGCACGCACCACCACCGTCCAGCTCTGGTGTCTCCTCAGGAACACTGATGGAGAGTCCTAGCAGTTAGTCACTCCCAAGAGACATCAGCTTACTGAGGACCCGGAAAAAGAGGGCATCTAAGCCAGAGCTGGCAATGATGTGGAGAAAGGACACACTCAGCTCAAGTTCTGCGCTTCAGCCAGTACAAGACAACAGCCACCAAACAGGGGACTCACTCCAGAGCAGGTCCCCCCCAGCCACTTTAACTCTGGCTGTCTTCTGTCCACGCTCACTTCGCACTTAAATGTGGGGCCACACCTCAGTTGCAGCTTGGGGATCAAGTTAAAGGGTGAAGTTATCAACTCTAACCCTGTCACATTCCCGGCATCTCTTGGGAAAGAACACTGTCTTTTGCCACTGTCTGGATCCTCCTGCCTCAGCCCCCCCTGGTGCTGGGGTTACAGGCCCATGCTGCCAGACCCAGACTCACACTGCCTCTCCAAGTGAAGGCCCAGACAGGTCTCCAGTGCTGGGCAGATGGCTGGATCTGTAGCTAGGCACAGATGGCTTTGTGGCTTCAGGTTGGCATCAGGTTGTGTAACAAATGAAAGAAATGAAAACACAGAGACGCGTCTTTAAACTGGAAGGAGCAACAAGATGTCTTCCCGGTGGGGGAGACACGGGCCTGGCACTGCCACACTGCCAGAGGGGACCCACATGCATCACAGGCTCATGTTCTTCTAGATGCTGACTCCAGCAGAAGAGCCACCGGAAATGAAGCTGTCTCTGCGTGTGGGTTATTTTTCTGTTTTGGCGGTGCCTGGGAGGAGCACAGGACCTTGGGATACAGCACAGCACTGTATCCCCATCCTTCTTTGTCCATCTGGTTGGATTTGCTCCAGTTAAATGTACATCACGCACACCCCCACTGTGTACCAGAAAGTGCTCCAAGGAGTAGCTAAATATTGTGACGTTAATCAGAAGTAAGAAATTCATTTTGCAATTACTCCCAGCTGAAACTCAAAGGCCTCGCTTGGGTAGCAAGCAGGACGCTCGGCACTGAGTGTCTGCAGGCCTCTGCCAGGCTCCCACAGCTGCCTCTGGGATTCATCTAGAATTCACTCTCGAGGATGATTTGAAAGGTCAGCAGACAAAATGGATGGCCATCTTCTTCAGAATGGTGGCGGCACAATGCCAGCCCTGCAGCTCTCTGGCAGGTCCTGAGGGGAAGCGTTTGTGACCACAGCGCCTCCCAGGAAGTCTCTGGAGCCCACAGGCCCTGGCTTTGTTCAGTTCTACAAATGCATCTCTGTCACTCTGTGCTCTGGCCCCACAGGCTTCCCTGCCTGCAGAACTCAAGTCCTAGAAACACTTAGAGACCCAAAAAGCAGAGGAAATCAAGAGAAATCTCACTATTGCGTCTACTGTTTGGTTGTTTCTTTAAGATGTATTTATTTTTATTTTCTGTGTGTGTTTAGCCTACATGTATGTCTGTGTACCATGCATGCCTAGTTTCTACAGTGGGTATTGGCTCCCCTAGAGCTGGAATTAGGGACAGTTGTGAGCCACCCTATGAATGATGGGACCCTAACCAGGTCCTCTGTAAAAGCAGCAAATATTCTTAACCACTGAGCCATCTCTCCAGCACATGGCTTTAATTTCCTTTCTTCTACTCTTTCTTTCCTTCTTTTCTTTCTCTTTCTTTCTCTTCCTCCCCCCCCCTTTTTTTTCAGACAGGGTTCCTCTGTGTAGCCCTGGCTGTCCTGGAACTCACTGTGTAGACCACCAGACTGATCTCAAACTCAGAGATCTGCCCGCTTCTGCCTCCCAAGCGCTGTGATTAAAGGTGTGAGCCACCACACCGGGCGTCCACATCACTTTCTTATTCATCTCCTGCCGTTTCAGTCGGGCTGTTTGGGGCTGTTAGGGCATACAAACGAACGCTAATGCTCCCTTGGTTTCCAGGGAGAATGTCTAGTGCGCAGCTTTCATTCAGCTCTGTGCACACTCAGGGAAAGAAAAACAAGTTTTCCATCTCAGGAAAAAAAAAATATTTGCCCCCAGAGAAGGTAAACATTCTGACCAAAGGTCAGGGCCACGTGGACAGAGAATGCCGACCTAGTTCACTGTCGGCAGCTGGGACCGGGCCAAAGGCGCTATCAGGATTACCGTGATTGCCCAATGAAACTCAACAAATGTGAACACTACAAAGCACACAGAGAAAGCGAGGTCGTTTCAGGACCTGAGCCGGAGTTCCGCGCATGAGGAGTACCAGGAAGTTCTGTCACAGAGAGATGTGGGCAAGAAGGTCTGGGAGGCAAAAAGGAAAGCCGTGATGGTGGACGATGGCCTACAGCCTTGTAAACAAGAAGTTACCAGTTCAAGATGGAGTCTGAGGTTCCCAGGGAGTAGGAACATTTCTCAGCATCCTCTAAGGGCCCCGGCAAGACTTAAGGCTCATTAAGACCCCTAACTAGAAGTTAAATTAGCAACAACACATTAATCAACTGTCAAAATGCACTCTGAGCTGGGCGGTGGTGGCGCACTTCCAGAAAGGTGGCAGGTGTCTAGTTTGGGGAAGCATTTTTCTTGTTTTAATGGGTTAAAATAAACCACCAAACTAATTCTTGCTGGCTACGCAGGATACACAGTAGTAATGCTTTGTTGAGGGGGCAAAACTGAACTCTCTCCTCTCCCTCTCCCTCTCTCTCTCTCTCTCTCTCTCTCTCTCTCTCTCTCTCTCTGTGTGTGTGTGTGTGTGTGTGTGTGTGTGTGTGTGCAAGCACACCTGCAAGGGTTCTGACTAGACCAGGCCTCTCCTCCCCAGTTCCCCAGGTCTGAAACCCAGAACTCTGGCTGAACCAGAGCCCAGGTTCCCTCTCTGTGCCTCTCCCCTAGTGGCAGAGGCACTGCCCTGGGCCTCACCCTGTTACATTAGAGCAGCCCCACTCTGAACCCTTCCTTTACAGGAAGCCCTGCAGGGAACATCTCTCCAGTCCTCCTGGGAAGCACGGCTCCTATGAGAAAGGACTCATCCATCCTGGGCTCTCTCTGAGCAGTACTGGGGATGCCCGTTCCCAGGACCACAGCGTGTACTCTCCTCCCTACAGCACAGCGCCACGGGCGGCAGATGCTCCGCTGTGCAGCTGCCCCTCATTAGACCCTCCCAGTCCTTGCTAAATGTTCTGTTCCGGATTGGCTGGATTCAGCACGGGAAAATTCCAACCCAGAAACGATTCTGCTTCTGCCTGAAATGAAGAGGAGCCAGAGTCGGCAAGATGGAAACCATCTTCTGTCTCTGCAACTGGCTCCCAAGCCCGGGGTGGGGGGGCCCCTGGGCTGAGGGTGCACATCTGTAGATCCCTCCTGCACCACGGGCAAACTATTAAACAGGAATGCTGAGGAGAACAGGCCCACGAAAGACAATAAAATAACTTAAAATGAAAACAGCCATACTTTTTTTTTCCCTCACTAAATTCAAAGAAAAAGAATTTCAAACCCTTGGGATTGTATTGACATGTTAAATCTATCTGATCCCACAAAATACATTTTCTGACTACAGAGTCCCGCACCCGTCTCTCTTGTATGTGTGCCCCATGCCCCGTTTTGACTCCATGTAACAAAGAGAGGTGCTGCTAACAGGCTCCAGGGTTCTACTGGACAAAAGGCTTCCCCCTAAAGATAAGTCTGTAAGTGAGGGGTCCCAGATGACTGGCCTAACCTTGGGCAGAAGCTTCCAGCTTCAGGAACAAGGCTGCCCAGGCGACAAGCACAAGGGCCCCAGATTCAGTGTGCGCAGACTTCAGGTGGAACACATCACCTTGGCAATCCTTCTTACTGAGACATCACGGATTAAAAACAAAACAGAAACGAACCTGCTTGGACTGGCCAACAGGGCACATGTTGGCACACAGGACAGAGAACACCTTTATGTCCTTGTATCCTCCTGTCTGGAGGACACACGCACAGTGCCAAGACCCACTCTCTGTCTAATTCACTATTGCCTTTGGCTGCTTCCCAGACCAAGGCTACTTCTGTGCCAGGCTTTGGAGGCGGGAGAGATAAGAAGTGGAAAGTCCCTCCCATCCTCTCTGCCATTATTCCTAGTGGGGGCAACTGGGACATCTAACTGTGGAACTGCTGCATTACCCACGTGGACTAATCTTTTACCAACAGCTAAATTAAAAGACGGCTTTGAGAAGGGTCTGGAGAGATGGCCTAGCAGCTAAAAGCACTGGCTGTTCTCCCAGATAACCCAGGTTTAATTCCCAGCATCGAATATATTTCCAGGCCCAGTGATATGGCGCCCTCTTCTGGCCTCTTTGGGTACTGCACACACATGGTGCACAGACAGACACCCAGGCAAAACATCATATACATAAAGAAAATAAAGACAAAAATTAAAAGATGACCACAAAAATTAAATGCTGGCATTTGACATCATCACTTGGCACTACATGTTGCCTTCCTTCAAGGTGCAGGGCAAAAACCTTCAAAGGATGACAAGTTATGATGTTAGACAAAAGACAGGTTCTTACAGTATTTAACAAAAATTATGCGTTTTGTCAGTAATTATATAGATCATTATTAGGAAGCCACATTTATAATTTTACTCTATTCTTGTTCCCAGGGAGTTCATATCCTGAGATGGAGATTAGGAAGGTAGTGTTCTGATGCTCTCCAAGGCTCAGGAGACTTGAGCAAATGAGTCTATACAGGAAATATCCACAGAACAAGTGTGTTGTTCCTCCCTTAATTGTCTATACACTTAACAGGTGCACAACTTAACAATGGGGTTTTTGGAATAAAGCATTTAAATACTCCTATGGAAAGATGACCAGTCAAGGAGCCAGTGGAATTGCAGAAAAGAAGCGTAAACAAGGAGCCCCCCACTCCCCACAGCAGAACACACTGCTAAACTACAGCCTGCAGACGGTGCCTGTTCAGGGTCGCTGAATATTCCTAAATACAGGAAACTTAGTGAGAGAGAGAGAGAGACAATCCTGAATAAACAAGACAAAGACGGATTGTTCCATAAACGGTGCGGGGTGAAGGACGGCCATCTAGAAAAAAAAGTAGGCTGACATTGTACCTCACAGCAACACGAACTCCAGAAGGATCAAGCATTTTAAAATAAAAATAAAACCAGGCATGTGCTAGAAGAAATCTCAGAATCTCTTAAGACTCTGAAGCAAAGGGGGAGTTCTTTCTTAGAAAGGATTACCTTCCTGAGGAAAACGGAAGTTTCACAAGGCACAGGAGAAGCTACTGAAAAATTTGACTATGCGTACATTACAAAATTCTGCATGGCAAATACCACACAGAGTCGAAAGGCAAATGACAAGCCAGGAGTAAATATTTGCACTTCCTATCACAGAGACCTAATTTCCCTGGCCTAGCTGGAGCTCTCCTGATGACCAGAACAGCCAGTGGCCATGAGGGCAATGGCCAGAGGCCGTGAGCAGGAAAGGACACAAACGGAAGCTCTTAAATGCATTGAGAAAAATGCCCTTTTCAAAGAAATACAAGTGAAAACCACAGAGAGAAAATAATGTTTCACCCTCCAGCTTAGCAAATACCCCTAAGCCCCAGAGGCCAGACTGCTGTGGGTTTGGGGGCACAGCTGGCTCTGTCACATGGGGTTGGAGGAAGAGGCTTGGAGGCAACCACTGGCAGGTTGTTCTACAACCCGACACTGGTGTGCATAAAGGCGCAATAATTCAGTGAAGCACTGGGAAAGAAAAAAAAAAAAAAACAGCTGTCACAAGCAGAAGATGACTGAGCTGTTTGAGGACTGATAACCAACCAACACATCAAAAGAGGAAACCAACTCCTCTAGGAGCCAGGTGTGGTGGTGTGTGTCTGTGATCTCAGCACTTGGGAGGCTGAGGCAGGAGGATTGCAAACTCCGGACCAGTGCAGACTGCACATTGAGGCCGTTTTGGTTTGATTTTCAGAGCTGAGGACTGAACTCAGGGCTGAGCACTTGCTAGGCAAGATCTACCACCTAGCTAAATCCCCAGCCCCTTGTTCTTTCTGTTTGTAAAGATGAAAAGATAAACACAGAGGACTCTGGAAGCAAGACTTACACTTGAGCAGGCTGGGGGACATCGCGGCTCCCTGAGCAGGGTGAGCTGCAAGCAGAGACCCAGAAGGGAGGAAATGATGCCCCTGGAGTGAGCTTTCAGTGCAGCTGAAAGAGGTCACTGTTGAAGACGGCTGTGGGTCAGCCCTGTTGAAACACAGCCCTCTCCCAAAGCACAGGAAAACATTTCCTCCAAGAGCCAACAACTCTGTCCTTGTGAGCAGTTCCCCGAGGAGTGGTGGCACCGGAGCTCCTGTCCACAGTGTGTGAAAGTACCACAAAACCACACAGATAACACTGTTCTAGAGAATTGTACTAAAGCAGAGTCTCCCCGTCTTGACACATTAAACACAAATAAAGGTCAACAGGTCAGACGCCGAGCATCAGTTCTGGGCCAGCTGTGAGGCAGGAATTTGTCAATCCCTCCCCAGAGCCTCCCGGCTCTTTCTTTAGAAACCGATATTATTTGACTGTTAAATTTCCTGGACCAATGCTCACATTTTCCTTTCCACCCCCCATTCCATCTCTTTGTCTTTTTATTCTTTCTGGAAGAGATCTCCAAATTTACTGAGCCTCTAACAAACTTTCTTTCTGCTCCCAAAGCTCGTTCCTGGGCTTCCAATGCCCTGGTTGTTGTCCTTTCTTCTTGCCACGGGCACATACATGGTGCCTTGTCGCTGAGGCTCGGCACCGTTCCTTCCTTCCTGCTGCTGGCTGCCTACCTCAGCTCTCATGTTCCAGGCTTTCCTCCTGCTTCCTTGAAATACGGGGTGCTAAAAAGCTGATGTGCTCTACCCATCGAAAGGCAGGCCTCCCAATCTGGGGGCTCCTGCTATCTCATAAGACGATCCCCAAACATCATCATCTCTGGGACTTTTTCTCCTGGGGTGGTCAGTTTCCGACAAGGGGAATCCTCCCACCCCTCTAGAACCCGCTTGTGTCTGGGAACCTTCTGGAGGGTGATACAAGACCTGGTGCCCCATCCCACCCTCAAGCTGCTAGTCTCTTGCAGTTGGCGGGAGTCAGTTCTCTCCCACCATGTGGCCCTGATCAAACTCAGGTCATCAGGCTGGACAGACGGAGTCATCCTGGTGGCCCTTTCGCCTCCATTCTGGGCACCAGTAAGCTGCACTTCTAAAGTCAGGCATGGCCAAGAGCATCGCTACAGTCAATGGGAAGGGAATTGCCAGCTTCTGGGAAACGGTCTTAGGGAGCCAGCTGTGTAGGGTGCCAAATTCCTTTTCCCGGCACTTGCTACGATAACATCTCCATCAGCTGAGGTCCCAGCGGGACTATAATTGGTAGCACCCTCCTCCCGCTGCAGTGAAGTAAACAGCTACCGCAAGGGGCGATGTTAACTCTGAGACCTAGAAAAGGTTACCAAGGCACAGACCAGCCGATCGTGACTGATCCCGTGTCTAATTGATGGTGCGGGATATTTGGTCACTACTGTAAACCCTGAGGTTGCATTATTTATTGGAAAACCTGCCTCTAGAACATGGGATGTACTCACTCATATTTGGTTTCTAGCCATAATTAAAGGACAGTGAGCTTACAATTTGCAATCCTAGAGAAGCTAAATAAGAAGGTGAATCCAAAGACAAACATATAGGCATCCCCCTGAATATTAA
>NC_022023.1:15350689-15369381 GCF_000317375.1 Microtus ochrogaster
AAAAAAAAAAAAAAAAGAAAACCTGCCTCTAGCTGTGATGTGGCCCTAGAACACATCCTTAGTCCAAGAGCTTTCTGTCTACTGTAAACAGTTAAATAAAATCAACCACAGGTCAGGAGGCAGAGCAAGCAGCCAGTTGACAGGAAGTAGACAGAGAGTAAGAGGGAGTCAGGGGGATGGACAGAGAGACCTATAGAAGTAGTAGGGAGGGACTTTGAGTTTGGCAGTCCTGTTTAGTTCAGGACAGTGGAAGAGAAGCTCTTTCTGGAATGTTGGAGAAGGAGAAAGGTCAGCTGGCTGCTTCCTTAGCCTCTCTGAGCTAGCAGGTTTTCACCCCAGCATCTGGCTCCTGAGTCTTTACTGATAAAATAAGAGGAGAGAGACTTTGGTTAAAACAAAATTTGTCTCCCTCCATGGAGGCACCTGAGGTGGCAGTGGGATGCGAAGGCCCTCCTGGGCTGCAGTTTCAGCAAGAGGGGAGGGGGGTGCGGGGAGACTGCGCAGCCAGCAGCTAAGGCAGCGACAGGATTAGGTGTAGCTACTGTGCCGCAGATATAAAAACAACAAATTGATATCATATTGATGGTCCTTTTTCCTCTGAGCATCAAACACCATTTCATCTTCTTTTGACGCTCCACCATTACCAAGGCTAAACATTATTCATTTGCTACTTGTATTTCCTCTTCCAGAAATTCAATAGGCCTCCTCTACCCAGCTACCCACACAGGTCTTGTTGACCGTTCAGATAGACTCACATGGACTTGAGTATGCTATGCCATTTGCCATCTGACTCGATGAACAACACGCCTATGAAGAGCTCACCCTAACGGCGCTGTGGTTACTAACACACGTGCTGGCATGCTGGGACCACTTCATGTTTGCTCTCTTTTCCTCCTCTTATCGATCCTACGAGACAACCACAACTGTTCTGCTTCACAAATAAGGAAATCGAGATTCTGCAAGGTGAGCCTCACGGGAACCCCAGGGCGAGTTCACCTCTGTCCTCACAACTCCGAGACGTCCTCCTTTGCCAGGTGCCTCTGCACCACTTCTCAGTCTTGGGGAACGCCTTCCCCCAGTTTAGCTTGGTTTTCTATGCCGCCCCACCCCTGCTTTCTTTCCCAGATTCTGAAAGCTCAGTGGCATCTTCCATTTCTCCTCTCTGGCTCTTTGTGGGGTTTCGGGGCCACCTCCACAGCTCTCCTTTTTGACTTTTCCGATCCTCCAAGTTCTTACCTCTCACCTCTCTTACTGCCTTCCTGTGGCTCATTCCTGCCCCTTCCTGCCTCCTACCCTACCGCAGCCAGCAATCCAAAGCATTTCTTTTGGCCTTCGAAACCTCCCCACCTGAGGCTGATCTGGAATCCTGGATTGTGTGGCCCTGAGCTCTACTGTCCTGGTCACACCCGCTTCTGCGCAGCGATTCCGCAGACAAGCCTCCAGACAGCTTTCCCTGAGAAAGAAGCTTGCTTGCCCGTGTGCTGTCTACTTCTTTTCAGTTGCTCTACGGTGTTGATGTTACAGCCTTTCCTCCAGCGTCCACAGATACCCCCGCTTCTTCTTTGAAGGCCTATGCTTCCCTTTCCCACCACAGTGTGGAACGAGTCCAGAGTCTGGGAAAGTGACAATCCGTGTGATCTGACCTCCTTTTCTTCCCCTACAGACATGGGACCAGTGGGTATAATCAGGCAGCTGTTGTCACCAGACCTTGCATATGACCTGGCCAGGAAGCAATGGTGGACCCCTGAGGAGTGTGATCAGAAGCTCATTAACAAACAAAACCAAAGGGCACAATGGACAAAGGGCAGAGAAAGTGGCAGGTGCAGATGCCAACTAAACAGGGTGAAGTTTATCTTTGGAAATTACTGTCAGCGCCTAGCCATGACACTGGGAACAGGGGCACGAGGGCCCGTGGGGTCAGAGCAAAGCAAAGCAATTGCCTTCTTAGTCTGGATGCTGGTTAGAGGCACAGGACAAGTCTGATTGAGTAAAACGCATTGCTGGAAGACAAAGCCGGCTTCCTGCAAGAGTGCTGTTTCCACGGTCGGTCTCACTGGCTGGTGTCCTCGCTGACCTCATACTGTCCACTTATCTGAAGCCCAACAGCCCTGAAGATCACACACGGCCCTTCATCCAACATACGGTATACTAAGGTTCCTCCTGCCCCCCTCAATCCCAGACTGAAATTACTCATTCGGATAGTTTATGTTCCTTCCAGAAATCTATAAACACCAGCATGAATTGATTCTGTGCAGAGGAACAGCTGTGTGGAACACAGACCTCTAAGGCGGTCTTTGTTCTCAAGCCTCTGGGGTGGGGGTGGGGCAGTTGGTGGCTCAAGTTCAGGGCTCAGGAGGCTGGGGCAGGAGGATTGCCCCAAGTTCAAGGCCAGTTTGTGCTACAGAGTGAGTTCCAGGGCAGCCTGGGCTCCAGAGTGAAATCTTGTTTCAAAAGGAAGGAAAAGAATACATTTGGAGATGAAAAAGACTCACTCAGGGAGTTACTGTTACGTTGCTGCCCTTAGGGAAGAGTCAGACGTGAGACAGAAGATGGGAGAGGAGAGAGGAACTGGCTATAGAGAAAGGCCAGGGATACGGGGATCTCTGATGGGCCGAGGTGAAGATAAGGAAAAGGAGCATCTTGAATGTGGGTGGAGTGAACAGATCATAAGAGTAGATTACCATATAGATACTACTGATCTTACTAGGCTTATTTATTATTTATTATCTATTTATTTAGATATTTAGAGAAAAATATCTCCCTTTATTCAAAACCAAGGAAGGAAAAGCCCACAAAAGTATGGCTTGGTAATTTCACACTGAAAAAAATATAAAGATTTGGGGCTAGCAAGATGGCTCAGGAGGTAAAGGTGCTTGCTGCCAAGTCTGACCACCTGAGTTCAACCCCTGGAGCCCACATGGTGGGAGAAGAGAACCAACTCCTGCAACCTGTCTTCTGACCTCTAGAAGGGTGCTATGGCGTGTGTGCTTGTGTGTGTGCATACACACACAGAGAAACACACACACACAAACATATAAACAAGAGACTTAAAAGTCTTTCATTTCAAATTGAAATCTTTCATTTCAAACATGAAAGTATGTTCAGGTTTGCGTGATTGAACACAGCTGCTCAGGGGCTTGCTGGAAGGACATTTCCGTGCTTCTCGACACGAGAAAAACCAAGACCACTATGGAAACCCCATAGATGGCTCTCCATCAGTCACTGACCTTGAGAGAAGTTCCCCAAATGTTTCAGATTACAGACTTTCAGCTGGGCAGCCCAAGGAGTTAAGCAGCCTAGCCTGATGTCAGGCGCACACTCAACCAGACTCTTCATCTGGGTGGAGACAGGGCATCTCAAGAGCCTGCCTCCCTTCCATCTCCATGACTTCCTGTGACAGGGCAGGTCGTCACCTCAGGTAGCCGAAGATCTCTATAGAGAGGCTCAGTGGCAAAAAGGACTTCCAGCAGTAACTGGTCGCTGGGTCTACCTCATCCAATTACGGGTGAACATGAACTTACTGGGGTTCTGTGGAGCGACAGATTTCCCTGCAAGCCCAGGAGAATACATCCCTTAAGGAGTTACACCACCGCCACTGGATTCTGATCTCAAAGCCGTTCCCCCAAAGGCTCTATGTACAGGGAAGCTATTTCCATTGCTGGGGACACGAGGCTCCCAAACCAGGCACTCTGTATACCTCCCAAGTGCCATGACTCCTACATAGCTTTTGTTTTGCGTTTCTGAAGACACAGCAGAGCCCTGAAGAAATACAGTCAGGCTTGATGAACAGGGCCTCCAAGGGAGGGACAAGTGGGAGAGGGAGAAGTTGGGGAAGTTTCGGACAAAATACAAACGCCAAAAGGGAGCATGCTCAGTCTCGTCACGGATGACTGCTAGCGGGACACTTGGAAATCACACCTATTTACCCCAAGAACACATTATGATTTCTGTCTCAGTTACACACACCGTTTGTGGTACGGTGTACACTACCCACTGTAGCGAGGAGAGAGGTGCTGAGAGGCAGGCAGCGAAGAACAGATTGCGATAAAAATTGGTAACTACTAAATTCATGGATCAATAAAACATGAGATGCTGATGAAAGCCCGCTATATTTAGCAATTCCAGGCTTCCTAGAAAGCGGGTCTGTTTCTGCTTCTGCATCCTGAAGCAGTTTTCTGGCAAATACACACCGGAAAGGACCAGAGAAGTGGGCGTGGTCCCAGGCAGGACTGGCAAATGAAGTCTAAGGAAAGTAGTGTGAGTGAGGGAAAGTTAAAGATGAATGGATTCCAAGATGGAGGCCAGCACTTCGTCTGGGAAAGACGGAAAGAGAACTTAGCAACTACTTAGCAACGGGAGCCCAAGCAGTAGCAGGCCCTCTTGCCCATCCATCTGCACTGGGTTTGGCACGGAGTAAAGGCATCACTGTGGCACAGTCCCCCTCTTCTTGTAGCTGTGGCTTGGTCTCAAACTCACTACATAGCTGGGGCTGACCCTGAACTCCTGATCCTTTTGCCTCTACCAGCCCACCAAGTGCTAGGACTCACTGTGTAGCGCTAGGACTCACTGTGTAGCTTTTCCTTTGCATTTCTAAAGGCACAGCAGAGCCCTGAAGGACGTGGTCAGGCTTGAGGAACAGGGCCTCAAGGGGAGGGGTCAAGTGGGAGAGGGCGGAGTTTGGGAAGCTGGAATTGGTTGTTTTATCTTGAGTGACATAGCCTCTATTTAAATAAAATGGAGGGAATCATGAAAATTCTTAGATTCTGAACCTCTTTAGATATTTCAGGCTGCGGCAATTCCTGAAAGAAGGAAAAGATTGTCACAAAGAGCTACTATCTGGACCTCAGGTACAGGCACAGGTGACTTCGGGGCAGGCTCACGTCAGGTACCCAGCTCAAGTCAAGCAAGGCAAGATGCTTCAAAGATGGCAGCGCCTTCCTTCCTGTCCTGGTCAGCCTGCTCCTAGGATGAATATCTACCAGGATACAGACAGAGAAGGGGAACAAACATCTAAGAGGAAATTTTAAACTAGTCACTGGCAAAGCAATTACCAACTCCAAATACTCACTCAGTTATTCCCACAAAAACAACAGCCTCACTTTATGACCAGAGAAGACAGCGAGAAACAGTGTGGCCAACCCATCCCGATTATCTGAGACTTCTTCAGTATTAGCACGGAAAGTCCCACGTCACCGGGCATGCTGGCCCACACCTTTAATCCCAGCACGCAGAAGACAGAGGCAGGTGGATCTCTGTGAGTTCAAGGCCAGCCTGGGCTACTCAGTGAGTTCTAGGCCAGCCAGAGCTACGTGACGTGAACCCATCTCAAAAGGAAGGAAAAAGAAAGTCCCCCATCACCGAACACCTGCCAGCCTTGGGCAAACTGGTTGGCCTTGTAAGGAAGGACAAAATCCCAGGGTCAGCTTTGGCTTTGCTTTGTTTGCCTTGACAGTATGATTGTGATAAGGATTCTTTGAACTGTGTGCACAAGCAACTTTAAGGTGAAGGAGCCTCAGTCAGGGCTGTGCATCAGCGTTTGGTCCTGATACAGACAATCTGAGTGTTCCATCTTCAGGAATTCCAGGTTATTATGCTCTGAAGGTCTAAGAGCTAAGTGACAAGCGCATCGGGACACTGCAGATCCTCTTACAGCGTCTCAAGAAATATTTGTACAGCTCTCCGAATGGATAAAATCAGGTCAATGAAGTGAAGACTCTCAGCAATTAGTTTAGCCTCTGAAAAGGACATGGGCTTAGTGTTCAGCAGAGGACGGAAGGATTTAAATCTCATCTGGAATGTGGGTGAACAAGAGGGAATTAAGGAGTTTAAACCCAAGATAATGAAATTCTTTTCAGCTCTGAATCACTATAAATAAGTTGTACTTGCTACAGACTTTTACCTAAGAGGGGCTGGCCCAGGGTTTGCAGGTTGGCATAGGGGGTGGCAGGCTAGCCCAGTGTTTGCAAGCTGGCATGAGGGTGGCAGGCTAGCCTAGGGTTTTTAGGCTGGCATAGGGGTGGCAGACTGGCCTAGGACTTGCATGCTGGCATAGGGGGTGACAGGCTAGCCCAGAGTTTGCAGGCTGACATGGGGAGGCAGGCTAGCCCAGGGTTTGCAGGCTGGCATAAAGGTGGCAAGCTAGTCCAGGCTTTGGCACTGTTGTGCAAAGGAAGTGTCTTACAAAACAGAGGCAGGAGGAAAACTGCAGGAGAGTGGACGTTTATATATGAAGTTCTCCATTCTTCTGATAGAGAAAAGAACTCCATGCGTTCCACTGCTCTGCCAGAGCCACCTGAATCGGTGTTGGGTTTCCTGGCAGGGTATGTCTCATTGTTTAAAAGTTCCTTGGCACACTAGGGCAGAAGTGCCTTTATCCTGCACATTTCTGACAAACACAGTGTGCACAGTATGTAGAACCAGGCTTTTATTTGTGGTGGATAAAAGAACAATAGATCTTTCTGTTAGGAAGAGAGCTTGGGTGACAGGACAGAGAATGAGCTGAGGGGCTGGGGAGGTGGCTCAGTGGCGAACAGCACCTGCTGCCCTTCCAGAGGACCCGAGTTCAATTCCCAGCACCCACTCGGGGCTTTCAAACACCTGCAACTCCAGCTCCAAGGGCCCTGTGCCCTCTTTTGGCTTCTGTAGGTAACTGTACACAAATGGCATACATTCATAGACACACACACACACATACACACACAGACAAAAATCTCAGATAAGCAAGTGATCAATATTGTTTGAGAGAACAACTAAAAGCAGCTGTTCCCTGCCTTGCCAGGAATAATTGCGAAGTGAGTAATCCAGGTCTGAGGACGGTGGCGAAGCGGAAGAGCAGCCTCAGTGAAGTTACGACAAAACCCATCTTCAAAAAAATGCCTCAGGAAATTCCTACCAAGGTAAACATCTCTAAGGACTTACGCTCCACCCCAACGCCTGAGTCTAATGAGGGGGAGCCTCTGTTTCTAGCCGGACAACCAAAGGGCTATGGCAAAGAACTAAAGCTAGGGGCTGGTCAGGATGAGAAGGGTTCAGCAGGAGACCCTTCGGGCCTGAACTCTGCTGAAAGAAGCAATGGGAAAACCACCATGACCCATCAGGGTCTACCCAAGGGCCACCGGGCTTCTGCCGGCTCTCTCCTGACAGTGTTGAAGCAGCTTCCCTGAAGCAGTGTTCCAAGATGCCACGAGGGCACAGGATGCCAACTGTTGGTTTTGGCAAGATGTCGGAATGGGCGCGGACCTCACAGTCCAGTTTCAGGCGTTGTCAAACCCACTGTGAACAAAAACACTCAGTTCTGGGTGACCCAGGTGGCATCTGGTGGCAGGAGAAAATTATGATATTTTTGTCTCTGGGGAAGCCTTAAACACCGCTTGGTTCTGTCGCATTGCCTTTCCTCACCGGACAGAGAGGGAAGTCTAGATGTCTTTCACATCCCATGAAGATACCAGCTCTATTTCAGGCTTGTCCGTTAGTCCGTCATGCTTCCCCGAAGTCCCTTCCTTCACCTCTAGCTAGAGCACAAGGCAGCCAGACGTGCCTGCTCGTGAGTGGAAAGGCACAGCTTTGGTTTCCCGTGGGGAGGGAGGTGACAGAAAGTGCCACCTGGTGCCTCTGTTCACTTTCTAACCTGCACCTGCCAGCAGCTACTTCAGCCGGGGCCCTGGGGAAAGGCTGGGGACGGCCATTCTGCATCTGGGGGTTGCCCCGACTAATAAGACTAGAAAAACCCTTTAACAAAACACATCTCTCAGAGACAGGACAGAGTGTTCTTGACAAACAGCGCTGTCAGTGCTAAAGGGACACCTGTCTCCCTGGGGTGCCACTGAGCAAGCAGGGGCCAGTGTGGTTTCTTGGTTTCTCTTGGTTGGCACAGATGGCATTTGCCAAAATTTGAGTATCTCTCACCTACACTTGCCTATGGAGACTAAGAGACAGAAGGATGCCATCCTCGAGGCTTGGGAGCACCAGTAGCCCTGCTCCGTTCTGCCAAGCATGTGGCTCTTGGTCTGGGGTATGTGTACTCCAGTGGTGAAGTGGAAAGTGACAGAAACTCTCACAGAAGCCGATGAGAGGCATCAGATGGAAAGAGAAGTGTACGCTGGAGAAGGGAGGGGTAAATAGGAAAGGTTTTCTCAGCGTCTGATGCGGCCTAAGGTTTTGATGGCAGAGTTATTTCAGTGGCTGGGGGGATGGTCAGTGAGTGAATGGCCTGCCATGCTCGTACAAGGACTTCAGTTTGGATCTCCAAACCCGCATAAAAGCCAAGGCACGGAGGCAGGCGTAACTCAGCACCGGGGGTGTGGGGAGAAAGACAAACAAGTGGCCTCAAGGGACCACTGGCCAACCAGCCTTGCTGGATTGGTGAATCCAGGTTCAGCAAGAGGCCCTGTCTCAGATCTCCTGAGTAAATTGGGAGCATGGGGACCTTGAATGGGAGGGGAGAGGCAGGAAGGGGGGGCAGAGAAAGATGTAGAGCTCAATAAAAATCAATAAAAAAAAAGAGGCCCTGTCTCAAGACATAAAGGTAGAGAACGACCAAAGAAGACACCCAACATTGATATCTGGTATTCATATGCACATACACACATGTGTACTTGAACACACACATACACACATCATATGAACACACAATATCACACACACACACACGAACATCTCCCTCACACACATGAACATCTACCTCGCACACATACACATGTACACATCACACACACACACACACACACACACACACACACACACACACACACATCCCCCTCAAGACATCCACCCCAAGGGTATTCTGGTGAAAACTAAAGGAGATTTGGAGTACCCAGAGGACAACAGTCCTGTGGGCAGGCCCTTCCTGGGCTATGAGAGAATGTCTGAGCGATGGGAAGGGACAAACAAGTTTGGGGCCACCCTGAAGGAGGCTTGAGGGCTGACCTGCTTGAGGAAGACAGCTCACGTCCTATTATGACATGTGGGTGGGTCACAGGCAGGGAGGCAGCTTGGGAGTGGTTATACAGCTGAGCACGTAGGCCCTGCACCGTAGACTTAAGGTCTGTGTACTTTACTGTATGCAAATGATTACTCCTAGAGTACTGGAGAGAGACAGTGCCTGCTTGTTCACAGCAAGGGTCAGAGAAGACAGACAGACAGACAGGCAGCAGAAGGCCTCCCTACCCCTGCTTAGCTTCTTTCTTTGTTCTGGTAGTCAAAATCCTAAACTGCGTCAAATTCCATGACACCTTCCCTAACTTATCCACTCCCCTCTAGACACAACGAGCCCTCCTCCCTTCTCCAGTGTATAACTTCTATTTTCATTCCCGGAGGAGGACCAAGAGCAGGGATGCCAGGACCAACCACAGGAGGTTAGTGCTGAGGAGCAAACCACACACACACACACACACACACACACACACACACACACACACACACACAGAAGCGGGGGGGGGGATCAGAAATCATACCATCCTGATTTCATACAGAAGACCCCACAGATGCTCACTCAAACAGCAGTGGTATATTACTTCTGATTAAAGGAATTATAAGTTTTTTAAAATGTGCTTTACTTTCTACATTTTAAAATGGATGAATATGCATTAATTTTTCTATTCTGAAGAAAATGCAGACTTGTATCACCACCCCGAGACTCCTCATTGCTCCTAACTGAGCTTTGGTCTGCTTGTTTCACCAAAAGCAAACACTTCTTGAATCGCTAGGTAAACATTGATGTGTTGCTAAGTGAACAGGAAGTACAGCATCCCACCAAAGTAGCCGTCCCCAGACATCACAGAACTCATTGGCGATGTGCCTTTGGGTCAATTATTTTAAAATCAGACTTAAAAGCTGACTTTAATGCTAAGAAGAGGAAAAAGCTCTCTTTCCTTTACTTTGAATAGTCACCGTTCATCTTGTTTCCTCTCTGGGCACAGCAAGAGGCTCAGTCTGGTTTTGTAAGGAAGTCATAATAAGCAGCTGCCAGCCTGAGTTGGGCTACTGGGCGACTCACCGTCAATCAGCGACCTGAACCTTCCAGCAGAGGCGAGTGTTTGGGGAGCCTGGAGACAGCTTCCTCCCAGGGAAAAAACTTCAAAGTCCCAGGAGAAGTTTTTACCCACAATAGCCATTTCCTACCCTCAGCTTCAAACACAAGTGAAGCCATTCCGGAAATGTGACTCCGAGAAAGGCATTACAGGACAATGGCTTCCACCAGAGAGACAGACGTGCAGGAACTGAAGGCCACCTGGTGGGGGAAACCCTGCTAACAGCCCTCCTGTGGGCTAGCCTCTTGCCGGTCTGTGCTTTCCCCTGTACCCTGAGATCACACACTCCTTGTCCATCTCTGCCCAGGAACAAGAAGGGAACCCACGTTAGACACTGTAGTCTGTCTTAGGTACCCTCACTGCCACGCCCAGCTTCCCAATCCTTAAAATGACAGGAAAAATGAGCCATTAAGAGGATTAGCTGAGCACAGTGGCACACGCCTTTAATCCCAGCATGCAGGAGGCAGAGGCAGGCAGATCTCTGTGAGGTCGAGGCCAGCCTGGTCTACAAGAGACTACCAGGACAGCCAGGGCTACATAGTAAGACCTTGTCTAGGAACAAACAAACAAAGGATCTGGTGGCAGAAAGTATCCGAGGGCTGTTAAATGTGAAACAGAGGGATGGGCACCAAAGGGAGGGTGTGGGGACAGTTTGCTGGCACCACACGAACACGTACCAGACTCTAACCAGAAATAAGACAATGGGTAAAAACAAAAACCTAGCAGGGGACAGAATCCTTCTGTCCCATTCGCATTAGAGGGGGCTTGTGTGCTTGGAATGCCACTGCTTAAATAATATCCCAACCTTGCTCGGGGCGAGCTGGCTCTGTGACCAAGGGAAAGCTCTTGGAAGCAGATGCTTCCTGGAGAATTTGTCTTTCACGCCCATCTTTTCAAGCTGCCCCTAAGTCCTAAGCAAACATGAGCTCTGCCTTTAGCCTGGGCCTCAGCAGCCTCCGAGTCTAGGCCGCGTTGGAAGAAAGCCTGGAGCCTGGTCAGTGACTGGGGACATTGTGTGGATGCCACTGGCTCAGGTTGATGACCCATAAGGACGGAGGGGGCACTCGACCACCCCGGAAGTGAGAGTCGGCCATCTATCTCAGTAGCAGTACCCAGGTCAACACCACAGGCTCATGTAGGAATACAAGCCAGGAAATGAAGAATACAAAGGAAGACTATAGAACTTAATGTTTCTGGGTTCATCTTCAAAGGTAAGTAAGAAAGAGAGGTAAGTCCTGCTGTAAGCAGCTTTTATTCTCACTTTGAACAAGCGGTACAGAATAAAAAATTGATAGTATTTTTCCAGAGCCTGAGCAAAAGCGGTGTTCCCATTGATCCTCCCTTAAAATCCTTAGTACAAATTTTACACTTGTCTGCATATAAACTTACAGAGTTTTAAGCACTTGGGTGTTATGGTTTTGAAAGGGAGGAGTCCCCCCACGGGCTTTCCACATAGTAGCACTGTTCTGACAGGCAGTGGAACCTCTTGGACATGAGGTTTAGATGGCAGGCTTAGGGCCATCGGAGTGGCTCTTGCTTCCCGACTGCAGACACCAGCCACCTCACGCTACTGCTCCAGCAAGCCTCAAGCTGTTCCCACCCCCATGCCTTCCTCACCAAGATGGACTGCACCCTCTCAAACTAGGGGCTCAATAAAACCTCGTCTCCCTAAGTTGCTTCCAGTCAGGCGTTTGGGGAGAACATGAAAATTCGGCAATGCATTTGGATTTTTTTATTTGTTCGTTTGTTTTTGTTGTTGTTATGTGTGTTTGTTTGTTTCTTTAAGACTGCCCTGGCTGTCCTGGAACTCACTCTGTAGACCAGGCTGGTCTCAGGATTAAAGGCATGTGCCACCACCTGGCATAAATTTGGTTTTCAAAAGCTCTCTGCAAACGAGAAGATGAGGAACTGGGTTTGGTGGTTCCAGGGAATCTGAAAGCCATTGTAAATGTTACTAGCTAGTGTAGATTAGTGAGGTATCCAAGGGAAATATAGGAGAAACATTGAAAATACAAGGTAAAATGCTGGACAATTTTCAATACACAGGTACTATGCATTCCCTTGACAGAAAAGATTTTAACAGCAAATATCGTGTAATAAGAATACCATATCCTATATGGCTCCGGGGTGTGGGCTACTGTGATGGACAGTTCCTCACACAGGCAGTTTCAAACACAATTAGGAAATTAGTGTTGTGTGCACATCCTCCAACGAGCATCAAGCAACATCTCTCGACATTAGAGCCACAGCAGCATAGTCCTGGCTCTCAGACACTGCACTGGAGACCCTCCCAAACACCCAAGGGCCACATGGAGCTCCCCCGCCATGACTACTAGCCTCTGAAAATCAACCAAATGACAAGATAGCACAAGGCAAGAACTCTCAGATGCCTGTTGCCCTGTGTCTACTCCTCGGAGTCAAACATACACTCAGTCACCAACTCCCCGGAAGAGGGTGGAGGAAGGAGCTTCTCCCTGTCCATCAAGTTTTAGAAACCTGCCAGGCATGTGCTAAGGATACCTCTCTGCACGGCCACAGCACAGCCTTGAGGCACAGGAGCGGAGGGGATGAATGGAGCAAGCTGTGGGATGTGCAAAGGGAGGGAGGGAGTTGGTCAGACTAAAAAGGGAGACATGGAACTCTTCTGCTTCTGGCTTGGTTGAGCCCCCAAATAAGACCCCGTTAATCTGAAGACATCAGTGGGAAACTTGACACTGCATCTCTTGGAGATGAGTTGTGAATCCCGATTGATCCCAGCTTCCATTCATCCCACGACCATGGTTTCCTCTCTCGGAGGCATGCCGCCCCCTTCCAAAATGCAAGGGCTCAGAGGAAGCACTCAAGTGTGTTCTTTTGGCCAGTGCTCCAGACAATTTTTAATGTCCAGGGGTTAAGAGGATCCCACGACAAGGCCCCTGTGGGGATGGCTTCTCTGTCCTTAGAGTGGCAAGAATTAAAATATTACCCAAGGTTTCATATCTACCTAAAAATGTCTAATGTTTTCTGAAAAGTCCTTGTCATAGATGATGATGACACCATGCTGTGAAGGACAGGATGTTTCTAAGCAACAAAGATACGAGCCTTTCTCCCACCATTCATTACCTAAACACTAGCTGACTACCGAGACTGTTTCTAACACCAACAAGGCCATTTTCCATCCACGCTCTACAGGTACAATACGAGATCCATTGTTTACTTGCTTGCTTTGTGGTGTTGAGCCTAGAACCCAGGATGTCACGCAAGCCAAGCAAGCCCACTCCCAATAAACAACATCCTTCGGCTGGAAAGATTCTTTGAACATCACACAAAGCCAAACAGAACAGCAGGTAGGAACCGGCGGGGCAGTGGACTCACTCTTTGGTCAGAAGAGGACAGGATTTGAGCAGGAAGCGTGAGAGCCCAGAGTCCTGGAAGTAGAGGTCAGGAGGGGCAGTGGGACTCTTCAGGTTCAAACACCGTACGATGACGTAGAGAACAGCAGCTACGGCAGCCAGCTTCACCCCGTCAAACACGGCGGGGAGCTCGGGGGTCTCCAGCATGGCATTCATCTTGCTCTAGAAAGCAAAGGCACAGATCTGGGCTCACAAACACGGCCAGGGCAAGGAGGGTGGAGCCCACCTCACGGCAGAGGCGTGACCCCACTCCGGATGCGCTTCACACATGCCCACAGGGTGTCCACTGACCCCCACCCATCATTATCACCTGACAACCCCGACGCCCAGCCAACACCCCTAACCACAGAAACAGCTGAGTGTTGACTGAGGGGGGCACTATGTTCTTCCTGTAATCTCAGAAGCAGTTCCAAGATGAACAAATTGGAAAATGAACAGTCAGAGTCTTCCTGAGAGCGGGGACGGTAAGGTGCATTGGGGTCGTTCTTTGATGTCTGTGGGGAAGTCACTCTACTCTCTGTGGACTTAATGACACCTGGAGCACCAGGTGTGTCAAGTGACGCTTCCAGCCTTGAACAGCAGCACGGGACTGTGGGTGCCGCCAGGTAAAGCTGTACCGCGTGCTGGCTCCATTCTCTATTTTCAGGGCGGACTGAAAGCAAGCCGCCCCAGCCTAGCTCAATCATTTTTCTCCACTGAGTTCCTGGCTCCAGAATTCTACTGAGTCTTGGCCCAGGTCACGGTGGTCCTGGCTCCTGAGACTTTCAGGCAACGTGAAATGGAGCTAGTCAACTAAAACATCTTTTTCCCCTCCAGGAGGTACCTGAAGGCAGTGATCGGTCCAAAACTGGATCAATGTCAGACCAAATTCAACCGCTAGACCAAAATTTAAGGTTGCAATACAGAAAATACACATGCATATCTAATTTCCCACAAGGTGTCTTAATATTTCACCTTCTGAGGTAAGAATTCCCTTACATACAAAGCATGCATACACCGCTTCAAACACATGAAACTGAACATCAACAACAAAATCTAATCTTCCTTGCTGCTCTACAGAATAAGAGAACATCAGCCGTGTGTGGCCCTGAGGTTTAGGGTAACTAGCCAGGCATGGTGATGCACACCTGTAATCCTAGAACTGGGGGGGGGGGGTGTACAAGGATCAGGAGTTCAAGGCCAGCCCAAGCCATATGACACCCTGTCTCACAATGAAATGGGGCGGGTTTGGGGGGATGGCTAGCACAAAACTAACAAGAAAAGAAAATGTAATTCTCATAGCCCTGGTAACTATGTTAACTGCTTTCCCTGGAATGATTTCAAGTAGCCACTGTTAAAAACAGTTAAGAGAACTCTGGTAGCCAATGACGGAAACTTAATGGGTAGGGTGAAAAAAAAAATCTCCAAAATGTGTACAATAGATTGAAGACTCCTGAGACCCAGGGGGGCCTTGGAGACTTCTCTAAAATCAAAGTGATACAAACACAGAGCCAAAAAACACTTTGGGAAATCTCTGGCAAGGGCTTCTTCAATTGGTGAGAAACAGATCACAGGTCACAGCCTCTTAAGTAGCCTTCTGTCATCAAGACACAAAAGAAAAAGAGGTTCCAACACATTCCGGGAGGAATGGCAAGATGGTTCAGTGGGCAAACACACTTGCTGCCAAGGTTGATGACCATAGTTTGATCCCCAGAACGCGCGTGGTGGAAGGGGAAAAATGACCGATGGTTCCTGACTTCCACACACACGCTAAGGCAAGAGCCCATCCACACTCACACATAAAATAAATGCTTCAAGAAAAAAGCTTAAAAAGCTAGGATTACTCTCTACTACACAGCCACATTCAAGGCCAGCATGGGACGAGACCCCCATCTCAACAATAATACATAATAAAAAGAGAATATCCCGGATACAATTTTAAGATTTGGGGTTTTTTTTGTTGTTGTTTTGTTTTGGAATTGTTTTTTTTCAATATTGGGTTTCTCTGTGTAGCCCTCGAACTCACTTTGTAGACCGCCTCGAAACTCAGAGATCCACCCGCCTCTGTTTCCCAAGTGCTGGGATTAAAAGCATGTGTGACCATGTTCAGTCCTGAAACCCTATCTTACAACAAAAGCAGAAATGAAAAATCTACCAGAAATTCCAAATTTCTTTGATGTACTGGGGAAATAGAAATATGGTTTGTTTCTTTGTCCTCGAGTGAGAACAGAAGCTGGCCATGGCTCCTTGTTCTCCTTGTTGGTCAAGTCTAGAAAGTCATCGAAGGATCCTTGCCTTTCCACAAGCGTGCACTGTTTACTATAATTCACGGGGAGGCGAAAAGGAACAGAGACGTGTCTTAACGGTACATACCTATGTTGTTATTCCTCTCACGGAGAATGTGGATATTCCTTGAAGAGTTGAACACTTAGGCCAGTCAGATCTGATCTTATATTCAAATTAACCTAAAAGCTGAAGAGAAGCAGATGTAGGTTAGGCTTGTGAGAACAAGACAGTACCCTTCCTTTTGTGCTGTTTGGAGACGGGTGGCCGACACACCGCACCGACTGGCCTTGAATTCATGTCACCCCCATTGCCAGGACTTCCCAAGGGCTGGTATTACGGGTATGTGCCACCATGCCTGGCCAATAACCCATTTTAATTGAAACATAAGCAGTCTACTTTTCTTTGCTCTGCACTTAAAGTCTTTAGGGGAAAGGGCAGTTTCTTTAATTAACATGTCTGCAATGCTCTTGAACGTTCTCACAAACTGGCCGTGGGAAGGCTTTGTGACCTCACCAAGCGCCAGAGCTCTCGCTGGCTCTGTAGGCAGGTTTCCTCCATGTTCCTTCTGACTACAGCAAACTCAAGCCTACTTTTCCTCTTCATCCCACAACACGATCCTGAACAGTGCTCGCGGACAGGTGCCATCGCTGTGACAGATGACGTAACTCAGGCTTTAGAGCGAGACAGCACAGCGAGTCACGCCTTCTCTCCAGACATGTAGTGATGGAGGGGAAAATGGGAGCCACGGGAAGGAAAAAGCGTAAGGATAGGGTTCCAAGATACAAAGAAAAGCGGTAGCTAAATACAGTGCTACCTGAAAGCCACCGAGAGAAGTGAACAAGGAAAGGAAGGGTACTAAGCACAGAAGACACTGGAGGCTGGTCCCAAGTCACAGGTATGCAGGCAGCGCTGGGACCTGAGCCCCAGTAGTTTCTGATTCGCCAGACTAAAACTGCTAGAGAAAATGAAAGGCGAGTGAAGGAGAGGCTCGCTAGCCATCACAGCGACCCTGTTCTCCTTGACATTTGTAGAGCTCTTCATATTCCAAGACAAATTAGCCACAGGGGCCAGGGTACGGTGAGGCAGGAACTGTGGAGCAAGGTCCCCAGCCACATCACAGGCCACCTGGGCCCAGCAGGCCCAAAGGCTCAGCTGCAGGAGGAAAACAAGACACAGCCCAGGCTCAAGAGCTAAGCTGCCAGGTTCCAAAGCTACAGAGAAATCCTGTCTCAAAAAACCAAAAACAACAACAAAAGAAGATCTAAGCTTCCGGCCCACGGCCTGGTGTTATCTTTGCCTGCCTTTGCAAAGCAGCAGCGGTGAGTGTCGCACTCTATAGCTCAAGCTGGCCTTGAACTCTTGGCAGTCCTCCTGCTTCATTCAACCTTTTATGTACTGGGATTATAGACGTGAGTCACCATGCCTGGCTTTGCCCGGCATTTTAGAGAAAAAAAATGTTTATTAATTGTCAAACATCAAATTGCAAGCAAAAATCTATACTTCTGTTTTTTTTCTAAAAAAACAACAACAAAAACTAAACAAGCAAAAAAAAAAATCAAACCAGAAGATTTGGTAAAACAGAGGCTGCCATGGCAAAAGTGAATGAGGCAGAAGAGCAGCTGTCCCTCCAGACAAGGCGTTCTGTGACATGTCTGGGAAGCCTTTGATGACAACCCCATCACCCCAGCCCGATTTAATCACTTCTGATACTTGAATCATCCCTATAATTATCTTCCAGAACATGTAATCCTTGGGGGGAAAAACTATCAAAAGTCTCTTCTGCACTGGCTGAATATTTAAAAATATCAAGTGTATGCACAAATGATAAAATCATAGCAAAGTTTCGAAAAGTAAACAAAGTCAAAGCTTATAGGATGTGTTTGGTTTACTTTACCATACATCAATTAAAGCCTAGACTTCCCATAAACACTTGAGGTAACTTTGACAAAGCCCTTTTACCTGGGATTGTGTCTTGTTGAGTAAACTGACATGCTCCCGGCTCCCTTGCAGCTAGGTGAGTTCAACTGACTAAATCCTGGCCAATTTTAAATGATCTGGTTGTAAGAAAACTCCATAAAAGGCAATCAGCCATTTGCCCTCTTCCCTTCCTGCCTCCCTGAAATGCAGACAATATGGCTGCAATTCCAACAGGCATCTTGGGCCATGAAATAACCTTGGAGTAACTCTATAAGCCTATTAAAACCAGCAGCCTAGAAGGTGATTTAGTGGAGCCACCACTTCAGACTTCGGTCATCTGACTCAGGATTTCTTCCATGTGAAAGGATAGTTTACACCACTGTTATTTCTAGATGCTTCCACAATACAATTTCCAATGACACATAAGGAAATAGTATATACCCACATCTCTGGGATGCTAGAAGCATCAATTGCCAGGTGTAAGATGCTTCCATTGCTACTCATAAGAGTGTTTTCAATTATTTTCAAAATTCACAATGACTTTAACTATTTTATTACTAGAGAGAAAGCTTGAGGGCTAGGGGCGGAACTCAGTGGCACGACACTTCTAAAAAGTGCAAGGCATTGGGTCCATCACTTCCTTCAGGGAAGGAAGGAATTCATGAATGCATTCATGCTAGCTGGCTTCAAGACAGCAACTAACAAATGAAAAAAGCTAAAATCCTGTACAGGGAAAATAAACACAGCGACAAACACAACGACTATGTATGTAAGTCCAGCTAGATCAACTCTGGGTTTTCTGCCCACCAGAGGAGAAAGAGAAACCCAGCCAGATCAGTGGGTCGCGAAGTGGAAAGAGCTAGCCGAGCCTTCTGACCCCGCAGGTGCACGGCATGTGTGCAATGGAAGGAGGGCCTTTCTGGCACAGAACTGCTTTACAGATGTGCAGGACTCTCTAGAGGGGACTTTCATCGACAGACAGTGCCCTCCTACAGCTATCTTTATTATTATTATTATTTTTTTTTTTGGTTTTTCGAGACAGGGTTTCTCTGTGGCTTTGGAGCCTGTCCTGGAACTAGCTCTGTAGACC
>NC_022023.1:15369481-15377025 GCF_000317375.1 Microtus ochrogaster
CTCTGCCTCCCGAGTGCTGGGATTAAAGGCGTGCGCCACCATCGCCCGGCTCTACAGCTATCTTTAAAGAGCAAATGCAGCAAAGAATTAATTTCCTCAACCCTTAAAAAATGAAAAGGTTGGGGGCTGGAGAGATGGCTCAGTGGTTTAGAGCACCGTCTGCTCTTCCAGAGGCCCTGAGTTCAATTCCCAGCAACCACATGGTGGCTTACAACCATCTGTAATGAGCTATTTTGAATGCTCCCCTTCTCCATTTTCTAGGCTGATGAAATCCAGTGGAAATGGGTCCCAAGCAGTCTTAGATGAGGAAAACATGTCACAGGAGGGCTGGGGAGTCTACAGGAAGGGGGCCAGCCTTTCCCTGCCTGTCTCCATTGCATTGGGCTTCCCATGTGCCTATAGCAATCTTTTCTCCGTGGGTTACCCTACACGCCAGTCCTGCTACTTTATGAATAAACATTGGTGCTGTGGCTGATAGTTAGTGTTCTATTGCTCATGCATACAGCATCCAAAAGACAATGTAGGTGCCGCCAAATGTCCAGCATCAGGTCATTAGAGGCACTCTCAGCGCTACTGCAGGGCTCTAAGACGGGCTTGGCTGGTATTTCCACCTATGCTGCAGGCCTAGGCGGTGCCTCCCACGCTTCCATTGCTCTCCCACAGCCAAGGGTATCACTTAGGACAGAGGCCCCTGAATAGGACCTGGGACCTGGAACCTGTTAGGCCTGGTCACCTTGAAAGAGGCACTTAGCTTTTCAGGCCCTAAGGATCTCAGCTGTAAAATGAGAGGCTTGAGTTTGGAGTAGAAAACTCTTTCAGTTTGAAACATCTGAGATTCTGGGGATACAACTGTAGTCGTTGGCTAAAAGGTGGGGGTGGGGGACGACGGGGATGACTCTCTCTGTGATTTGTGACAGAATGCAGCCCCTACCTTCCTGCCTCAGACCACACACAATAAAAATCCAAAGACCTCAAGGCCTTTGTTCTTTCTTCAAATAAATTAAAGTTCTATATTTTCCGCTGTGTAATTCATACCAATAATTCCATTATATTACTGCAGTAAGTATCTCAAAATATCGACTATTATTATCATCATTACTAGATTCGCTTCCCTTTTTATCTCAGCACACTTCTTAATCTGACACCCAGAAATCACACAAAAGCCACCTGGCTAATGAACACAGGAGCCTCGTCAAGCAATGAAACGGCTGGAGGACGAGCTCCTGGGACTGCCTCCAACAAGATGAAAATGGATCCCAGGACACTCTCTCCCAGAATTCTCCACAGAGGAACCCTACTAGAGTTAATACATCACTGGTTAATGGATGGTGATCTTCAAGTTCCCCCAAAGGGCTCTGAGAAGCTGGGCATGGTGGTACCCACGGGGGGGTACCAGGACTCAGTGGGATGGAGGTAGGACTGTGGGTAAGCTCCAGGCCAGCGTGGTCTGGAGCACAGTGAGAAGCTCTTTCTTAAAGAAGTTTCAAGCTACCATTGCTCCTGGTTTTATGCTAACAGCCTTCCAATATTCCCACCATGTCCTGCACAGGGACCCTCCTGTGGAGGTTAAACCTGCCCCTTATATTTACTTCCCCTTGCCAGGAAGCCCACGCCACGCTTCTCCCCGCCCTGACTCACAACTCTAGGCCAGCACACCAAAGGCCTCTGGCAACTGAAGGTGTTAAGGGGTCAAGGAACAACACTCTGCCACAAAAATATGGCCTATGTTCACTCCATGTCATCCTGATTTGGCAAAAAAGAAAAAAAAAAAGCCAATCCTAGAGTGGGCAGCACAAGACCTTTGAAGAGAATGAAAAAGAGCCAGTTCCTGCCACTTCACTGAGAAGTCAGAGCTGCCATATGCCACAGGAGCTAAGCCCAGGAGAGAATGGACAGGAGGAAGTTCGATGTCCACTCAAGATGTGTCTTGGCACCTTGGAGTTATTTACCACCAGTATAAGTTACTTATCCATTGCTGTGCCAATACCATGACCAAGGTGTTTGGGCTCACTGTTCCAGAAAGCTAGAGGCGATGGCGGTGGGCAGAAGTGGCGGCAGGAGGCTGAGGGCCACATCTTGAACATCAAGCAGGAAGCCGACATAGAACAGGATTGGCTCCAGGTTTTCACACCTCAGAGCCCATCCCTAGTGACACACTTCATCCAGCAAGGCCCCACCTCCTAAACCTCCCTAAACAGTGCCATTAACTGGACCAAGTATTCAAACACCTGAGCCTATAGGGGACATTTCCGTTCAAACCATCACTCTCATGGATGGGAGACTTTGGGAGGAAGGTTTTGAGACTTGGCCTCATCTACTGAGAACTGGGCAATACCTGAAAACCCGGGTCCCACTCTGGGGCTAATCCTCCTGATTGCCGAACATCTGAGCCAGCAGCTCACAGAACACGTCCACATGATCCAGATCTTTCTCCCTCAGAGTTTGGGGAAGATGCAGGGTTCTACTCACATGCTATAGGCTTTGAAAGACCCTCCTTCTGGACCATGGCTACTTCAGACTCCCAAGTGATGAGATAGCCCGGCAACTGCACCAATTCCCATTTCAAAAGATGCCAAGAGGCATTTATTTTTTTTCAGCATCAGCATTGAGTAACTAGCTCTATTCCAACTAGCTCTTTCCCTTGGCCAACTGCTGCCGCTGACTCTTGGGGCCACCCAGGGAGATCAGAGCTGGTTTCTCATGTTGAAGTTGCTAGAGCTACAGCTCAGAAGACTCCTCAGGAGTCAGCCACAGAGACACACGTGCAACTCCCGAGCTCTGGAAGCAGCGGGATCTTATTTGCAGCCAGCCAGAGCTATAGAGTAAGATGTCTCAAAACCTAAATCAGACCCAAACAAAAACCCAATAAAGACACACGCGCGCGCACACACACACACACACACACACACACACACACACACATACACCCTTACTGACTTAGAGTGACATCTCTTATAAATTAGATCCTACAAGATGAAAGGCTGTACAAACAAGGTCACACATAATTTGATTAAGTAGAAGACATGGTAGATAATTAAATATATTTATGTTAATGCTGCCTTCAATTTCATTAAAAATTTAGACCTTGAAATTCTCTCTCTTTTTTTTGTGCCAACTCATTCAGGTGATAGTTGTTTTATTTAACTGAATTCTTTTACCAAGTCGTAAGAGAAACCTGCTGAAGTTTCCAGAGATTGCTTCTGAGTTCCCAGTCAAAAACAAGACCTGGGGCTGCAGAGATGCCCAGCAGTGAAGGTCATTTGTTCAGTTCAGGACCCAGGTTCAGTTCCCATCACCCACTCACACGGAGGTTCACAAGCATCCACGACTCCAGTACCAGGGTATCCAATGCCTTTTCTGACTTCCTTGTGGGTACCAGGCATGCACGGTGTACAAATACATACATGTGGGCAAAACACTCGTACAAAGAAAAGAAAATAAACTTCAAATGGAATTCTTTTAAGAAAAGCAAGAACCTGAAGACTTCACACCGAAATGTCAGGGATGGCTACTAACCCACCAGTTTTCACAAAAGAAGCTCACTAAAGTAAAAATAACTGAAGGCTGAGTCACCAGTTAAACGTGAACATTTAATTGGGCACTTTGCATCTACAGAAATGCTGAAGAGAAGCTGGTCTATCCCGCTTGCAAAGAGGGCAAAGCAGCTGGGGGGCGGGGGGGAGGATATGCCGTGCCCTAGAGAAGGATGGAGAAATGCCTAGAACCTGCCCCTCCCCGACTCAGAAATGTTCTCTACCATAAAGAAACCAACCCATGCTGAACAGGAACAAACAAACAAAACAAAAGCCAGCTGGTCCCTCTAGAGATTCCAGAGTCTTCAAAGAGGACATTTCTAAGAAAATATTTTAATAGGAGATTCCATAGCTTCAAATACTGTGTTTTTAAAAACCTATACTAAAATTAAACTCTAATATCAAAGCAAATTCCTTGTTTATCAGAACCTGACCAACTCCACTGCCTCATCTGCTGCAAGGACAGGCCTACACCTACCACCCACCTCTCATCTTCTTCTTTTTGGGCGCAGGGGGTGGGGTAGGGTGGTGGTTTCCAGACAGGGTTTCTCTGTGTAACAGTCCTGGCCGTCCTGGAATTTCCTTTGTAGACCAGGCTGGCCTCAAACTCACAGAGATTCTCTTGCCTCTGCCTTCCGAGTGCTGGGATTAAAGGCGTGAGCCACCACCGCCCTCCCTTTTGTTTCTCCTTTCTTTCTGGACAGTGTCTCATGCATTCTAGACTGACCCAGAACTTACAAAGCAGCCAAGCATAACTCGAATTCCTGATCGTATGTTTTACAAGGTAGGGATCAAACCCCAGGGCTTCATGCACGCTAGACGAGCATTCCAACAACTGAGTTTCATCCCCAGGCCCATCTGCTAGATTTTTTCAGAGAAGAGTACAAGGGAAGAGAACAGCTCCGGATCCACAGCACAAAGAAACTCGGGGCATGTCCCAGGAGCCACACAGACCTGCCGCTCTGCAGACAAGCTCCTAGAAAGGAGGGATGGAGGATGGAGGATGCAGGTGGGAACCAGTGGGAGCATGGCTATCAAGCTGCCAATCTTGCATCTCACCAAGGTAAGCATCAAACGGTAGATCCGCATGGGGATCTGACCCACGTGCCAAGCCCTTCAACCTCCCCACAGGGAAAACCGACTCATCCCGTCTCCCGACCTACTGGAGCTGAGCTCACGCATCCCCCTGCCCCTCTCAGCTCTGTGGCTCTTATGATGAATTCTATCAGCTGTGAGAGCAATGGCTCTCCTCAGCGCCGTACCACTGGGCCCTTAATACAAGGCTAGTCAGTGATGACAGCCCCAGCATCTTCATCCTTCTGAGACTGACAGAAGGCTCTGAGGGCAAGAGAATGCAGCATGCGCAGCATTGGAAGGCACGCTTTCCTTCTTCAAGTTGTTGGAAGCTATGAGCAGGAACAAGAGCCTCTGCCAGCCCACGGCAGCAGGCTTGGAGGTCATATGAGCTCCACCGAGACCCAGTCTCAGATAACAGGCGTGAGCAGCCAACACAGATAAGTACCCACCACTGATTGATGCTGAGGCCCTGGGCTAAAAATGAAGGAAGGGGGAGTGTGGGAGAGACACTCATAGCCTCCGCTCTCAGTACTGTGGATTCTGAGAACTGAACCATCCAGGGCACAACCCAAGTGGTAAGACCCAGAAGGGCTAGACTGGTGTCTGGGGCCGGAGGTGGTAGTGAGGAGTGGGGGTTGGGGAGAAGGTATCATGCATATCCTCTATACTTCTACTAAAGCCATCTGGAGTGGCTCTCCCCCGGAGCATTGCTGTATGTACCGGGCAGCTTTGGGTGGGCCTCTTACTCTCTGCATATTTTGAGACAGCTCAAGAGCCCACATGATCTATCCGAGCAACACAGGTTTTTAGAATCAGAGGCCTTGGGGTCTGAATCCTGATTCTGCCAAGGAATCTTATGGGAAATCATATAAACCTCATGTTAATTTCGTCTAAAGATGAGGGAAGGAGCATAGGTTCCTTCACAGGCTAAAGAGGGAAAGAAGCTGAACTACGGAACTCAAGGAACTATGTGGGTTAAGGGGGTTTAAAATTATAAAATATCTACAGACATACAAAAGGCTCACAGAACATTTTAAGCTCTTTAAAGAAAGCGGCTTCATACTCCAGGGTTAGAGAAACAGGCATCTGAAAGCAACTCTAAGAGGCTTTTAACACACGTGGCCAGGCCTCTGCCGCCAGGCAGCCCTGAGCTTGGCTTTATCAGATCTTTGCATGGAGGATACTGAACAATCTAGAAAAATAAAAATTCAAAAGGAAGCACACTGGGTTGGTATATTTTGGGGTTGGAGCTAAATGAACTGCTTTGCCAAGTAAAGAAATAGAAGTAAGTTCACACCCTCAAATGTTCCTGTCTCCCCATCCATCCAATACAAACACCCTACTGTTGTTCTGGGCCTCGCTCTCTCTTGCCTCCCACTCTAGAAGCAAAACTTCTCAGCCTTTTTGAGGCCCGAGGGCGAGTCCCAGCTGCCACCCTTGGTCTGCCAGCGGCCTTCCTCTTTTGACTTTTGTCCAAATTCCCTTTTGCCTATAACGAACAGGCGCTTGTTCTAAGTCCATTCCCGACCTCTTTCCGTGAAATCCACTGCAAGGAGCAGCAGACTGGCCCCTGCTGGAGCTCCTTCTCTGCTGGGCCTTCCCAACACATAAACGTTGCCACCTTTTCAGTGTCCTGGGAGGTTAGAAGGCGGCCAGTGAGGGGGACGATTTCAACAGAAGTAGGGCGAATCCTTCCCCACAAGCGGGAAGAGAACACAAGCATTTCCCAAAAATTAATCCACCTGCTTTAAGTGGCCAAGGAAGAGTGTCCTTGGCAAATGAAAAGAACAGAGCCTCCTGGAGAGGTGTTCTTATCAACTGAGAGAAGTGTTTGTGCCAGCTCCGGGAGGGAGCGCTTTCTAAACGCCACCCTAATCCCGCTGTATCAAAGGCCTCAGCCTCAGTCTGCCCTCGGTGGCTATAACACAAGAAGTATAATCCACAGATCTGTAGAGTGGAAGAGTACGTACCACATCCTGAAGGTCAACAACAAACCCTGGAGGAAGCCAAAGAGGAAGCAGAAGGAGAGAAAAGAGATGGCATCACAGTCGGGGAGCGAGAAGCGGAGTGTGTAGGGACATTGGGGTCACAAGCAAAGCTGAGGCTCAGAAGAATGTGAGGCCGACAGAACCAGAGGGACGGCTCTGGAGTGGGGACCGTGAGTCACCATGGAATGACGTAGCAGCACTCTACTTAAAAGGGGAATTCCAGGAGTCAGGCTGGAAGATGGTGCCACAGAAACGTTGTCATGGCAGTGGGTAACGAGCCGTGGCTAGCCTACCGTTCATGTGAGGGACTGACGTAAGGCTGGAGGTGTGAAGAACATTTGCTTGGCTGCTGGAACCAGACTCTCAGCTCTGCTGGGACATGTGTTGTCAGTCACCACCGGGGCCACAGCGACAGTCCTCAGGGGCATGTAACTCATTTTGTGGGAATTTCTGTATGGGGACCTATCTCCTGTAGACTCTAAGACCACCACGGCCCTCCTTCACATGTAAATGCCCGCTCATGACCAGAGAATTCGCTAGTCTCATCTCTTCATAAGAATGATGAGTTATCGCATTAATCTCCATGCTGGGGACACCAGCCAATGTCTTCTAACGAGATTTTCCTATTGACATTCTACACAGATGGACACTCGGGTGTTGAGCACACAGCAGACATCTTGTAAACAGATCAAGCCAGCGGGAAAGACTCCATTAGTCTGAAGTACCTCCACTGTGATCCCGTAAGCAGAATTGCCTTGCCAGTGTGCTCCATTAGGTTGAGAGGTGGGCAGCTAGCTGCCTTGCTGCTGTGCGCTGAGAGAGAAAACTCACTGTGACCTGGACTGGCGGCAGCTTTTGGGTATTTTATTTTATTTTATTTTTATTTATTTAATTTTTTTTTGGTTTTCGAGACAGGGTTTCTCTGTGGCTTTGGAGCCTGTCCTGG
>NC_022023.1:15377125-15383343 GCF_000317375.1 Microtus ochrogaster
AGACCAGGCTGGTCTCGAACTCACAGAGATCCACCTGCCTCTGCCTCCCGAGTGCTGGGATTAAAGGCGTGCGCCACCATCGCCCGGCTCCTTTTGGGTATTTTAAAGGCAACCTTGCAGAGCTAGCAAAAAATATCTCCATCCAAAATGGAGGTTTTAATTTTCTGTCATTCAGAGAAGCTACTGTCCAAGGCTGTATTTCTCCTATTCTCCTCCCTGTGTGACTGAAGAACATCTCAGTAGGCCAAAAAGGAAGCAATCTACTTCAGGCATGGCTGCCTCACAAACCAAGATAACTCACAGCAGAAACAAGCGGTTGTAGGCAGAAGGAAGGAGACAGAGCTGGGAACCTCTCCGTGGACCGGAAGAAGCTGACACCCACTGCAGACCTCTAGAAGGCAAACCCTCCGCAGCTCTGGTGACACCGCAGAGGCCACGGCAATCTCTAGTGTCTTCTAGGGGACATAAGCTCATTTGAACAGCACTAGTCCTAGGTTAATCTAGACCAAGAAACCAGTCATTATAAAATGAGCTTCCTTCTTAGCATCTGAGGGAAACAGAGGCCTTTAGAACAACTGGGGTCCAGCAAAGACTTCCACCACCTGAGAGATTTCCTGATTAGTAGTGCTGGCAAGGGAGGGGAGCTACTCCTGGGCTCTCGGGAAAGAGATTTTGCCTGAGGTGCAGCTGTATTACACACTACTTGCATGATCTTGGACCTCTTGGCAGCCCATTAAATGGATCTAATAGGACCTTCCTTGAAGAGTCATTGAGAGGCTTAAAAGAGGTGGGCAGGGTCGAGCACCCTACGCCATAGTGTCCTGCTATTATGAGTTTAAATATACAAACACTATGCAAACTTGGCAAAGGTGTGCTCCCCAGAGAAGGCAAAGAAAGGGCTTGCTATATCCAAGACCAGAGGACCTCCTTCCAGAACCAAACAACAGCTCTTTCAGCTTGGCTAGTGGGCTGTCTGATCTGCCTGTGAGCCAGCACCACCCTCCCACCCCCAACATTACCAGGTACCAAGGCAATGGTTGGATCACTTATATGAGCGACTCTCCCCCATGCGCATGCATGCACACACACACACCACACACATACACACACCACATATACACCACACATACACACCACCCCACACACACACATACCACCCCCCGACTCTCCCCATACATACCACATACACATACCATACACACATACATACTACCACACGCACATGCGCACACACACACACACGAGTGCACAGCCCATCCATTATTGCAGACCGTTATTACTCCATCACCCACCCAGGCTTATGCTGGGATCCAACATCACATCTGGCTCTGACATCATTATCTTTAACACACTAGACCTTAAACGAGGAACAGAACTGGATGACGGGAAGTGTTCTACTTGGGTAGCTCCATGGTTTATCAAATGTTGGTGATGCTAACATATGACCTCAATCACTCCTCAAACAAGGCGCAAAATGCATGTGTGTTGACAGCAGAGGCCAGCTTCATAATTTACTACTTACAAAGTGTACGCTCAGACGCTACCTCATTTGGTACCTGCAGCAGCTTTGAGTATTATGAACGTAGCAAGGAAACTGAGGCCCAAGGACCCCTCCCTGTGCTAGGCTCTAGGAACATGGAAGGGGGTGGCAGTTCCCATGTTAGAGCTGAATGGAGCCCACCACTTCAGCCCCCTTGACAGGAGTTCTTTCCCATTCGAAGACAGACATGAAGACATCTGCATTCCTCATATGAGCTCTACAGTGACAATGTCAGTGCCACACCCACCTTCCTCTGTCCAGGCTGAAGTGACCTGTGATGGATGGTATTAATGACACACCAAAGGAAGGGGCTATTTCCCAATCTGAGAAAAATATCCTTGGCCATCTCTTCTCCTTGGCATTTTCCATTGTCTCACTAATCAGAAGGACACATTTTTTTTCCAGTGACATTGACAAGAACAAGTGGGCACTTTATGTACATTTCAGGCCTGAAGAGGGAATTGCAGCCAGGGTATTTGGAAGCTGAAGTTCACAGTATGAATATAGTTCAGCCCCCCCACCCCAGGGAGTGTGGAGCCAGGAACACAGTGGGCCTCCCTTGGCCTAAGCACAGCCAATGGAGAGGCACACGCATAGTCAATGGTGCCCACATCCCCTGGAAAGGTGCTGAGAGCAGAATCCCAGTGCCGTCTCCAGCACAGAAAGAACCCCATAAGCATCTGCTGGACACATGAAATCGGTGCACCTTTCCCTGCCTCGAAGGTCCCAGTGTGATCACAAAATCCTAGGAAGGTCGATTTTTCCCTCCACTTCCAGGAATAAACAATTTCATAAATGGCTACGTGAGAAAAGCGATAGGCTGCCAAATGACACATGTGGCAACACCCTAAAATATATCGTTCCGTGTTACCTGAACATAAGCAAGGAAGAGGAAAACATGGGCAATATGCTAGCAGCTATATAAAACAGGAAGAAAGGGATGTTAATGTGACACAAGTCCGCTGCACTTCACATAAAATGCATCTAAAGAACACACGAGGCACCAGTAACGGTCATTACTTCCAGGAACACGCTTCAGCCTTTACTGTGACGACCCTGCCCAGGTCGCGCTGCCTCAGTGCAATGGCTGCTCAAAAGCAGATAAAACTCTCTACAGTACAAAATACCTAGTTTCTTCAATAAACCACGGGGGGGGGGGGGAGAAAAGGGGGGCGGACCTAGGAAGCTTAGGAGGAGAGGGCTTGCCTAGTATGTGCAATAAGCCAGGCATGGTGGCGCACACCTGTAATCCCAGCACTCACGAGCTTAAAAAAGAACTATGTGCACTTCAGGCTAACCTGAGCTACACCGTAAACCCTGTCCCAAATAACAACAACCTCATCAAGAGACAAAAATACAAAGAGACACTGTCATAAATGGCTGAACAATGAACTAGAATGACTACAGTCAAGAGATCAGCCCAGCCGGGCGGTGGTGGCGCACGCCTTTAATCCCAGCACTCGGGAGGCAGAGGCAGGCGGATCTCTGTGAGTTCGAGACCAGCCTGGTCTACAAGAGCTAGTTCCAGGACAGGCTCCAAAGCCACAGAGAAACCCTGTCTCGAAAAACCAAAAAAAAAAAAAAAAAAAGAGATCAGCCCATGTTCAGGGTGGTATGGCTGGAGAACGGTGACATTCAATGAGTGAGTGCATACTGGCTGTTTAAAGGATTAGGGTTACTTTTTTTTTAACTGTTAGATGTGTAAAATAAAAATGGCATTTTGAAGAGATATCATGGAAACATTTATTTATTTTTTAAGATTTACTTATTATGTATACAACATTCCTTCCATGTATGTTTGCATGCCAGAAGAGGGGACAAGATCTCATTACAGATGGTTGTGAGCCACCATGTGAATTGAACTCAGAACCTATGGAAGAGCAGTCAGTGCTCTTAACCTTTGAGCCATCTCTCCAGCCCCCATGGAAACATTTAGATGCAACAAAATGTTTGGGGTTGACTTTAAGATAAATAAATGTGAGTTGGGCAAAGTAGCTAAAAGAATATAGGAAACTCCATTACTCATAAGCTGGAGATGGGCCCTGGGGTCATAGGGCTCACTATGTGATTCTGTCTACTGTGTACCTTTAAAATTTCCACACTAGAAAGCTACCAAGTGAGTGGTAAATTAGTAACAGAACTAGAGCCTTGGTAGCCAAGGAGATCCAAATTTGCCCCCAGCTTCCAGCTCTAGTCAAGCTCAGGGTGATGGCCCCTAGGCTCAAGTGTCACCATGACAAGTTTTGGCTGCCAGCTGCCGCCATTGTGACATTGTGTTTAGGTCATGCAAATGATTTGTTTTATCTATTTATTATTTATTGTACTATTTCTTCATTTGAAAAGTTCCTGCCTCTTCTCTGTGCTAAACCCATCTTTGTATTTTTCTCTGTACTGGGGTTTCCTGGCTCCAACTCATCGGGATTTCCCACACATAAATGAGGGGTTCCAAGGCTGTTTGTGTGGACCCTGATATCATTAGTACTCCTAACAGTCCCGGATGGGCCTTTCAATTATCATTCACATAAAATAAAGAAGACTGAGTGCTGAGTGTTCATCTCATGAGACCTCAGGAAACCTCACAAATAGACCCTGGGCCCTGGATTGGGAAATTTCAGCCTAAGGTCAGAGTCCTGGTGCTACGGAGGCAAGCAAACAGGACCTGGACCTGATGAGAAGTCACCCCCTGACATGCTACAGCATAGGCTTCACAGGCTTGCACACATGCTTCTGAAAAATGCACATGTAAACACTGCCAAGTTCCTTCCCTAATCCTAATCCTTCCCTAGTGTTGCTGAGCTCGTGTCTCGGCCTCCTCCCCACCTTTCATTCCTTAAGAAATCCAGCACGGCACTTCACATACAAACGAATCCAGACCCCTCCAGACCCCGAGGAGGTAAAGAACAATCCCCCCTATCAGTTTTCTATCCTTCTAATATGCTAGAAACTCATGGCCTGTACCACCAAAGATGCTGGACCTATAAGCCCACCAAAAGGTACCACTTCCAGAGCAAGCTGGACCAAATGGATGCCCTGGTTTCCCAGACAGCTGAAGGAGGCTGAAGGAGGTGAGGCTACTTCATAAGTAGACTCTTCAGCAGGAAATGGAGCGTGACTCAACAGCCATCAGGACAACTTTTTGGCCTGTGTAGAAGAGTCCCTATATTCTAAGATACCTATCTTCCTCAGATGCTAACCATCGACGAGTTTATTCATAAATAAAATGAAGGTGATAAGCAACGGTAGGCTTGCTTTCCTTATTTGAGAAAGTTTGAATTTGGGTGAACTTGTGTTGGGACTTCCTGATTTTTTCCCCCACTGGCCTCAGTGATATGACTAAGCAAACCGTTCACTAATAAACATGCAGAGTGATGGTGCACAAACTGGGGGCATTTGGGGGCGTTTGTCTCTTCCATTGGAGAAAAAGGATGGAAAAGAAAGACTGACAGCAACACTCCCTGTCCTCATGTGCACGAGAAGATACCTGTGGTGCAAATGGAGGGGCATTGTGGGTGCCCAGCAGTGAGCTAGGACCAGGAACTCGAGAGAGGCCTCACTGGCATCATCAATATTCAGTCATTTCCAAGGTGACTTTAGACCAGACTCAGAGGAAAATAAAAGCAAGATAGAGGCACAGGCACATTCAAAGAAAACCCAAAACCCACAGGCAAAATCTAGGAACCACAGAAAACCAAACGATCATGTTTAAATCCACGGTGCGGTTATTTAAAACACAAGTATAGCCACAGGAAACTCCACTGTGAAGAACCAGGAAAACCTCTCCTTAGACCCAAAGAAAGTTTCAGTTAGGAAAAAGCTGGCTTGGATCAGAACTTGGAAGTGGCAAAATGATTTGGAGAACCTGGGAAACACTTCCAATCAGGTCAACAAAAGTCGTGTGTAGATATGGGGGCAATGGAAGTTGCCAGAGCTGGTTCTTCCTGAGGCAAGAGAAAAAAGGTGTGGCAGGTATTAATGCTCCCCAAACAGGAAGTCCTGAAGGGAAGGGCAGGTTTCTCTCTGCTGTTCAAAGGTGAGAACACAGAGGGCCAGACAGCAGGAGCTGGAAGTGAAACTCTCTGGAGTCAGAGAACACAGCGAGTTGGCTCCGGGTTGGCCAGCATGTTCTGCCCAAAGGACATGGTTGGTTGGGGCTCAAGGATCTACGTGTCCCCCATTCTCCACTGTCCCAGCGCTCCCTCACAGGCTAACTTCTGCCTCTCCAAGCATTTTCTCAGGCTCAGAATTCTAGTGAGGGGCCAGAAGCCAGACAGATCCCTGACAGGTAGACAGATAGGAAAAGGGGGTCACATATAAATAATAAAAATGGCAAATTTCCAGCTTCTTCCTTGCCCTCCTAACCCTAGACAATGGCCTGGTAGGTTTTCTCTCCCACCACCAGACACCCCTTCTGGCTGACCTACCTGTCCAGACTGTCAGGTATTCAAGGCTGGTCCCAAACATGTTTATTTGAAGCTGTGAGCCTATCAGCTTCCCTTTCTTTGTTTAAATTGACCAACCCAAAAGAAGAGGAAAGGGACCCATCCCAGGCTCAGAAACACAATTCCCTGCCCTGGTGGGGGGTGGGGATGGAGGTGGGGGTGGGTGAAGGAGCTGGAAACGGAACCCAAGGCCCTGCCCACATCTCCATTGCTGAATTATACCCTCAACCTATTGCTTT
>NC_022023.1:15383443-15413322 GCF_000317375.1 Microtus ochrogaster
AGGTGGGGGTGGGTGGGTGGTGATCTTGGTTTCTGAATACCCTCTCCACGTTGTGAGCAGTCCTTCTCTCTGTATGCTTTGCTATGTGTGTATGCTAATTCACTTTCAATACAATGTGTTGCCTGATGCTGCCTGCTGTGTCTATAGAGATTTTTTTTTGCCCCTGCCTTTTAATTCTTTAATTGGTGGAGAAAATGAACCAGATCAAGACCCTCAGACAGCAGAGTAGGGCAAAGCGAAGAAAAACATCTGTCTCCGAACTCCCACAGAGTGCTGCTTTAAGACACCCATGCAAAGCTGCCTAACACGAGGGCTTCCCAGCATCCTCTAGAACAGAAAGATCTAAAATAGACGGCCTTCGTGAGGGGTGACGTGGAAGCTCGTTTCATCTTGCCAAGAAAAATTAAGTAAAAAAAGTAAGGTTTCAAACAGCTTGCGTGGTGGGTGCAACCATTGTGTGAAAAGGGTGGGGCACAGGGTGCACAGCAGACCACAGGCAGGGATCGGGACAGGGATGGGGCAGACATGCATTCACTTCCTCATCTTTGCACTTCCCAAATATTCTCTCATCATATAAACGTGTAGCCATCCCCCACCCCCCAAGAGACAGACTCTCACACTGTAAAGCAGGTGGTCCCAGAACTTATGTAGCCCGAGTTGACGCTGGACTCACAGCAATCCTCCTGCCCCAACATCCCAAATAACTGATGTAAGCTACCACACTTGGCTTTGTAGTACCCACTTAAAAAAAAAAAAAACAAAACAAAACAAAAAAAACTAGTCAGAACTGCATTTTCCAAGCGTGACATCTCTCATATAGAGTCAATATTTTGTTTATTGATTTATTATGTATACAGTATTCTACTTTCATGTATGCCTGCAAGTCAGAAGAAGGAGATCTACAAGTCAGATCTCATTATAGATGGTTGTGAGCCACCATGTGGGTGCTGGGAATTGAACTCAGGACCTCTGGAAGAGCAGCTAGTACTCGTAACCTCTGAGTCTCTCCAACCTGAATATATTGTACTTTTCAATGTATATTTTCTTTAAGTAAGTTTTAGTGTGGTCAGAAAAGCAGTTCAGCAGATAAAGGTGTCTGTTGCTAAACATGACAATCTGGTTGGATCCTAGGAACAATCTGGTTGGATGGAAGGGGGGCACCAAACCCCCAAACTGTCTAATCACAGCATGCATACCATGGCATGTATACACCCACATACATAAATACAAACACAGTGAATAATAAAAGTAAAGCATTAAAAAAATTAAACTGAACAACAATAACAACAAAAATCAAGCTAGGTGTGGGGGGCTCACACTTTTAATCCCAACACTCAGGAGTCAGAAGCAGACAGATCTCTGTGTTCGAGGCCAGCCTGGTCTACCTATTAAGTTTTGGGCTAGCCACAGCAAAGAGAGACCCTTTCTCAAAACAAACAAATGACCATCAATATTTGAATTAGGGACATTACATTTTAAAAATTTAAATAGAGCCAATTTTAAAACAAAATAGCTTTGTGTGATAAAGCGGACTTTACCACTCGCTGGTCTGGTTATCAGTGTTCCCAACATGCACCTGGCGAAGAATGTTGTGAGCTAACGAACCTCCGCTGACTGGGGAAGTGATTCAGTTGGCAGAATGCTGGCTCTGGGTTCCATCTCAGCACTGTATAAGAAACGGGCTTATTAACGCAACGGCCTAGGAGCCCAGACTCTCCAGACGCCCAAGTAGGGGATGAGGAGTCAAGATCATCCTTTCTCTCAGCCAGTTCCTGGCCAACCTGGGCTCCACTTAAAGACACAAGTCAGATACTATGTAAACCGGTGCTACCAACGTTCGGAGTCTTTAATCCACTCTTTACCTGACTGTTGCCTAATGATTCTGAAATATCAGAGACTGGGTCCGTATGTAACAAGTGCTTTGTCCAACTGGCCCAGAACACACACTTCAGGGTCATACTGGGGTTCTTCATCAGTATACTGCAACCATTTTATAAACTGAGAAGATTTAATTCCCATGTATGATGCCCCAGAACCAAGATAGGCAAAAATATAATCTGTAAATAGAAACTGATCCTTAAAAGAAGATGGTATAGTGGATGGTGACACCTGTGATCCCAGCACTTGGGAGGATCAAGAAATCAAGGTCACCCTTGGGTGTACAGTGAGTTTGAGGCCAGCCTGGGCTACCAGAGGGCCTAGCCTAAAACAACAACAAAACCAGTTCTTATGGAAAATAAGTTCAACACCCATATGTTATCAACACTGAACAGAAGCACGGGGTTTAAAATGGCTATAATCACTGGGCATCAGGGCCGCATGCTTGGAATCCCAGGAACCTGAAGGTTGAGGCAGGAGGACCATGAGAGGCCAAGCCTAGATTGGCTATGTAGACCTGTCTCAAAAAACACCACCAGAGACAGGGAGACAGAGAGACAGAGAGACAGAGAGACAGAGAGAAGGATGAATACTGGGCCATGAAAGGCTGTTGTATAATCCTAATACTCGACCACATCAAGAGGTTTCCCCACCCTTCCAGTGTCTGTTCCTGGGACAGCCACGATGAAATAGAAAGGCTCACAACACCTCATGCCCTGAGTCATCAACTCTTCAACTGGTCAACGAGGGTTCAAACCCCACAGCCAATAAAAATCCAAATACTGTAGGTTATGGTCTTGGCAGAAATTCTGCCAGGTGGGATTCCTTTACACTGGGAATGTCTGGTTTTCACAGAACCAGATTTTAAGAGGAAAGGAAGGAAGAAGGAAGGAAGGAAGGAAGGAAGGAAGGAAGGAAGGAAGGAAGGAAGGAAGGAAGAAGGAAGGAAGGAAGGAAATAATTTCCCATCTGCCACAGGGCCAGAGGCTGTGCAATGCTAACGGCAGGAGCTGCGCACTAAGCGGTGGAACCCTTGCACATGCTCTGTCAGAGGTGACTCTGGGAAGGAGGGCATGGCAGTGGCGAGGAAGTCATCTTTCTGTTAGAATGTCAGGGGAAACAGGGGGAGCAATGCGGCCAAGGAAGGAACCATTATTCTAAAACAGCCGAGTGGTGAAGAACCAAGGCAAGAGGATCATAATCCTAGGTGCCCATCAGTGACGAGTAATCAACTTTGGTGACACCTAGAGAAGGGGATGGCATTTCTGCAAAAACAAGAACGAACAAACAAACAAACAATAATAAACGAAGAAACAAAAGTGACGGGCATCTTTTCGTTTACAGGAAACCAGCCCTAGACACAGACAGCATTTTTCAATACAGGTCAATTCCCTTGGAACCCAACAGACTTCAAAAGGCATCAAAGAGGGAGAGTAAATGAAAGTGGGATTAAAAAGGGAGGAATGAGAAAACTTCTCCTGATGAAATGAGAAAAGAAAGACAACTCTACTGCATTGCCATCTGGTTTGCTTCAAGCTCTATTGAAAAACAAAAAAAAGGCGGGGGGGGGGGGAGCGGAGCAGGGGAAATGCAGACAGAAGAAAGAACAAGTACATGGCCATGGCCAGCAAGGGTCTGTCCTGCACTTGTGTCTCCGCCAGGCTTCTGCTGCCACTCCCCCTACTCAAATGACGAGGGAACTCGCTTAAAGGCACTCGACACCTGATCCCTGAACTTCCGAAAAGCACTTAAATGGGTGGCTCATGAAATCTTCATCTAAAAACATTCACCCATTTATAATCAAGCTGAATCACACTGACAACTGGGGAGGGAGGCCGGGTGGAGAGAATGCGAGTCTGGAAGGACACCGTGCAGACTGGGATCCCGGGGACTTCTGTCTACCACTTTGAGGGATTCACTTTCACTCCCTTCAAAGATGACAGAAATGCCTGTGTCCGGGAGGAGTGCTCACAGGGTGACAACTGACAGAGGAGCTACATTGTCTGACTTAATATGAGGAAAATGGGGGGAGGGGGTGGTGCAACTAAGGAACTTGTGTTAGGATATAGACTACATTTCTGCAGGGGGGGAATATTGGGTGGTGGATCTGAAGAAAAGCTAGAGAGAAAGGCAACAACACACTAGTTAGCAAATCTGTTATGGTTACCATGAGCCAGGCACTGTTCTAATGTTCCCAATAGTGCCTATTTCTCCGTCTTTAACCAAGGTGCCAACATTGTCCTTTGCCTTACTGGTGAGGAAACAGGCACAGAGAGGTTGGATAACTGGTCCCAAGTTGCACAGCTGAGAAGAAGCAGGACTAAGATTCAAACCCAGACACTGAGACACTGAGGTCTGTGCTTCTAACCTGTCCGGGCTCCTCTAGAACTTGAATAAAGAATGAGAACTAGGCTGCGTGTAAAATTTAAGTCATGCCCAGGCTAGATCTAGGGTCAAAAGTTTAACTCTTAGTCATGACCCTGTGATGACCAGCCAGCCTTGTGACCATCTGGGGCCTTGAGTTTCTTCAGCTGTACAATAAGGAGAATGGGTTGGATGAGCATTTTAGGTTGAAAAGATCCTAAGTTCATGCTGGCCATTAACAGCACAGACTGGCCTGCTTTCTGGCTCGCCGAAAGCTTCATTTATTCTTACATGGGCAAGGTGAGTTACAATTACTTCTGCTTCCTGACCTTCAGAAGATTATGTCCCTTCTATTCAGGCAAACAAGAGAAGGCGGTGAAGAGGGAAAATGCACTCTGCTTAATGTGGTTGTAACCCAATGGCCCTTGAAAAGCTCTGGGCACAGATCATGTTGACTCTGCCAAACCTGCAATCTCTCCCGCGCCTGTTCTCAGAACCTGCCTGTGGGCCAGGTAAAACTGATAAACCGGGAGTTGGAGGCACTGAAATAGAGGAACCGGAAAGAGTAACCCTAACAGCGCACTGAAATAATAAACTCGGTTAACTCATCTTTTGGTATAATCTATTCATCTGCATACCAGGCACGCACACACGCACATGAGAGCAAACACCTCAAAAATCATTATGGGTGAATTCAACACCCCCTTGGAATATAGTGGACTCTGGTAAGTATCCCCCTCAAACTAGTCACTAAATGTTGACCAGCGTGCATTGGTGGATGGAGAAAGGCCTTACTGATGGATCATACAATCCTTCCCTTCCTAAGCATCCCAGACAGGTGGCTGTCATCTGGCCTCTGCCTAGGCACTTCCAAGGTCGATGTTCTGGCTGCCTAGCCTGGCAGGCAGCCCAGGGCGCTGCTGGACAGATCTTGCTGTGGGGGAAAGCCCACGAAACACCTAGAACAGTTGCCCCACAAGCTCAATAAAGTGCGCCTCCAAGTAGGTCAAAAATTGCTTCCCTAGAACTTGAACCCATCAGTCGTAGGGAGCACCGGGATCCCAAAACGCAGAGGCCCAGCGAATATCCCGGGCTTGTAGTCAGGCCCTTTCAGGTTTCCAGCATCCTGTAACCCTCTTTCCCGAGTCTGATCCGATGGATACCTCCCCAGGCCCAAGAGTGAGCATCGATAGGGAACAGGGGATGGCAGCCAGGAGGCCTCTGTCGGCCTTGTCCCCAAGCTCGGTTCTTCGAGCAGGAGAGGACAAAGGACCTTCAGGAAGGCGTATCCCACCCGTGGTTTGAGCTGCCCCGCTACTAGACAAGCTAGCCCTCCGGACCCCCGCAGTGCCAGGTGACAGTCCCCCCAACAGTCCCCACGGATCAGGAGCACACAGGCTTCGGCGCGATGGGCCGAGCCACGGGAGGGACCGGGGACTCGGGGTTCTGGCCCGATGCCTCCAGAGAGCGATCGCGGCTTGGTGAAGCTCGTCCAACCGAGGTTTTACCTGCTCTCGTTGACTCCAGCGGTGCAGCTAGCCCGGAGTCCGATTCCCGCAGCTCTGCTGCTGCCGGCTGCGCTCGTAGAAATACAGCCGGAACCCCTGGCCAGCGCAGCTCCCGCCGCTACCGGCCCCGCCCAGGCAACTGCAGCCACGCCCCTGACTACTGCCTCTGCCACGCCCCCAACCAAGAGTACCTCACTGCTTATTGGATAGCGCAGCCGCCACTCTATTTGCTAGCGCGCTCATTGCGCCTGGTTGGCAGCCCATTGGTTGGTGTGGCTGTTGCTCAGGGTGGAGGCGGTGATTCTTAGCAGACAGTTCTTCTACAATTGGTTACTTTTGATGTCTTTGGCCAGTGGGCCAAGACGCTATTGGATAAGGGCCGCCCCAAAAGGCGGGATAAGGGGAGCCGGCTAGAGGGTGGGTTGTGTTTGATGGTTGATAGGGGTGAGGTGATGGGAGAGGTCCTATTGTGACTGCTAGCTGGGTTCTGGGGCTGGAAAGGTCTGGAATCCCATGGGCATGAATGCGGGGGAGGGGGGGTGATAGTTCAGCTGCGGGGTTCTCAGCTCTGGTGTGTCCAGGAGGACGGACCTGTAGCTGAGGACACAGGTGACGAAGTGAGGAGTCCTAACTTTGAAGAGCAGAGGTGGTGAGTCACCAAGCCAGAAAGGGACAAAGGAGTGGAGGCTGCGACCTCTGATCTCTCTTAGCTTAGGGAAGTGGGCGGGGACATGCGGGCGTGTTATTGTCCCTCTATGTTCTTTTAGCCTTTCAGCCACCGTTGCAGGTTGGAAGTCTCTTGGAAGAAGGTAACCTCTGAAGTTAGAACGGAGGATGTGCGGTTCAGTGTTTCGGCATGCCTCCGATTTCGTTTGGTAAAGGCTGGTAGCTGATGAGCAGATGAGTGAGAATAGTGCCTGGCATTCCACGGGCCTTCCTCGAGACTCACGGCTCGCCACTCACCCTCTCCGTCCATGCCACTAGGCTCGGTTCTAAAATTCCGGGAGCCTGAGGCTGCACGTGCAATGGCACGAGCTTGACTAAGAGAAGAACACTCCTGGCTTGAAAGGCCGCTCCAGTGGGGCAGCAAGGGACATACTGCCAAGGCTCAGAGGGGCTGCAAGCCCCTGAGGAGGTAGGAGAAATGCAAGAAACACATAGCCAGAGGAAGGAAGTTGTATTTGAAGCAATGCTAAATTTTCCCCAACACATTTTTAGGATTGTTACCAGGAAATTAGGAGCCACCTCAAGGAGTGGAACAAGCTGGGTATGGTGGCTCGTGACTGTTATCCCATCAGAAGACTGAGGCAGGAGGATTGCTTTAAGTGCAAAGCCAGGCTGAGCTACATAATGAGGCCTTATGACAGACAATGTGAGCAAATAGGTTCTTTTGAAGGCTGCTCAGTGCCGAACCAAAAGTCACTCAGTAAAGCATCTCTCAGACTCTCCTGGAGCCCACTTCTCGTTCTGAAGGTACTGGACACCCCAGAGTGTGGACAGAGTAGACTCTTGGAAGTGCACTGAACCTCAGACCTTTGAAAGCACCCATAGCCATGGGGCAGCGGAGAGGAGGGGGAGAGAAGCCATTGTTCGTGTGGTTTTTACCCAGCTGTCACGTCGCCTCCATAAAGTTCCATCTCAAGGCTTATTTATTCCTCCCTATTCTGGTCCATCTTGATGAAGAGAAACCCGGGCTTTGGTAGCAAAGGATTTTACTGAGCCACAGCCTCCCCCATGGTCCTGACTCTTGTGCTGAAACGGTTTGGACTTTGAGAGATGAGCCTTGAATCTGTCACCAGATAGGGATGTTAACTGGTTGGATATAGCCATCTCACTAATAACACACAGGTACCAAACATCACGTGGTAGGTGTGTCATAAGCATGTACTATTGTCAATAAGAGATCCTGAAAAATGATGAACTTATAAATAGATTTGCTGCCAGTTGAGGGAGTTGTATTCATGAGTGTGGGTGCACACACTTGGTTCTGAGCTACAGTTTTCTGGTTCTTCCCTTTAAATAGAGCTGGTTGGTGGTTACGCACACACGGTGGTACACGTGCTGAGGAAGGCAGCTCAGCCTGATTTGGGTCTCCTCCTGCCCGTGTCCGCTGGGGCTCAACATCGGCTTTGGTCTTGGAATGGCTGCCAGTAGCTCCTGGGATCTCAGATGAGTTAATAGCTTGACTCCCGGTCACAAAAGTGACCGTTTGTAGTGAACTGCAGACAGCTCACCTTGGTAAACATGGGTTCACCGTGGTAAAAGTGGATTCACCATGGTAAAAGTGGGTTTTCCGTCCTGTCTCGGGAACCTAGGTTTGACCAGGAGTACCAACAAGGGACATCTGCCCGGCTTAGGAATATTCAAACACAGTGATTCACCAAGGCCCGAAAAGCAGGGTAGACCAAGTCCAGGCAGAGGAGGGAGCTGAACAGGACATGCGTTTCTCCTTTGTGACTGAGTGGCCTCAGGAAGGACCCACGGTCGTAATGAAGCTCACGGTGCTGCTTTCTTATTTATCTCCGGTTTCTATTTCCTCCCCTCTTCCAGGACTCTTGCCAAATTCTGTTTAATCATATTATTTCATTTTACAAAGCATCGATGCGGGAGGTCACTTAGGGGACAAGAATGGCCTCATTTTGGCCTTCAAGTTTAGCAGTCTACAGGGATGGAGGACTCGGTGAGCCTTGGCCTGAGATACTCGGGTGCCAGAGTATGTCTGTAAAGCAGATTGTGAAAGCAGGCGAGCTGGAAGTGTACTTCAGCCTTGCCTGCCTCGCACGCGCAGGGCCCTGGGCTCCATCCTCAGCACAGCACAGACCTGATGCAGGGAGGCACTCTGTCATCCCAGCACTCAGGAGGTGGACGTAGGAGGATCAGAAGTTCAAGATCACCTAGAGACAGTATGTCCCTGCTCACCTCTGCGTTGGCTGAGGCTCTGGGACTTGACTGATGTGGAACTGGATCCATCTCAATGAGAGCCTCTCTACAGGATTTCACCTGAGAGAGTCTACGGGGTACCCTGGAAGATGGGGGAGCCATATGTGGCTCCCATAAGTAAGACAGACTCTGCTTGTTCTGGCCCCTGTCATTCTCAGTCCTCAGGGAATGACAGAGCCACCAGCTTTGGAATCTCGGTCCTTGCGCTCGGATCCTGCTTCCGCCCTCCTTAGCTTTGTGGCCTTGGGCAAGCACAGCGCCTTTCTGTTCTGTCCTTTTCTTTATCGAAAGCAGCCGACTGTGATGTGCTTGCTCCTGGGGCCCTCCGACTAAGCAATGAGTTTGTAATGGGCTGTGTTTCCTTCAGCGCCTGGCAAAGGCCAAGCCCTTAATAAACCTTTGTCATAGTCAACAGAGGAGCCGCTGAAGAACCTTTCTCTAAATCCATCTCATTGTCTGAGTTTTCTCCCTGCTGATCGAAAGCTTTTGGCATTCATGCATGTGTGCACACATGTGTCTATGTAACTTTATTCGAGCCTTTCAAAACAGGCCTCATATAACTCAGAATGGCCCCAAACTTGTGACCCTCCTCCTCTAGCCTTCCAAGTGCCCGGATTGTGACAGGCGGACAGACTGCGACAGAACTCCAGCTCACCCTCCCTCCACCACGCCCGGCCTCCTTTGCTGTGGATTATCTGAAGGATTGTGTTAAGGTTCAGGGGATTAGACTTCATCAGCTTAATCACCATGAGGGCAAAGGGGGAGGGTGAGGCTGAGAAGTTGATACTAGACGCTGCAGTCCGGATGGACAGACGTGTCCTCTGGAGTCCCCTGACAGCCTGACGTGAGTCAGACTGAGGAATGCAGTACCATCGCTTGTTGTCACACCCAGGGGCCGATTATGGGCAGCTTAGGCTCAGAATGCACTGCACCTCCTGGCCAGCTTCTCACTGATGGCAGTGATTGACTTGGTTTAGAAGTTCTAAGGCCTGATGTGTTACTCAGGTCAGTGAAGACAAGCAAGGATGCTGGTTCCTGACATTATTAGAAAAGGCATCCAGCTGGCTGTTTAAAACAGTGATGACAGGAAAATAGCCTTCTGTTTGGCCAGTGCCGTTTCCTTAATCCACCTGTAAAGTTATCTATAATAAGATTTTTTAAAGGGGGTGGAAGGGGAGGCAGGGACCGGCTCAGTGGATAAAGCACTCATTGTGTGTGAGCCTGAGGGCCTGAATTTGGTCCCACGTCAAGGTGGAAGAGAGAACTGATGTCACAATGTTGTCGTTTGGCTTCCACACATCGCTCCCCCATCTTCCACACACACACACGCACACACACACACACACACACACACACACACACACACACACACACACAGTGTTCCAGACTTACTATTACACATCAAAAGTTTTAGACAGATAGGTGAAGACTCAGTCATCAAACCTTTCTCTTCTTGACATCATTCTTAATGACAGCAATAAAAATTGACTGCTCCCCACTATTAATTCCAAAGAGGTCAATAAAATGTGTGCATTAAATTACCGTATCACAAATCCTTACCTACCAAAATTCATGTGCTTGAGCTATTTTAAAGCTACTTAAATCCCTTTAGAGACCCATATACTGTTCCTATCATTTTTTTTAATTAACCAGACAATAAACAGTTTTACTGAGCAACATATTTTCAGCACTAGAGAGATGGGCTGAACCGTGAGGCCAAGTCCTGTCCCCGTGTGGGCGGGTTATAGGACAAAGGGGAAATCCTAGAGACAGCTCAGGACGCTGCTCCCCAGTAAGCAGCGGAGTTCAGCCTGTGCCAAAGATCCTCATTCCCAAGAGGGAACAGTTTCTTCGGATTTGGATTCATGGAGAGTTGAGCTGGAGCAGTGGGTAGGCCAGGTGGTGAAGGCAGCAGCTGCAGAAGCCTCTAGGTGGGAGAGCTCAACACAGCTTGTTCAGAATGGGAGCAGGGTGGAAAACTGGCAGGAGAGATGAACAGACGGGCCAGTGTCAGAGGCCAGAGGCCAGTGAATGTCTTCACTTGAGTTAATGGCTTTGCAGGGTACCCATCTCCCCCTGCCCCTTCCCCCCTCCCCAGTTGCCAGGCAGCTGCCCGTCTCCTTCATAATTGTGGCCCTATCTCTGTATTCCCTCTTCTGTAACTTCTAAGTTCATTAAATTAATTCACTTAAAAAAGTTTTTTTTGAGACAGGTCTTTGTGGGTAGTAGAGGCTAGCCTCAAACTCATGAGTCTCCTTCAGTGACCTGAGTCCTGGAATAATAGGCCTGCACCACCATTCCTGGCTTTTGCCTTTGCTCTTTTTCTTCTTTTTTTCTTTGTGTGTGTGTGTGTGTGTTTTTGTTGTTGTTGGTGGTGGTGGTTTTTTTTTTTTTTTGAAACGGTGTCCTATAATCCTAGGTGATCTCAGACTTGCTATGTAACAGGGGCTGGCTTTGAACTCCTGATGCGCCTGCCTTTACCTGTCAGGTGATTGGATAACAAGAGTGTGCCACCATGCCCAGATGCACCTTTGCTTTGCAAGTGGAAAGGCTTCTTCACACTCAGCCTAAATCAGTGTGTTTGGCTTTGGCTTGGTGATGCTGTGGCTTGAATCTGAAGCCTCTCACACCCTGGGCAAACTCAGGACCACTCAGCCACATCTTCGGTCTAGTCAGTTGTTCTTAACTGTCAACAGTTTTGCTTTCAAAGACGTGTTTGGTTGTCATTGCTAGAAGGGTGCTGTTGACATTCTGTGGATAGAGACCAGAGATGTGACTGAACCACCCTCCAGTGCCCAGAACAGCACCTGGTCATGTGAGATTGGTTACCTGGCCCCCAATGTAGATAGTGCTGTGTCACTGTGGACAGAAGCACTGTGACACGTCAGACTTGATGGTGATGGTTGTAGTTATTCTGATTTCATGAAAATGATGTCATAACTACTAAAGTTTAAGATATTTAAGATAGCCTTCCTCATTCTACCCTAACCTCATTTGTTGTATCATCCTCAATACAGACATGGCACCTTAAAAGTTAGACTTGAGCCAGGCAGTGGTTGCGCATGTCTTTAATCCCAGAACTCAGGTGACTCTCTGAGTTCAAGGCCAGCCTGTTCTACAGAGTGAGTTCCAGGACAGCCAGGACTACACAGAGAAACCATGTCACACACACACACACGCACACAAACACAAAGTCAAGCATGATTCACATAGGTTTTTGTACACCAGTGTTCATCACCGCATTGCTCCCAACTGCCAAAAAGAAGAAACAACTTGTGGATAGAGAAGAATGAGTAAGAAAAAATGAGATTATGACATACACTACAACATGAGTAATCCTCGAGGATGCTGTGCTAAGGAAAACAAGCCAATAAGAATAAAGCCATAAACCCTGTAACTTTTCCCTTCTAAAAGGTGCCTAGAGGTGTCAGATTTAAAGATAACGAAAATAGGCCGGGTAGGAGAGGTATGGAGAGCTGGGTTTAATGGATACCGGATTTCAGTCTTGGGAGAGGAAGCAGTTGTGTAGCTGAGGTGGTTTGCTCATGAGGTAAATGTTCTCAGGCCCAGTGAATTACACACTTACAAAAATGCATAAGAGGGTAATGAAGAAGGACGCCTAGAAGAAACCCCACACTAGCTCAGAATTGAGTATATTAGAGGGTTATTTATTGAGGGGTAGACTCACAGATCACAGTCCTCTGCTGGAACGGGGAACAGCAACCGAATCCCGCAGCCAGAAAAGAGACCCAAAGCATGCTTTACATGGGCATATATAGTATAAAAGGCCACGCAGAAGTGGGCAGGTAACTTAAAGGCTACTGGTGGTAGGAATTCCTATAGCAGGGTAAGTTTTCTCATTACCTATATGTGTGTGTGTATGTGTGTGTGTGCGCTTATGGGAAGGATCTTTCTGAATTCCTCTACCTGATCTTTGTATTAATTTATTGGCCAGTGCAATTCTATGGGCTGTTTCCCTTCACTGTGACTATTGGTTTTGACCATGCCCTGACAAAGACATTGCTTCAGTCTTGCCAACTCAACTTTGGTCCCTTTTGCAGAAACAATCAGGTTAATTTTGAGGCTCAGTCCAACTCCAGAAGTGGGAGGAGGGGGGTTAACCAATGCATTCCATGATCCTCTCTGATGCATTTGTTAACTGGTCTGCAATTGGAGTCTGTGTATGTGGTACTAGGGACTGAACCCAGGCCAGGGTCTCACACACACTAGGCAAGTGCTATACCTCTAAGCTCTATCCCCACCCCCTACTCTAGATTGTTCTAATGGAGGAGTGCCTAGCTACTCTTAATTGCTTCCTAACACAATATCATTTCTGGGAGCATCCCTAATTAACGTCCCCAAATTGTCTGTCTTGGTGAAAGCTCCAGGCTGTTTTATGGATTGCTCCTCCTCAGCAAGGCTGCTCTAGGGCCAGGGGAACTTGAGCAAGGACAGTGGCACTCCCCCTATCTCAACGACAGTCCCGCTTAGTGGACAGGGCATTGGACAGGGTAAGTAGCCTTTGGTTTTCTTGGCTTGCCCCTCTCAAAGCAGAGTCTCTGCCCAGTGAGCAAGCTGGGTGATTAAAGCAGCTCATCTTCAGCCATCCGCAGCCGAACTAGAACTTCCCACCTGTGCTTGAACCTCAGCCCACTCAGCCCACGTTGTCTGCATTGGAGTCTTTGAGACTCGGAGCTGGAAGGCAGCCCGCCTCTGCAGGGTCATACAGATGCCACTGCCGGCCGTGAGCTGGAGAAAAATGCCACTTGTGTTCTTGTTCTCGCCGCCCCCCTCCCAGAATTGGAGTAGGAAGGAGGAAGTGGTTTGTGGCTCAGGGGCACTGACTCGCACTGTTCTTCCCTGGGACTTAGCAGATTTTCTGGCTTCTGAGTTTATACATTTTTTTTAATGTTCTTAGGACAGTTTGCAGGTTTTGTGTTTTACACAGTCCCCACCTGCTGTGGGTGTTTCCCTGGGGACAGACTTCTAGAGCACTTAAGAGTCGCCGTTCCGAAGCCATACATCCGGGTGCCCAGCCTGGAAGCACTGCCTATGTTTTAGCCAGGTCACCCGGGAGGCAGTAAGTACCCTTCCCTGGGTGAATGCACAGCCTGAAGCCAGGCAGAAGAAATGGTGGGCGATGAAGTTAGTTTAGGTGTGAGGTGATTGAGTAAAGACAATAGGAGTCAAAAGGGACAGGGAATTAAAAAGAAAAAAGTGATGTGCAGTGTCTGGCGGCGAATTACTAGTCAAGCGTTCTGCTACTGCATGCAAAAGGCTCTGGGTTCCATCCCCAGAAACACGCCACACACACACACACACACACACACACACACACACACACACACACGCGCGTATACAAACAAAAGCACACATACGCATGTGATATGTGATATGAGTACAAATATTCATCAGGACTTCCTCACAAATTAAAGCTGGGATACAAGGGGAAAGGAAGGGTTAGAGATGATTCCAGGATGCTTGGAGGTGATTGTAAGGAAGAGAAAGGCCAGGCTGACCCAGGGCTGTTGAGATTATGGTAACATGCATATTCAAAGGAGAGAAAGGCGATTTGTAGGGTTCCACACCTGTAACTTTGCAGGATGCAGAAAGATCTGAGCAAGTTCAAGCCTAGCCTGATCTACATTGTAAGTTTCAGGACCAAAAGAAAAAGGGGGGGGGGAGTGAAAGAGCAAATAGGATGTCCTGACTAGAAAGGCAGGTTTGGCCAGTAGGAGAGAGACCAAATTTTGTAGATAAAGAGATTAACAGTTATCTTTTTAATATAGTTTGCAAATTTGTCTGTATACAAGAAAGCAGAAGTCAAGGGAATAGACCAGTTTTAGAGAGAAACACCATCGGGTTACCCCGAACCTGGAAGGATGGAGCTTTTAGGAAGCAGGAGGAGAGCAATGAAGATCAGGAAGGCACCACAAGAAAGGTGGAACAGATGATACAGGCAAAACCGGTGTGGCTCTAAGAGCTTTATACAGCCCTCATGGCTCCATGGGGCCGGTGTGATCATCCTCACAGATAAACTCTAGATGGTTGAGATGACATGCTTAAGGTGCACACATGGTGTGCAGAGACCAAGATTCTAAAAAGCAGGTTAAAATCCAGCAATTAAGTGTGTTATGATTCTCACTTCTAAGTATGAACCCAAAGAAACACATACACAACTGTGGTCATGGTAGCACCATCTTATAAGAACAGCCTGTGACTGTCAACAGCCCAAAGGTTCATTAGCATGACAATGGATAAGCAAATCATGGTATGGCCATATCCAGTGGATTACTGGAGAGCACTGGAGAAGAACAGATCAGATCGTTGCTCTAAGCCCAAAGTGGATAAAATGCAGAGCCAAAGAACTTGCCACAAAGAAGAACTGTTTGGTTTGATCTCCAGAAGGTTCGAAGGAGGCAACAGCAGAGGTTCCAAATGTTTTTAAATGAATTCGGGGGGCCACCCAAGAGTGAGGACTTGAGTTTGGATCCCCAGCTCTCCTGTAAACAGCAGCCGGGTGCGGTGGCCAGCCTGGAAACCTAGCGTGGGGGACAGGCTCCCTGGAGCAAGGCCGCTAGCCACACTTCTCCATCTGGAAGACCTCTCAGCCTTCCATGCGCTACTACAGAACCCCTCCATGCCTACGACTCCCTCCCCATCCTGTGGAGTTTGCTCCCTCAATAATCCCATTTCCCACTCCTATGTTTAGCTAAAGCCATTGATTTGCGAGGCTCTGTGCTGTGACAGAGCGTCAAGGGCAAGGCCACCTACATAATTCAGACCTTACATCATAGCTCCTATCTCGCCAGTAATATTGACTCATTTATGTAACATCTGCTCCCAGGCGCTACCCTTTGGGGTCAGGGATGTTAAATTAGTCATCTTTGTACCTCACTGATGGGAGGCAATAAACCATGTTTATTCAATTGAATCGGAAGAGAGCAATTGCCGAGAAAATGACTTCGGCCAACACTCTTCATCATTTTTAGGGGTCTCTGTAGTAGTTTAGGGCGAGGGACGGGAGGAACAAGGCTTTCCTGTTTAGGAGAGCTCGGAAATTGGCGCAGTTTTCGGGCACCTATTTGGAAATACATCAGTGAGCAGAGGCAGGAAGACTGAGTGATGCGAGTTCAGCACCTTTTGTTTTGTTTGCTCCTGCTCATGTATTCTGTATTCTATATCCTGCCAGGGCCTCATGCGCGCCAGGCAGGTGTTCTGCCATCGAGCTACACCCAAGCATTTCCAAATGCAGAGGGGCGCCAACGGGAAGTAGGTGTACAAAAGATTCCGGTGAGAGTAGACAGTGACCCAGGAGCAAAATGACAGACCATGGAGCTCTTTGGATGGTGGCTCTGGGTGACTCTTGTATAGGCCGACGGACAACCCTGGAACAGTATTTACCCTGTTAAAGTGGCTATTTGCTGCTGTTGATTGTAATTTTGTTTTTAATGTCCTCGCTTATTTGTGGAAACTAAATAAATAAATAAATAAACAGTTGCTGACATGGAGGTATGGAGATTAGACTGCAGGTCTAATGGCTTGCCTCACGCTGACCTTAGTATTTCTATTTGAAATCCACCGGTCATGTGCAGAGGAGAGCCTCAAAGTGGTTCTGTGGTTCCCGCCTTGGCCACAACATTATAGCTAATATTATGGAAACAACAGCTCTGGGGCCGCCTCCCGGCTTTTCTGATTTAACTGGAACTGCGTCAGAACACAGGCATCCGAATGGCCTAAGTTCCCCGAGTCTATGATGTGGAGGAATAAGGAATTCGTCAGACTCAGCGCTGTGCTGGGATGGAGTTAAACAGACACCTGCTCATCCCCACTGCCTTTCTCAAAGCTGGTTCCCCAGAGCGGCAGCATCAAAAACACCTAATTCTTTTAGGGGTCTACTAAATCATAAAACCCGAGGTTCACCTATAAATCTGGGTTAACAGTCCCTCCAGATGGGCCAAGTGAGAGGACCACTGCCCAGTCTTACTACCTAGAGTGGTCCACAAATCTTTGCCATCTACTTCAGCACGCTAGATAATGTAGCTCCTAGGGCCCCACCCCAGAACTGCTGAATCAGAAAGGATGTTTGGCAAGATCCTGTGGTGTTTCATACATGCCTTAAAAGGTGAGACACCCTGCCTTGGACCAGTGGCATCCTACCTGTGCTCACATTTCACTGACCACAAATACTTACATACATACATCACGTGACCAAGTTGACATCAGTGAATGGAGCAAGCACTTACAATCAGTCTTGTGGTAGTTAAATGCCCATGGAGAGGGAAAATATATTTTAAAGAATAATAATAATATATTATAGAAAGCAAATAGGAAAACTTCACAATCTCGAAAATTCATCTGCCTTTTCTTTTTCTTTTTTTTTTTTTTTAGGAAGATTATATATGGACCTTCTGAATGGCAGAACTAAGAGGACATAGCATTTAAGTCCTTTTAGTCAAAGGTTGAGGGACTCACTCTCCACCAGGTGTTCGAGGCCAGCCTGGTCTACAGAGTGAGTTCCAGGACAGCCAGGGCTAAACAGAGAAACCCTGTCTCAAAAAACAAAAACAAAAAACAAACAAACAAAGGAAGCAAATGATTGTGACTGAGGGAAGCATCATGGTAGTTTGAATTATTGCCTCAAACACTCCTTACTGCTCCAGGGCCACCCTCCTTGGGGTATGCCTCTACCCAAAGACTACAATTGCGCTCTACTGGACCTTAGACTTAGTCACATGACTTGCTTGACACACGGAATGGAGCCGACACCTGTCACTTCTGACCAGGAGTTTGAAATGTCAAACCTGTAATCCACCACCTTTTCCTTCTGTCTGGAGACTAGCCATGTTTCCAGTCAGAGCTGTGCCTGAGCCTGTATTCCAGAGCAGCGTTAGAGCTGACTCACAGCATGGACATTCTGTGAGTGGCAGATAACTGTGCTTGTCAGCCAATGAGATTTCAGGGATGTTTGCTACCCAAGCCTACCCTGCCCTGATATAAGAGTAAATGAATGAGGTCACAAAAGAATATTTTATATGGCTTCCTTTTTTTTTTTTTTTTTTTGAGACAGGGTCTTGCTGTGTATCCCAGGTTAGGCTCAAACTCACTACCTTCCTGCTTCAGCCTTTCAAGGACTGGAAATACAGCTCTAAGTCATTGTGGCTAGCTTTTTTTTGATGCCATTTTGATGAGTTTATAAACAGTCTATGTTATTTGGGAACAAACGTGGGTGGCACAATTGGAAATAAAGCAAGCACACAAATAACAGGAAAAAGTGGCTGCCTTTGGTTGCGCATCAGGGAGGCACACCTGGCGAGTTTGAACTCCTCTAATGTTATATATCTTCTTATGATATGAATGATATAAACACTCTTTATTCTAATCTCCAGGGGGCACTCACTGGATTCCCTGGAACTGGAGTTACTGGCAGCTGTGAGCTGCTTGATGCAAATGTTGGGAACCGAACTGGGGTCCTCTGCAAGAGCAGCAAGTGCTCTTAACCACTGGGCTATCTCCCCAGGGGGAGGGATGGACACAAATCTGACCACATGTCCTAGACTCTCGCCCACTCCCCCAGGCCCTGAACCTGGCGTCCTGTGTGACTGCCTTGAGGCACACCGTTTGCTGCCCTGGGATCTCTCAGGCACGGTCATAACAATTCTGTGGGCTTACACTTAGCTTTGTGGGAAACTTTTCCTTGGGTCCTAGCAACCAGCTGGCTTGAAGAAACTCAAACCCGCCAACGTGGAGGAGCCACATGCAGAAGCCACGGGTAGGCGTTTGGGCTGGCAGCCCAGCTGAGGCTTCAGCAAAACCATCAGACACGTAGGTGAAGATGCCTGCAGATGGCTGTAGCCCCCACTGCTGAGTCAGCATTGGCTCGGGGCAGAAATCAGCCACCCCTTCTAGTTCCTATCTGACTTCCTGACCTGAGCCCTTCAGCTCATCAAAGGGTTTTCGTGGGCTTGAAGTTGGAGGCAGTCTGTTATCAAGATAGTTTAAGCTGAACACGTATGGAGATATGCACAGATGTGTCTGTGTTTCAGTAAACCACAGTCAGTGTAGAACACAGTAAATCAAAAGGGCATATAGTACCCCAGAAGCCACGCATGAAGCTGGACGACCAGGTTCGACTCTCCCGCAGTGTCCTGGTATGTGATCCTGGGCTCTTGGGAGGTGGAGGCCAGAGGACCATAAGCTCCAGGACAGTCTGGGATATTTGATGAGACCCTCTCTAAGAAAGAAAACAGTGACCACCTTAAGAACTACTTTTGTACACACAAACACACACATGTGTATAGCATGAGGTCCTGCTTGTTGAGGTTTCTGTCCTGCCTGGTTCCTGCACCTAGTAAGCCCCAGAGAAAAATCACACAGAGATCTCCATAAGATTATAAACTGTCACATTAGCTCAGGCTTCTTGCTAATGCTTATAAGTTATATTAACCCATTATTTTTATCTATGTCAGCCACATGGCTAGGTACCTTTTTCAGTGAGGCAGGTCATATCCTACTTCTTCTGTGGTCTGGGCAAGACTGGGAGGAATGGGCTTCCTCCTTCCCAGAATTCTCCTGTTCTCTTCGTCCCTCCTCTACTTCCCATCTGGTTGACCCGCCTATACTTCCTGCCTGGCCAATCAGCGTTTATTAAAAACATGATTGACAGAATACAGACAATTCTCCCACCCCACGTGCGCATGCGCACATGCACTCATGTTGGGGGGCTGCAGACGCCTGGCCCCTTGACTTCCTTTGCCTGCCTCAGACCCTTTGCCTGCTGGAATGAATCGAGCAAAACAACTTGTTTCCCTGTGCCTGCAGCTGCTCTGAGCAAGAGATCTTGATGGCAGGAGAGTGAATTCTGGGTTCTGCAGCTGAGAGATCCCGAGAGCTGGGGCACGGCTATCAGTTAAGGATCCCTATATAAGCTTTCCTGGAGCACAATAAAGTTGGCATTCTTGTATCAAAGATGACCCGTGTCCCTGGCTGTCTCTGTGCGTGTGTTTTTAAGTCTCCAACCTAGTTCCCAGCTCATGTATCATCCCGGCCCATAGTGCAGGCGCTACACACACACACACACACACACACACACACACACACACACTCGTTTGGGAGTAAAAAATCCCATGGGACTGTTTCATTCACTTCTCCGTTTGTTGAAGAGTGCCTTCATTCATCTCACAATTGCTGACGACCTATAAAGAACCGGCCTGCGAGATCCCCCTATACTGTGGTCTGTACCCTAATGCTCCACCTCCCAGAGGCCAGAGAGGAAAGAATGGACAGGAAGCAAAGGGGCTTCTAGGAGGAGTGTTAGGCACAGGTGCCGTAGGGCCCAATGAAGATACTATCCTTCATTCTGCACCGTCTGGAGTCTGGAGTAGAAAGTCATGAGTCCCCAACTCTTTGGTGCTGCTTTGTTTATTCTGACCCTAAATGCTGTAAACGTGGTGACTTCACAGAATGCAGCCATGTTTCCCAAATGGTATGGGCATCTGGAGGAGGAATGACTAATAGAGTTGGGCCATTATGTCACCGTGCTCAGGGCTCCGCTGAGGACACCAGAGCAAAACCATCTCAGCACAGGCTGGCTCAGCCACTCTGCTGGCCCGGGGCTCTCTTGGCCCCATCACCACATAGCTCCTTTCCCTACACACGTCCCTGTGCTGAGCAATGTGCCCTTGCTCTCTCTTCGGCTAGGGAGAAGCCTCCGGTACCCTCCGTTTGCTTGTGAGCAGGGAGCAATCCTCCTACCTGCCTCCCGAAGGAGATAGGGCAGGAGGATGGCTTGGGAACAAGGATGCCTGCCCATAGTAGTGGGTTAAATTGTGTCCCTTAAAAGCATATGTTCATATCTTGGTCATTTTGGGGACAGGGTCATTGCAATCACAATCAAATTAAGATATATTCATGTTGTCAGAGATTAAAGGCCTTCAGCCCAGAGACTGGTGTCTTGGGAAGGAAGAAAATGAGATTTGAATGTGGAGATTGAGACACAGGGAAAAGCCATATGAACTCAGAGAACGGGGTGAGGCTTCTACAGATCACACAATGCCAAGGCTTGCCGACAACCAGAAGGGAAGCGAGAGGTATGTCTCCTCACACCGTAATGGGATACCTGAAGCAATAAACTTATAAACAGGTTTATTTTGGGTCATGAGTTTGAAGACTCCAGCCTATGAACCATGGGTCTATGTGGTGAGATAGGGAATCATGTCGGAAAATAGGGATCGGACTGGGACAAGGCACACGGGGGTCCTGCAGGGTCCTTGGTCTCTCCTGCAGATTCCTTTAGGGGTGGAATTTGAGAGGGAGCAGGGCATATTCTCATATAAAAAAATGATAGAGAAAAGTCTGTTAATACAAGTTTAGGATGGTGGTCCTCATGGGAGAAGTCAGGACCAGTAGAGGCCTCTATGGCCTGAAAATGCACAAATATGGCTTTTCTATTATTAGCCCTTGAACCTCGTATAGACATTGCTCCTTCTCATGTGTGGCTCGCTCCTCAGCATAAATCTGTGAAAACTGCATTAGTGAAAAGTTTATTAAATAATAATGGGTAAATAATCATGTTCATTATAAGTGGTCTAGTTAATTAACATAGACCATACATTTCCTTTTTTTTTTTCTTTCTGGTTTCTCGAGACAGAGTTTCTCTGTAGCTTTGGAGCCTGGAACTAGCTCTTGTAGACCAGGCTGGCCTCAAACTTACAGATATCCGCCTGCCTCTACCTCCCGAGTGCTGGGATTAAAGGCATGTGCCATCACCACCAGGCTTAGACCATATATTTCACAGAGTTCTAGGAGCCTCCGGTGGGCATGGTGGAATAGGCCTGAGATCCCTGCAGGAGGATTTTGAGTCCCAGGCCAGGCTGTGTAGTGAGACTTGGTTTCAAACAACATCAATTAAAAAAAAAAAACCCTAAATAATAATGTCTCCATTTTATTTTGTGGGGCTACCAGAGTAAGGTCCCCATGCTCTTATAAATAACCTTCCATCCGTGCTCTTGAAGACAACCCTAATAAAACTCATTGGTGGAAGGAAGGACGGAAGGAAGGAAGGAAGGAAGGAAGGAAGGAAGGAAGGAAGGAAAAAAAAAAGACCCATGAAAGCAGAAGAGGAAATAGCTGTGGAAATCAGTGGGAAGGGAAAAGGAAAGGGTGATGGGCATGAACACTAGCCAAATTATATTCTACAAATGTCTGAAAATGTCATAATAGAGCCCATTATATATAATTAACATACACTAATAAAAATTTTAAAAATGTACTTTTACTTTAATATGAAGTGATGCCTGCAAAATAGAAAAGGAAAACAACTTAAAAAGAAGCCTATTTTCACTAAGTGCCCATAAATGGATGAGTGGATAAATAAAATAAAGCATATGCCTATGATGGAACATTATTGAGCACTTAAAAGGAAGGACATTTTGACTCTGCTAAGTGAATTTTCCTTCTGCCAAGTGAAACAGGCCAATTGCAAGGGGGCACACAGTGTGTGAATCCATTTACGTGAGGCGCTTAGAGCCATCTGACTCATGAAGACACCGAGTAGAGCCGTGGCCGTGAGGACTGGGAGCGGATAGGGAGCCAGTGTTTGATGGATGTGGAGTCAGCAGGAGACGGCTGTGAGGATGGATGCTGCACAGGAAATTGGGAAGATGGCTACAGGGATCTATCTGCTTTCCGTGGCGTGCAGGCCTGTGCGGGGTGGGAGGAGGAAAGCCTAAGTAAGGCATGGAAGTGAGACTGAGACAGGAGAATGGCCACAAGTGTGAAGCCAGCCTGGGCTATATAGCAAGACATTGTCTCAAAAACACCACCATCACCCAAACGAAGGCCTGGCAGGGTTTATGTCAGTTGGTAAACAGTACAGTGGTTTTTACAACCCATCGAATATTCTCATTCATCCCTGCTTCCCAGGCTGTCCTTGAAGCCCCTGTTCTCCTAATTCAGTCTCCTGAGAATAAGGATTCTGGGTGTGTTAAGTCCAATATAACCAAAAAGAAACCAGTTCCTTTTTTTTTTTTTTGACATGGTTTGATGGAGGAAGGTCATTGGTTGATTAAATAAAGAAGCTGCTTGCCCTGATAGGTTAGAACGTAGGTGGGAGGAGTGAACGGAGCAGAACGCTGGGAGGAAGAGGAAGTGAGCTCAGAGACTCGACAGCTCTCCTCTCCGGGGCAGACGCCTTAGAGAGACACGATGCTCTACTCTTGCGGGCAGAGGCGAGAGCTCTGCTCTCTGAGGCACAAGCGGCGATGCTCCGACCCAGGATGGATGTAGGCTAGAATCTTCCAGGTAAGCGCACCTTGGGGTGCGACACACATGATTGGAAATGGGTTAGTCCAGGTGCGAGAGTTAGCCGAGAAAAGGGCTAGAGCTAAAGAGCCAAGCAGTGTTTAAATGAATACAGTGTCCGTGTAATTATTTCGGGTAAAGCTAGCCTTGCGGGCAGCTGGGTGCTGGGGACGCAGCCCCGCCGCTCCAATTACTACAATGGTTTCTCTGTGTAGCTCTGACTGTCTTGGAACTCACTATACAGACCAGGCTGGCCTTGAACTCACAGAGATCTGCCTGCCTCTGCCTCCTGAGTGCTGGGATTAAAGGTGTGAGCCACCACTGCCCAGAGGAAACCAGTTTCTATTAGGAACAGCAATGGGGATTGATGAACAACCTTGGCATTGTCAAATGATCCAGGCAAAAAATATTACAAAGAAATGAGTCCCCATTAAAAGCAGAGCGTCAGAGACAGGCGATGGTGGCGCACACCTTTAATCCCAGCACTTGGGAGGCAGAGGCAGGCAGATCTCTGTGAGTTCGAGACCAGCCTGGTCTACAGAGCTAGTTCCAGGACAGGCTCCAAAGCCACAGAGAAACCCTGTCTTGAAAAACAAAACAAAACAAAACAACAAAAAAAAGCAGAGCGTCAGTAAGTACCAGAGTCAATGATGGACTAGCTTTGGTAGCCCTTCATTGAAAGTGTGTCTAAATTGACTCCTAATAATGGGAGCAGGGGCTGTCCCTTGCGCTTTGGCTCACAGGAACCTATTCTGTAGCATGAGTTCTGATAGTTCTTAACAACAAAAGTCCAGAGTCAGATAAAGGGGAAAATGCTGAGCGATCAGAGAGATGAAGGAAGAAACCACAGTTACCTTACCTACTCAGCTTCCCAGCTGAAAAAGAGACTGAGCTCCTGTCTCCTCCTGCCTTAATTTAATTCATTTTCTCTCGGCCCAGCCATATCACTTCCTGTCTTACTATACAGCCCTCCAGCCCTCTATGGTTAGCTAGTGACTGGTTCCGCCCTCTGATCTTCAGGCAAGTTTTATTTGTACAAATGCGGTTTCACCACACTATTCCTCATGCTGGATTACCTTGCCCAACCTGAATACAGGCAGAGGCGCTTAGTTTTGCCACAACTTGATATGCCATGCTTTGTTGATGCCTATGGGAAGTCTGCCTCTTTCTGAAGAGAAACAGAGGAGGGGTGGATTGAGGGGGTCATAGAGGGAAGGAGGGGAAGAGGATGGGAGGGGGAACCTTCCGTTATGATGTAAAATAAATAAATGAATTAAATAAAAAAATAAACAAAAAAGTATGTCTAAGTTAGCATCTAAGTGGTTCTCAACCTGTGGATAGCGACCCCGTCCAGTGTGGGGACCAGGGCAACCTAGACATACATAATGGGGACTAGGCCACACAGCTGCATGGTTCCAGGAAAAGCCATAAGCAGACGCCACCCAGAGAGGGCCAACATCTAAAGGGAAGGACCTGGCATTCCAACCATTAGATAAGATCGCCAGGTGTCCCTGAGCCTAGGACTCACCTATTCTCCTTTTGCCAAGACCCCTAGACAAATGTCAGTCAATCGGTGTCCTGAGCCCTGGAAATCCCTTCACCCTAATTTCTACTGTGATAAAAAAAAAAAAAACAAAAAAACCCTACCCAACTGGACTTGACACTCTGTGCTCTCAACTGCTGCATCGGACAGACGGAGAGTTCAGTCTTAAGCTTTAATAAAGGCTCTTTGTTTTTACATATAGGACTCCGTCTCGTAGTTGCTCTTTGGGGGACTCTGTGATCTGGGCATAACACTGGGTCAGATGACCCTTTCACAAGGGTCACCTAAGATCACGGGAAAACATAACTATTTACATTACGATTCACAACAGTAGCAAAATTACATAGCAATGAAATGATTTTATGGTTGGGGGTTCACCACAACACGAGGAAGTGTATTAAAGGGTCACAGCATTAGGAAGGCTGAAAAGCACTGACCTTGTGATCCTCCTGCCTCCAGCACCTGAGAGTTGGGCTTCTAGGTGTGTACCACCATCCCCAGCTTGAAGGTGTAATTCACAAACAATCCCACACCAGTTTGGAATTATGATTAATAGAATGGTTATTTATTTAAAGGGGAAAAACTTACAGATCACCGTCCCAGACAACAGCCCTCTGCACAATCAGGAAAGGAGCCTAGTCGCTGGAAGCGGAGCCAGAGAGAGAGAGAGAGAGAGACAGACAGACAGACAGACAGACAGACAGACAGAGCGCCGCGCTCTCGGAGGGAAATGGCCACTTTTTTAAAGAGAGAGAGACCACACCCCAATGGGCTGGTATCTCAGCGGCTATTGCCTGAAGGAGCAGAAGGAGCTCCTGCAACACCAGCTTACATGGTCTTGGGGACCAAGCATGAGGCTTTGCACGTGCTAGACAAGTTCTCTGTCAGGAACCACATGTCAGCCTCCCTCCCCGCTGTCATCTCTTCTGTCTTCGAACCACACCACCCCTTGTCCCTTCCTAAATGTCTTTTTTTTTTTAAAAATATTATTTATTGTACACTGGTGTTTTGCCTGTATATACTCTGTGTGAGGGTGTCAGATCCCCTAGAACTAGAATTACAGAGAGTTGTGAGCTGCCATGTGGGTGCTGGGAATTGAACCCAGGTCCTCTGGAAGAGCAGCAGTCAATGTTATTAAACTGCTGAGAGGTCTCTCCAGCCCCTCCTAAATGTCTTTTAAGAAAACCTCCATTCCAAGACCCCCTCTAGCTTTCTCCCCAGTGCACTTTCTTCCCTAAGGCCCAAACCTTCACATTCCTGAACGGGCAGTGGCCCCGAGGCTTCACAAACCCACCTGCACCAATGTGCTTCTGCTCGCTCTTCAGGACTCCAGCCATGATGTTTAGGAGGCTTCTTTCTTCCCATTTGTAATGGTCCTCTGCAACTTATGCTTTAGGAACGTCCCCAGGGGCAGGAGTTGGAGATGTGGAGATCCACCTACCCAGTGTTTGTCTATTATACACAATGCCCTGAGTTCAATGTGTAAAGCAGGGCAAGATGGGAAAACCAGCCTTTCTTCCTTTTCTCTTGAGACAGAGTCTCACTGTGTAGCCCGTAGGGCCTAGAACTCACTGTGAGAACAGGTTGACCTTGAACTCACAGAGCTCTGTCTGCTCTGGTCTCCCCACCGCGCCTGTCACGAGAAGCTCGTCAATAAGAAGCTGTTATCGGAGCCCAGGTGCTGCAGTGTATGGGAAAATATGAATGCCTAAGAGAGTTGAGAGCTAATTGCCAAGGTAATGGCAGGTGCCAAGCTACTGGAGGATGCTTTTTCTTTGAAGGTACCAGCTGGCCTGGGAGGGGACAGTGGAGAGAGTCTGTTTGCTTGCTACGCCTGTCTTTTGTAATCCCGGTGAACCTTTAAACTCACTACATAGTTGAACTCTTGATCCTCCAGCTTCCACATCCCAAGTACTGGGATTCCAGAGGTGAACTATATCACACCTGGCTCTGAGAGAGGTTTGCCTCTGACCAGGGCCACAAGGCAGAGACAGGAGCCTTCGACTTCCTCATCCTTCAGTGAAGACTGTCCCTCCTGGCAGGCCTGACCTCTGCCCCGGCACTTACTGTCCGTGAATGTCTCTGGCCGCTGTGGTACTATTCTGTGTCATGAGCTAGCAGGCTTCTCAAGCCCATTTTATGTGAGGGTTCAACCCTCCAATCTTACTTGTTCCCATGACTTCATCCAAACTCATCTCCCCTACATGATAACACTAAAGTCTGTCTCTTTCCTAACTTGTGAGCTTTGACCAATCCCGTGAATTTTGATCGGATTTCTTGGTTAGGAAATCGGAACAGGCAGTATTCTGTAGGTGTCTTCTGGGGGGGACAGACAATAACCAGTTTGGTTTCCTTCCAGGTCTGGGGTGACAGGTGGCCAGGACTGTGCCAGCTTGTCTAGGTACAAGGATTATTTTGTTGGGGATGCTGGGTGGGTGCCATGTGGTTTGTCTGGGTGGGCAGCTCACCCTATTTCCTGAATGCCTTTGTAGCATGGGCATTGATGAGGCTGAAGAGGGATAGCTAGGCATGGGCATTGAGGAGACTAGAGGGGTGTAGCTAGGGACAGCAGAGAAGGGGTAACAGAGAGCTTGATGGCAGATACTGGAGAGGAAAGAAATTTTCCATTTGGCTTTTCCAGTTCCTTGCCATATCCCCCGAGCACAGTGGCTTGGAGGCCGTCCAAAGGCCCCAGCTCCAGTCTTCCTTCATGAATTTTTCATTTCAGCCAAAGAGCCCTTACCGCTCATTGGGGCTGCTTTGGGAGCCTGCCTTCCCATCAGCTGGAGACTAGGCAGATGAAGGGTTGCATTAAGGCCAGAATTATCTGTCCCCTGAGAGAGAAATGACACTCTTTGTCCTGAAAGGACACCTCCTCTCTTTGAATTTTACCGTGGGCCTCTGCGAACGCAAGGCTGCTGTTTCTGAGGACAGTTTGTGGAGGACTGAGAGAGAGACTTCTGGGGTGGATGTGGTCTTGGCCAACGGGTGGGGTCTTGCCTAGTGCCAATTACTGAACATGAGGGGGCCTCCAAAACAAGAAAGAGGGAGGAGGTGGCGGTGTGGTCTCCCACAACACAGCATTCTAAGAGTTCAGATGTCTAGGAGCAATTCTGAGGGGTGAGTGCCACCTCTCCCTGACCCCACTCCCCATGCTAGAGTAGGAGAAGCCCCTGGAGGAAGGGGGTCTGTGTGCTCACTTGAAATCCAGGTTCCAGAATGTCTGCCTCAGGGGTAGCAAGTCCTTTCTGGATCTACAAGGACATCTTCCCTGGACCTGTCTTCTCTAGGGGGGCCTGGATCCAAGGGATGGTTATTTGGGGATGTAAGGGATATTGGTGGAGGAAGTTTGGGTGTACAAGTCTGAGTATTCTTGTGTTATCTGGGTCTCTTTATAGTCTGGGACAGAGTTATACAGGGATGGGAAATGAAGGGCCAGGGATATGGATCTCCAAGAAGACTGGAAAAAAAACCCACCTAGATCTCCACAGTGTGTGTGTGTGTGTGTGTGTGTGTGTGTGTGTGTGTGTGTGTGTGTGCGTGCGCATAATGTTAGGGATTGAACCCAGGGCTTAGTATTTACTAGGATACAAATCATACAGGATCTCACTATGTACAATCCAGGCTGACCTGAAACTCATGATTCTCCTGCCTCCGCATCTCAGAAATCAGAGCGGACATTGTCACCTCACTGAGCTCAGCAGAGTTGATCATGAAGGCAGGCATGTCATAGTAGAAGGATGGGGCTCTCTTCACCTCACTGACGATCGTCTTGGTTAGATAACTTAAACCCCTGTAGGTACAAAATCCTTGAGCCTTTGTTTGTGTTTCTGTTCAGGGCTTGACAAATGCCTTAACGCTAGGAAGTGAGGAACTGGGAAACCCATGGTGTGGGATTCCTGGTGGATACGAGAGGGGCTGAGAGCTACAGGGAACAACTCAGGCTAGATAGACAATGTTCTGAATTTACGGTGCTCTCAGAATACGCTGCTAATTAGTATTGCTGTTTTTTTGTTGTTACTATTATTATAATATCACGCGGCTCTTAGGATAGTCTAGTTGAAAGTTCTGTTTTCCCAGCAGAACAGAGGAAAGTTGAAGAGGGAGCAGCGCCACCTTGAGGCCTGGGAGGCAATGGCGGCAGGAATGGAAGCCTCATGTTTAGGCAGCCCAGCTGCGTGATCACCCGACCCTGGCTTCATTTAGAGGTCTATTTCTTAATCTTTATGGAAATATATATATACTTTCGTAACAGATGCTCCTAAAGGAAATGTCAGCCGCTTGCTGATGGTGAAGACCAAGCTTCAGACAGAGCCCCTTCTGAGTCCAGCCCCCAACTTCCCAGCAGCCCCTGCATGACCGGTTAGCCTCCAACTCGACCCAGTCTCAGAACCCACCCTTGCCCCCTAAAATTTTAAAGATGGGAGGGAATTAGCTCTGAGTAGCCCAGGAGAGCTGACCTGGGGCCGCTCCGGGGCAGAACTGACTTTATTGCCATTTTACTCTTAATTAGTGAGCAATTAATTAGAGACAGGGTCTCATGTACTCCAGGTTGGCCTGAAACTTGCTGTATCGCTGAGGAGGAACTTGAATTCCTGATCCTCCTGCCTCCACTTCCCAAGTGCTGGCATTACAGGCATATGCTACTAAGCCTACCTTTCATGTAGTAGTGTTTTAAATTGTACCTCTTAGGTACAGAATTGACAGTACCGAAGAAAATTCATGCCTACTTTTTTTACTTCCTGCCATTGGCCACATTTTAATTCTGACAGATGGAAAGATTGTTCTCCCACCTGTTTTACAGATAAGGAAACTGAGGACCAGGGCGGGAAATAGCTTACTCAGGACCATTTGGTAGTAAGGCACACTGCTGGCTGGGTTTGATTACTTTCATAGCTCTGCTCAGTCTTCTTGGGGTCTGGGGGCATTAACCATTCAAGTTCCTGATATAGACTTTGTTTGTTTATTTATTTATTTTTAAATATTTATTTATTTATTATGTATACAATATTCTGTCTGTGTGCATGTCTGCAGGCCAGAAGAGGGCACCAGACCTCATTCCAGATGGTTGTGAGCCACCATGTGGTTGCCGGGAATCGAACTCAGGACCTTTGGAAGAGCAGGCAATGCTCCTAACCACTGAGCCATCTCTCCAGCCCCCTGTTTGTTTATTTTTTAAGGCAGGGTTTCTCTGTGTAGCTCTGGCTGTCCTGGAACTCATTCTGAAGACCAGGCTGGCCTCGAACTCAAAGATCTGTCTCTGCCTCCTCCTCCAGGGTGCTGAGATTAAAGGTGTGCACCATCACCACCTGGCTCTTCCTGTCAATTTTTTTTTTTTTTTTTTG
>NC_022023.1:15414192-15418077 GCF_000317375.1 Microtus ochrogaster
AAAAAAAAAAAAAAAAAAAAGTATCTGTAGAGAATAAAAGATGGAGCTGGGCGGTGGTGGCGTATGCCTTAATCCCAGTACTCAGGAGGAAGAGGCAGGGGGATCTCTATGAGTTCCAGGCCAGTCTAGTCTACAAAGAGAGTTCAGGGATAGCCAGGATGAAAGAGAGAAACCCTGTCTCAAAAAACAAAAACTAAAAAACAAAAGATTCCTGTTGCAGACAGCAGTCAGTCGAGACCCTACTGCCCAACATTTATCAAGACTGCTTGCTCCAATACGTTCATTGGTCTGCACACAGGGTGACTTCAACAACAGCTCAGCTATCTAAGGGTTTATGATTCTGGAGACCAGAAGTCTAAGGGAGGCCAAGCTATCAAGAGCATTGATCCTTTTGACGGTTGTAAGAGAGAAGCTATTCTACACCCCTCCACCCCCCACTTTGGCTGGTTTGTGGGTAGTGTGCACCTAGCACCCTTATCCCTCTTATCCCTGCCCTCTACTTCGTTCACATGGTTTTCTTCCTGTGTATACACATCCTAAGAACGTGAAGTTGTGAGTGTGTGTGTCAGCTGATGGCCTCATTATTAACTACAATGAAAACCAGCCTTACAATTTCTCAAATTTGTTTGGGACCCTATTCGGGAAGATGGGGTGTCTCAGACCCACAAGGGGTCACACCCCAGCCTTCTTATCTCTCTGGTCCTGGAGGTAGGGAGTGACCGTGAGTAATCTGGCTGAAGAATGTTGGGTAAATCCATTTCCATCCTCTGGCCTGAGAAGTCAGCCTCCTTTTATGGCCTTGCTCCCGTGGGAACCGGAATTCCAAATTCCTAAGCAACTGATTTGCACATAACTTTCCCTCCAGACTTCAGCAGCCACTAGAATGTGTTCTCTTCCAGTTCATTCTTCAGATGGTTTCCCACGAGTCTTGATCCTTGCAAGCGCGTTGGTCCATGTCCAGCACCTCTGCTGCATCCCCATCGCATCTTTACCTAGCACTTCCACTCTGAGGATGGAGGTTACTTCTTATTGTGAAAAAGCAATTTAAGAAAGGAAGGTGGGGCTTGTTTTGACTCTCAAGTGTGAAGGGACAGTCAGTCATCCCAGCGCGGTTCAGGCATGGCCTCGGGAGTTTGAGGCAGCTGGTCACATTGTGATCTCAGTCAGGAAGCAGAGAGGGATGGGGCAGGTGCTCGGCTCACCTTCTCCTCGGGAGGGTGCCCTCTGCATTAAGGTGGGTCTTCCTATCTCACTCAATCCAACCTGCAGACTTCCCCATAGACAGTCCCAGACCTCTGTCTCCTGGGGATCCTTGTTCTTGGCGTTGGGCAGGAGCTCCGCACCTCTGAAGCGGGCTCACAGGGCCTGGCTTACTTTACCTGGGTCTCAGAGAACTGTGCAATGACATCTTCAGCCTCTCACAGGATCTTAAGGTCCTTATAGGCAAAACCTCATTTTCCTTCTCGTTTTAGCATCCTTCCAGGAAGGATGCAAAGTATACGTAGCACTTACGACTGGCAGCTCTTAGGAGTGGGAAGCGGAAGCATCAGGACCAGGACATCAAGATCAGCTTGAGTTACACAGCAAGGTCATCACCAGCCCGGGCCACACTAGAGCCTGTCGTTTCTGTCCTGGCAGATTGATTGATTGATTGATTGATTGATTGATTGATTGATTGATTTCTCGTGAGTGTTTGTTGGGTCCTCAGGGGTTTGTGCAAAGATGGGGGACAGGCCACCAAAATCTATTAAACCAGAAGCAAACGTTATTCTAAGGAAAAAAATTAAAAAAAATAAATCACCATGGGGCACAAAAAGCTTATCAGCTAACTGAGACCACAGCCAGAGATGGACTTGCAAGGTTGTGGTGATGGGCTGCTTTTGAACTCTCCCTTTTATAGCAAGAAGCAAGCATTAGGCATGAACAAAAGAATTTTTATAATCTCAAGGTAAAACTCAGGTACGAATTGGGTTTTTTTTTTTTTTTTTTTTTTTTTTTTTTTTTTTACAATTTCCATTAACAGAGGATTTTAGTTAAACTAGTGTTTGTCTGTTTGTCTTTAGCCCATCGTTTTCTTCCGGCAGTTTCTGATGGTGTTTACCAAAGCTCGACACTCCCCTGAGACGGCCAGTTTTGTGTAGCAGGGAAAGGTACGGAAAACGCACAACCAAAACGTCAGGTACATCCCATCATTTAAAAGCTAACTCAGCTCACATTAATGGTCATGAAAGGGGGTGACCTGCCGGGCGGTGGTGGCGCACGCCTTTAATCCCAGCACTCGGGAGGCAGAGGCAGGCGGATCTCTGTGAGTTCGAGACCAGCCTGGTCTCGAAAAAACCAAAAAAAAAAAAAAAAAAGAAAGAAAGGGGGTGACCTAAAAGCTGACCCTCAGTTTGCAAAGGGCCGTTATAGCCTTGCAGACAGAGCTATGGGTTGTAAAGCAAGGTAACCCAGTGTTACTAGTTAATCCTTAAACTGCTGAGAAAGCTGCTGACAGTCTGCTCTCATTCTCCTAGGCTTGCAACTTGATTTCTTTATTTCTACATTCTTCTGGAATCTACGTTTCTATATTGTCTGGTAAAACAAGCTCTGTGCAAGCAGTGCACAAAGCCAAGGATGACCTTGAACTCTTTGATCCTTCTGCTTCTGCCTCAGGGGAGTGCTAGGATTATGGGCACGGGCCTCAACACCTGGCTCAGATAATGAAACAAAAGCACAGTGAGATAAGCTTATCTTTTAGAGAGGCACGAGAAGCTCTGTGAATGACTGGTGTTTTTCTGTGGTAAAGGATTATCACCGTGACAACACAGAACAGTTACTCCGTAGGTTTTACAAACAGACTTCTGCAGATCCTAGTGGCATAGGCCTTCCATTCCAGCATTGGGCAGGCAGAAGCAGGTGAACCTCTGTGAGTTTGAAGCTATATAGTAAAACCCTGTCTCAAAATTAAAAAAAAGAGTAAACTTTAATTATTTTGAGGCATAGGCTGGCTTTGAACTCAAGAGTCTCCTGCCTCAGCCTCCCCACTAATATCATGACCTGCACACGCCAGCCACCCAACAAACCATCAATTGTTTTCTGAAGCTGCCCCTAGAGCCTCCGTGCTCTTCTTTGAACTTTAGATGGATCTCCGGTCCAACATCACAACCTGTTCAGCTCATCAAAAGGCAGCCTTTCTTCCCCGCCATGTCCCTGGCAATCATCGCTTGCCGGCTCCATTCCCGAGAGGAAAGTGGACCAGCTCTTAAGGGGTGTGGGTGGCAGCCAGGAGGAGATGTGTCATTAGGAACAAGGGCCAGAAAAGAGAGAGTCTGGTGTTGGTCATGGGTATCTTCAACTCATCTACCGTTTCTCTAGGGTCTACTGCCTGCCCCTGCTGCTGGATAGCTGGACGCAGAGACGGATGCAGCCGCATGCGTTCTGAGACACTGGGAAGCACATTCTTTGACTGAGGACCGCGTGGCATCTGCAGGATGGGCCCAGGCTGAGGTGGCCTGGCAGCTTCTGACTGACTTAAGTGCCAGGCCTCGCTCAAGTGTATTTTTAACATCTGTCTTCTGGGATGAATTTTAAGAGTCTTTAAAAGGAGATGAGATTGGACACCAGATGGCTGCCCCCTGCTGGGTGCCCAGGGGAGCTTTTCTACATCATAAATGGTTACAGTTGTTATTTTTCCTTTTTATATTTTATTTTATTTCTTTCTCTGTTTGTCTGTGTTGGCTGAACCCAGGGCAGTGTATGGGCTAGACTACTGCTCCATTGTTGAACTTCACTGGCACGCCTGTCCTTTTGTTGATAGTCTAGGCTCTGAGGATGGAATTCTAGGCCTGGTTAAAGATTGCAGCTTTCAATTTCGTAGTCTTTCTTTTTTTTTTTTTTTTTTTT
>NC_022023.1:15418177-15424022 GCF_000317375.1 Microtus ochrogaster
TCTGTGAGTTCGAGACCAGCCTGGTCTACAGAGCTAGTTCCAGGACAGGCTCCAAAGCCACAGAGAAACCCTGTCTCGAAAAACCAAAAAAAAAATCTCATCTGAGGTAGGGATTTCTTTTTTCAGGTCTCTAGTTTTTTAGGGATATTTTTTTAACCCATGTCTTTCATTGTCCCTTTTGGTCTCACCTTTTCCCATACTTTAGAGACTGGTGTGCCTGGGATTCTTCCCCTCCAAACTTGTCAGTGCCCATGAGTTCCCAGTACCCAGAACAGAGCAACCAAGACTCAACAGTGGGGAGTGTCTTGTGAATGTCCTGTGCAGTGAGGGAGGGAGTGAAGAGAGGAATGGTCTTTCAGAAAGTCCATAGTCGCTCCTTAAGGTCACACAGGACAGGCGTGAGAACAGCCCATTTGCCTTTGTTGGCTGCGGTTGTAGTCTCTGGCCTTCCCCACCTTTTCTAGGCCACATATAGAGGGTTGACTTGTACAGGCTCACCAGTTTACTCCCAGGTCACTGAGAGATTATCCTGCCTCACTTTACACCTCAACACAAACTTGTTACCCCCATGGTAGTCTTTCTTTTTTTTTTTTTTTGGTTTTTCGAGACAGGGTTTCTCTGTAGCTTCGGAGCCTGTCCTGGAGCTCGCTCTTGTAGACCCAGGTCACTGAGAGATTATCCTGCCTCACTTTACACCTCAACACAAACTTGTTACCCCCATCGTAGTCTTTCTTTTTTTTTTTTTTTTTTTAGTTTTTTCAGACAGGTTTCTCTATGTAACAGTCCAAGCTGTCCTGGAACTTGCTTGGTAGACCAAGCTGGCCTCAAGTTCACTGAGATAACACTTGCCTCTCTGCCTCCCGACTGCTGGGAATAAAGGCATGTGCTGCCCCTGCCCAGCTTCGATTTTGTATTTTTAGGGGATTTCTGTGTATGCAAATGTGTATATCTCTGTGTCTTCACGTGTTCCTTATGCTTTTTTTTTTGGCTTTTTTTTCTTTTGTTAGTTTATCCTATTCTGATTTGTTTCTTTTTATTTGATCTTATTTTATTTCATTATTATTTTTTATTTATTTTTATTTTATGCTCCCTGGTGCATGTATTGCCTGGGTGAGGGTGTCAGAAGCCCTGAAGCTAGAGTCACAGCCAGATGACTGCCCTGCTAGGCTAGTAATCCTGTCACGAGCCCAGTCCCCTGATCCCTGGGGGAAGACAAAAGCAAGCAGCAGCTGCAACAGTCACAGGTTGAGGAACTTGGTAGAATCCACGGGAGTGACCAGGGGCTGAGGGAAAGGGGACCGCATGGAGGGTGTTGCGGGGATGAGAAAATAATCTGAAGACAGCTACTGTGTGCCAGGTCCTGGGTTACGTGCTAGGGGACACATTTTTATTTTTTTTTTATTTTTTTATTTTTTATTTTTTTTGGTTTTTCGAGACAGGGTTTCTCTGTGGCTTTAGAGCCTGTCATGGAACTAGTTCTGTAGACCAGGCTGGTCTCGAACTCACAGAGATCCACCTGCCTCTGCCTCCCGAGTGCTGGGATTAAAGGCGTGCGCCACCACCACCCGGCGGGGACACATTTTTAAAAGGTGCATGCTGGTTCACATATAAAAATACACACATGCATATACACACATACACACATGCATATCCACAATATACACACATACACAAGCATGTGCGCACACACACACACTTAAATGTGAGTTCCATGTTTGAGATATAATGTATTTATTTTTCTGAGTTTGTTCTCTCTCTCTCTCTCCCTCTAACAAGGTTTCTCTGTAGCTTTGGAGCCTGTCCTGGAACTGTCTCTTGTAAACCAACTGGCCCAAAACTCACGGAGGTCCACCTGTCTCTGCCTCCCGAGTGCTGGGATTAAAGGCATGCGCCACCACTGCCTGCTGTTTTCATTTCTCTTAATGATTTCCAGTTTCATCTATTTTTCCCGCCAATGTCACGAGTTCATTTTTTGTTATGACTGAATGGAATTCCACTGTGTGTATACGCGTTCCATTTATCCGTTCTGTTTGCCCGTTGATGGACGTCTGGGCAGGTTCCATTTGCTAGCTGTTATGTCGGGTGTAGCAATAAACATGTTTGTTCGTATGTCCATGGTGTGTGACTTAGTGGACACTGTTATATACTGTCGAAGGTTCCTGAAAAGCTCTGTACACAGACGGAATTAAGAACTATTGGTGATCGCAGCATCAGTAATGGCTGTATCCTTGAGAGGAGCCCGGCAGCCTTATGTACAAAAATATATTGCAATGCTGGGGATTGAATCCAGGGTCTAGCACATGCTAGGCAATCTATCTGTCACTGTGCTATCCATTCAGACAATTCCTCATCTTCCTGTCTTAGCCCCCTAAACCTTGGGATTGCAGGCCTGCCTGTGCCTCCGGACTGGCTCACCATGGCATTCTTACACATGCTGTAGATGGGGGCGCCAATGAGGCACTGACAGACTCTTCTGACATCAGGAGGATGTCCGTCAAGAAAGCTGAGCTACGCGTGGCTCCTCATGAGCCTTATCCTAGGGTTTCAGTTGAGTTACGGAGTACGGAACAGCAGATCTGGAACTTTCCCAATGAATGGAGCACTGGGCATTGAGCATGGATACAAGCATATAGTAGGAGGCCTCTGTTTGTCCCTAGCTGCCCAGACTCCCGAAATAACCACACAGAAACTGTATTAATAAATCACTGCTTGGCCCATTAGCTCTAGTTTCTTATTGGCTAACTCTTACATCTTAATTTAACCCATCTCCATTAATCTGTGTGCATCACCACAAGGTCATGGCCTACCAGCAAAATTTCAGCAGTGTCTGTCTCCAGCGGAGGCTCCATGGCTTCTCCGTGACTCTGCCTCCTTTCTCCTAGCATTCACTTTAGTTTTCCCTGCCTAGCTCTTCTCTATCCTATCACAGGCCCAAAACAGCTTCTTTATTAACCAATGGTATTCACAGCATACAGAGGAGAATCCCACATTACAAAGTATCTGTTCAACATCAGTGCCAAGGAGGCCTGGCCTGGGTGGAGGAGCTCACACCAAATGCCCTTGGAAGGTCTTAAAGTTAGTTTAAAGAAGTCAGGCATACAGGCAAACACACATTTGCACACTCATGTGCCCCAAGGGTGCCCGTCAGCATACTGCAAAGATAATATGTTTTATCTATTTATACAAAATTTCAAAGCTATTTTCTCAAGCTTTATGTATTAAAGGCACATCTACTACCAGGAATATTTCAGGAGAAGGGGATGGCTGAGTGCAGCTGGGATATGCGCAGTGCCATATCTTCCCCAAAGGCCCTTCATACCAGAGAGCAGAGTGGAGTCTGGTGGGCTCTGCTATAAGAGACGACAACCCAACGTGGGGCGCTTGATAGAGCACCAAGGAAAGTCAGCGGCTCCCAATAATAGAACCCCTAACTCCCACAATAAGTCTGGGTCAATTAAATCAGCTTCTTAGGTGGATCTCAGCATCAGCAGTTTGTCAGTCGCGGAATGGTTCCTCTGCCCAACCAAGGCTGGTTGGCACCCATAGTTAAAGGGGGGTGGGAGGGAGGATGAGAGGTCAAAGAGCATGGTTACATCTGACCACCAGAGGGCGCCGCGGAGCAGGAAATCCCACCTTTGGGCGAGAGCCCCACATTGTCTTCCCTTTTACATTGGCAATTGGCCAACGCTGTTTAAATGGGACCCAATGTGCATCATCCCGGGTCACACTCTGGGAGTTCTCTGACTTCCGCTTCTAGGAAAGGCCAGGGAAGTTCCGCCTCTGTGGCAGTCCAAGGGACACTCAACTTCATAGCTATTCCAAATTGGACGGCTGTCCTGGCTGGTTCTCCAGCCACTGAGACAGATCTGTTTTCTTCTGAACTGAAGAAGGGTCTCCTGGCAGTGAGGGGATTAAGAGAAGGCAGAAAAGGAGAAAAAAGGCAGCCATTTCTTTGTTTCTTTAAACAAAGTGTGTGTGTGTGTGTGTGTGTGTGTGTGTTGTATTAAATGCACATATAAAATTTGTGTACAATGCATAGTGGAGTGGCTAAATCAGGCTAATTAATTGATGAGTGGTTTACCTCACATATTTATTTATTTATTTGTTTGGGAACTCTGAACATCTATCAGCAATTTTCAAGTGTAAAATGGATTTTCTTTATACTTGTTCCTGGGTTGGCAGAAAAAAAGAGATTTCAAAGAGACACGACTATGTCTCTACCAAACTCAATGAGCTTCAAAGCAATGGAATTTCCCTGGGAATCTTATGCTGAGAAGGAAAAGGGGCAGCCAGAGGGGGAATTTGTCTCTCATAAAGAGATTTGTAAGTTGCAGGGAATGCTGGATCCATGGTGGAGGCAGGACCACACCTTGACCTGGACTGCTTACCTGTGTGTATCTGTGCTTTCTGTTTAAATTTTAACCTCACTTCAGGACCCTCAAGAAGGACTGGGGGAATGGGAACATGGTTGAGTCCTTTGTTCTCCTACCCAGGGTGGCACATTAAATAAAAAACAAAAACAAAACAAAACAAAAAACCCCTTCTTTTCTGCCTTTCATTATTAATCTGGCTGCTTTATTTGGCTCTGTTGAGGACAGTAGCCTAACTGGCTCATTTGGGGCACAGGTTGTGACCCCTAAGCTTGGTAACATCCTGTGTCACGCGTGCGCGACCTCTCGATTCATTAGCCTAAAACTGGAATTTTGTGCATTTGCCCGTCAGTTCGCTAATCTTTCTCCACCCCAACCCCTGACAGGCACCGTTTCACCGTCTGCTGCCACGAATTCCACTGTCTGAATCTACATCTAATGAGTGTCTGTGCCGATTGTGATGGCAGCTTGTCCGCTCCGCCCGCAGCAGGAGCTTCTTCGGACAAGAGCAACCCCGCTCAGCGTTTGCCGGGAGTGGGTGTCTAGGAAGTGCCCACGGAGTGGCTTCTAGGAGAACAATGAATCATTTACTGAGAAAATTGACTTGCCAAGACCATGGAAGTGTTTTACCTGGGAACTGGAAGCGTGTCGCTGGCAAAGGGACAAGGGGAACAGACTTGAGCAGTCAAGAAAAGGATTCCCGCTCCCAAGGTGTTTTTGGTCTTGCAAATTATGACCCGGGGTGGCAACACACAAAGGGCTCCTGGCTGATTGATCCCCACGACCTAGAAAATCGACGGGAACTTCCCTTTAATTTATTTTAAAAATGTTACTCTTCTTCATTGGGGGTGAGAAGGCACGGGTAGAGGCCACAGTGCGCATGTGGCGGTCACAGGATAACCCACAGGAGTCAATTTCCTTTTTTAAACATGTGTAGCCTTGGGCTTGTTGGCAAGCGCCCTTACCCCCTGAGCCATTCCGGTAGCCCTTAACTTTCTTCCCCTCAGTTCTATCTCCATCTAAATCAGCAAAAATCTTTGCCTTTTACTAAGGCAGCTGTTGGCCTTTGGCCAGGTCAAAAAGCCTTTACCGGTCCTTGTGTAATGGGTTCTGGATCTGGGGAGCAAACAATTGTTTTTTGTTTTTTGTTTTTTTTCTGAGAAAATAAAGGATCCAGCCAATTCTTTAATTTCTTTAATATATTTTCTCGTGCTTCCCTTCGTCCTCTTTTTCTTTTCACATAACATAGAACCCAACATTTTCAAGTGTGCAGTTCAATATGTGTGTGTGTGTTGTGTGTGTGTGTATAGATCTACGCAACAATAACTACTACCTAATTCTATACCATTTTCATCACACCCCCCAAAGAGATCCTGGATTCTCAAGTGCTCATTTCTTCTTCCCTTCTTCTCACAGTGCTTGAAAACCATTAATCTCTTCCTTCCTTCCTTCCTTCCTTCCTTCCTTCCTTCCTT
>NC_022023.1:15424122-15428997 GCF_000317375.1 Microtus ochrogaster
TCCCTCCCTCTCTCTCTCCCTCCCTCCTTCCCTTCCTTCCTTTCTCTCTCTCCTTCCCTTTCTTTTTTCCTCCCTCCCTCCCTCCTCTTTCTTTCTTTCTTTCTTTCTTTCTTTCTTTCTTTCTTTCTTTCTTTCTTTCTATCAAGACTACTGTCGCTCTCTGGGTTTCTTATGCTGGGCATTTCATGTAATCGTTGGTAACGTGACATTCTGAGACTGGCTTTCATCTCTTAGAATCATGCTTCCAGGACTTTGAGCCGTAGCCTGTGGCACTCTATTCTGTCTTGTGTGACTGGCGTCCCATCCTGTGGATAAGGTCACATTCTTAGTCAGTGCATCAGCCCGAAGCTTGACCACTCCCCTCGTTGCTGTCATGTAACATTTACACAACTTCTTACATAGACATATGCTTTTGTTTCTTTGGGGAATGTGTCAGCTTCCTCACAACTGTAACAAGCACTGGAAAGAACAAATGACGAGGTGACGGGGCGTTTAGTTTGGTTCATGGTTTCGGAGATTTTACATCACGGTTCTCTTGCTCCATTGCTGTGGGCTTATGCTAAGGTAGAACCGCCTGACCTCAATAGCATATTGTAGGCAGGGTAAAGAGGCTCACATCACACTGACAGGAAGGGACCTGGGACCCAAGGACCACCTTCAAGGGCATTTCCTCAGGGACCTAGGTCACCCAGCCATGCCCCCTGCCATAAAGTTTCTACCACCTCCCAACACAATTATCACCAACCGGGAACCAAGGACTCAGCACATGAACCTGTGGGGGACAGTCTCTATTCCAACAATATACAATATACTCGGTGAAATTATACTCGAGGGAAATTGCTGGTTGTGTGCTAATTCTATGTTTCATCTTTTGAGAAACTGCTGCACTGCTTTCTGACACAGCTGTCCCGTCTGACATTCTGACAGCAGCTACAAGAGTTCCAGCTGTGTACTTGGTTATCACAGGAACCAGAAGATCCTCTAGCATTGGATCCTCTAGAGCTGGAATTGCAGACAGCTGTGAGTCAGTCAAGTGCTGGGACTAAAACCCGTGTTCTCTACAAGACCAGCCAGTGCTCTTATCCATTGGGCCATCTCTCTACTCCCACACCTGTCTGTTTCTTCACAGACATTTTTTTAAAATTGTTGTTGATGAGTTGAGTTTTTTGGTTCTTCTGGGGTTTTTGTATGTTTTTGTTTGTTTTTGTGACAGGGTTTCTCTGTGTAGTCCTGGCCATCCTGGAACTTGCTCTGAAGGCCAGGCTGGCCTTGAATTCAGAGATCTGCCTGCCTCTGCCACCTGAATGTTGGAATTAAAGGCATGTGCCACCCTAGTGCAGCAAATGATGAGTTTATACAATCTATATATTAAATTCTTTTCAGACATCATAGCATCACCATCATTTATGCCCCAGCAATGCTTAAGCATGCATGGGCAGTCTGTTTATGGTGGTTCTCCCGTTGTTCCTATCTGGGCAGTTCTAGATGCTTGTGTTATTGTCATATCCAAGATTCCACAGTCTTCCTTTAAGTTGTCTATCCAGTGTTTTTTGGGCCTTCCTCTTTGCCTTATCCTGTGCAGTAGGATCTTTGGGTATCTGCCATCATTCATTCTCAAAACATGGCCAAAGTATCTCAAAGCGCCATTGCCATATCCTGTAGTTTACTTCCTTCTGTAGATGGAGAGGTTTCTTAATGTCATCAATGCACAGCCTATCTCTTCATGTGACACCTAGAATCCTCCTGAGACATGCCACCTCAAACACGTTTAGCCGCTGTTCTGAAGAGCGTTTCATTGTCCAGGTTTCGGAGTTGTAAAGGCGGCAGCTCAAGACAAGTGTCTCATACACTTGTAATTTTGTTGTTTCGTTATGCCTCTTGCTGACCAAACCTTTCCTAGTGCCTGGAATGCAGCCCTCACTATTCCTATCTGCATCTTGACGCCGGAAATAGCTCCCTCCTTTGAACTGAGGTTTCCTCCCAGATAGACAAAGTTGACCGTTAGCTTGAGATTCTGGTTCTTTATTACAGTGTTAAAATCCTAGTGAGCCCTTCCCATGTGCTGTATCTCAGCCTTCTCGATGTTTACTTTCATACCAAGGTTTTCACTGACTTCCGCCGCTCTGTTTACCTGCAGCTCATTTGGACTTTGAGCAAGCAGAGCTGTATCATCAGAGAAATGCAAGTTATTGATTCACGCAGCACCTAATGCACACCTGTCTCCTCATCCTCCAGGGCTGTTGCTCTTATTAATTCCAGGAATATATGAAAGAGCAGTGGTGAGAGAAAGCATCCCTGCAACAGTCCTACGATTGTCTTAAACTGATCACTTAGTTCTCCACAGACTTTGGCTGATACAAAGGTATCTTTAGAGGCATTTTCTAGCATTCTTACGATTTTTCTCTGGATGTTTGTAGAACCTCCTTGTTTCCCGAAGTCCTTTCCTACAAATGCTATCGAATACCTTCCTGAAGTCGATGTAACAGACATACAAATGCCCAAATTCTTCTCTAAATTCTTCATATTTTTCTGCTAGTTGCGTCAAAGTGAAGATTTGATCGATTGTGCTCTTGATAGCTCTGAGTCTGCAGTGGGTCTCTGCTAGGATTTCCTCTGTTCTGCCCTTGATTCTTTGCAGAATAATGGAGGAGAAGATCTTGCTGCTATGGCACAACAAACTAATGCTCCTGTAATCTGAGCAGTCGGCTTGTCTTTCTTCTTGTGTATGGGAATTATGACTGGGTGCTTCCATTCCGTGGGAATCACTTTGCGTTCCCATATCTCTCTGAAGGGTCTAAGAAGCGCCTCTTGAGCCGAAAATAGCCACTTCCAGCTCCTCCACCATGAAGTCATCCACTCCTGGGGCCTCCCTGTGTTTCGCTCTCTTGCTAGCTCACTCACTCTCTCTTGCTCCTGTCAATATTTAATATTTCCTCATCATCTCTGGTGTTCGAGTGGCTGCCGAAGTGTTTCTCATTGTGACCTACGTTGGCAGCATTAGGGTCGTTGTGTAGGGTGTTAAAGTACTGTCTCCATCTTTACTTTATTTCCCTTGGTTCTGTTAATAAATGGCCTTGATCTTTAATCACCCAAATCTGAGGAGTATATCTGGCAGTTATCCATCTGATAGCTTCGTAGACAAGATGTGTTTTTTTTTTTGTTTTTTTTTTTTTGTGGAGTCTAGCCTCTTTGACCTTCTTGCATAGACCTTGCTTATACAGTGCTCCATCCTTCTTCTCTCTTCTTTTGACCTTCCTGCACAGATAGCTGTGGTGTTTTGCTGCCTGTGGATTGCCTCTTCATTTGCTTTTTAGCTTCCTTCTTCTGCCAGGTTGATCGTCTGTGCAGTAAGCCATTCTATTGGTGCTGCCCTTTCTATATAACCAAGCGTCTCCTTTGAAGCCTCCTGTGTAGCTCTTTTGATTTTTTCCCATCCGCTTTCTGTATTTGTAAAGGGTTGTTTTGATGATTTCCCTCCTCTTTTTTTCCAGCAGTTCTCTCCGTACAGCTGGGTTCATGAGTTGTTCACGATCCATCTTCTGGTTCGTCTGGCCTGGCGTGTCCCCTGTGTTTCAGTTGCATGTTGGCCATAGCAAGTTGGTGATCTGACCCAAGTCAGCACCAGGCTTTTCAGATGTACAGTGTTAAAATATTTTTTTCTTTTCCTGTGGATTGTCTTTTCAGTTGTTTTTTTTTTTTAATGCAACACTTTAAAAAAGACATAGCATGGCGTGGATGTATGCATTTCACGTGCACGTGTGAGGTCAGAAAACAGTTTCTAGGAGTTGGCTCTCTCCTCCTACCACATGTGTCCCAATGGAACTTAAGCCGTCAATTCTGGAGACAAATGCCTCTACCTCTCGAGCCATCTGGCCAGCCCCTAGATGTGTAATTTATTTTAAAAACAAGAAAATGTGTGTCCTCCCACTTGATTCTTCCTTTCCAAAATTATTTAAGCTATTTTAGTTTATTTGCAAGGGTACACGAATTTTTGGGTCTGTTTGCCAAGTTTTATAAAGCAGACATCTGGAACCCTGATAGGATGTAAGGCCACAGGGAGAGCTACCGCACCTTTGCCCGCTTTCTCAGGGTCTGTGGTGCTGGCAACGCACCCTCCTCCTAAGTCCCCAGGTTCTTTTGTTCCTCTGAGAGAAAGGTCTTTAGATTTGGGGTTTGTTTGGGTCCTTAGGGGAGAGGACCTTGAAGTTGCTCTTGATTTGTGTCCCCAGCTCCTCACAGCTCTGCCAACTCCACCTAAAAGTGACCCTTCTCTGGTGTCACTTGCAGGATCGCTTATCATCCACATACAGGTCCTACAACCCTGGGACCCAAAGGCCTGGCACCGCCAGAGAGGGGAGGTCTCCTGAAATTGTGCCTGCTTGTTCTTTAATCCAGCCATTCCTAAGTGCTGTGAACTTAGTCTGAGCTACACTGAAGACACTTGGTTTCCACCTGGAGGACGCTTTCTGGATGCGAAGTAACAAAGTAAAGAAAACCCAACACGTTCTTCTAAAATAAAGTTATACATTGTGTGTGTGTGTGTGTGTGTGTGCACGTGTTGTGTGTATATGGTACATGTGTGCTATGTGTGTGTGTCTGGTGTCTGTATATGTGGTGGTGTGTGTCTGTGTATGTGTGTGGTGTGTATGTGTGTATGCAGTGGTGGTGGTATGTGTGTATACGTGTGTGTGTGTGTGTGTGTGGTGTGTATGTGTATATGCAGTAGTGGTGGTATGTGTGTATACGTGTGTCTGTGTGTGTGTGCACGTGTTGTGTGTATATGGTACATGTGTGCTATGTGTGTGTCTGGTGTCTGTATATGTGGTGGTGTGTATGTGTGTATGCAGTGGTGGTGGTATGTGTGTATATGTGTGT
>NC_022023.1:15429102-15433929 GCF_000317375.1 Microtus ochrogaster
AGTGGTGGTGGTATGTGTGTATACGTGTGTCTGTGTGTATGTGTGTGGTGTGTATGTGTATGCAGTGGTGGTGGTATGTGTGTATACGTGTGTCTCTGTGTGTGTGTGGTATGTATGTGTGTATGCAGTAGTGGTGGTATGTGTGTATACGTGTGTCTGTGTGTGTGCACGAACACGCATATACACATGTCAGGTCCAGAGGAACCGCCAATACAGAGGTTGGAGGACAACTTCCAGAATTCAGTTCTTCCTTTCCACCATGTGGGACCCTGGAATTGAACTGAAGTCCCGAGGCTTGGCAGCAAGCATCTTAACCTGCTGAGGCATCTTGCTAGCCCAACAGATTCGTGAATAGGGACAAAGCCACACTTTATAGAACCCTTACTAACCTGCCAAACTCCCCCTTCACTTACAGAGAGCCCTGGGTCTAATCCCTACTGCTAAATAAAACAGGAAAGGAAAGAGTAAGGGCAAGAGAAGGGACAGGGAACAGAAAGGAAAGGAAAAGAGAGGACACACTGAAGCCCAGAGAAGCCCAGTAACTTGTCTTGGATCTCGCAACTAGGAAGCTTTAAGGTTGGTGAATCCAGGCAACTCACCCGTGGCTCACAGCTCAGAGCCTCTAGCAAGGCTATCACTGCAAGCACTTGTCCTTACTGGGCATTGTCTGGAGTGTTAGGGCTGCCTTTGCTCATTTGCTTTCCAGGCTTCTTGCATGTGGGGATGTGCCCAAAGGATTTGAACCATTTACCCAGCATCCGCCTGCTCAGGACAATGTCACTGGCATTCAATGTCTAGTTGACTCTCAAACCTCTCCTCTCCCACATCCTTGACTTTGTTTGTTTGTTTGTACTATATAGTTCTGGCTGGCTTAGGTCTTCTTATGTAAACCCAGCTGGCCTTGAATTCACAGAGATCCATCTGCCTCTGCCTCCCAAATGCTGGGGTTAAAGTTGTGTGCAACAGGCCCCAATGACTCCCATATTCTTTTTTATTTTTTAAGGTTTATTTATTTATTTTATGTATATGAGTACTCTATCTGCATTAGGTCAGTAACAGAAGAGGGCATCAGATCCCATTACAGATGCCTGTGAGCCACCATGTAGTTGCCAGGAACTGAACTCAGGACCTCTGGAAGAGCAGCCCATGCTCTTAAACCACTGAGCCTTCTCTCCAGCCTCTGCTCCCATACTCTCAAATGTTGATCTTTGCTGAGGTCATAGAGTTTATTTTGCTAAGCATTTTTATGTCCAACTTAGGAAACTACCTTAAAACCAAAGCAAAACAGAAGTGATGTCCTGTCTCCTGTGTTGTTCCGGCTTTACAGGTTACCAGAAGAGATGCACGCAGGGAAGAGAAAAATGGGGAAGTTCAGGCTTCGGTCAGCAAAATCTCCCAGACATTTTTCAAGTGCAGAACACGTTAGTCTTTTTTGAAGCAGTTTTATAAGAGGGGAAATCCGAGGCCTTTCTTGGGAACGCAAATCCTGTTTCCTGAGAGGACTCTCGCTGCTCTGTCTCTGCGCAAGCGGACAGCTTAGCGACCTTCTGATGGTTCTTGTCCTAGGAGTGGGTGCGGCAGGAAGTCAGGAGAGCCTGAAGAGGGGGCTGGGGTCTGAGGGAAAGAACGCAATGACACGGACATGCCTATACAACCCAGGCACGGTGCAGACAGGCACTGGGCAAAATCTTCTGAGATTCCGCTGGGAGAAGCAGACTCATTGAGCAAAAGGCGCTGAGTGTATACTGCGTTGCCAGTCCACTTGCAGAAGCAGGTGAGGTGTGCCAAGTCAGGCCGGGACTTGAAATTCCTCAGGCGGAAGAGACCGTCCCTCCTAATTTGTTGCATACTTCCCCATCTCTCAAATACTTCCTCATGCTTCTCTCTCTCATTTGCTGGGCATCTTGGGCCTTACCGGCACCCACCACTTGACAACGCTGTTTACAGAACTCCACAAGGATCACAGGGGGGAGGGCTTGGCGCCAGCGCCGCGAAAATAATGTGGGTGCGGTCTTTACTGTTTGGCGTAGTTTTGAGATAAGGTCTCACTTTGTAGCCCAGACTAGCTTTCCACCCTTCTGCCTCAGCCTCCTAAGAACTAGAATTATGTATGGCAAATTAATTCTCCAAGTGAGATTTTACTCCAAGCACACAGGAAATAATAATAAATAATAAGGAAATAATTCTTTAACAATAGTGTATGACTGGTTCCGGCTAATACCCAGAGAAAAACTGGCCCCTCAACAGAAATCCCTTACAGCTTATATAAACGAGTTGCCTTTGGGCTCATGACCCTATACTTTGGGTAATTAAATACTTTTACACTGTGGGCAATTATACTTTGGACAATTTTTTTTTATTGAGAGAAAAAAAAATTTCCGCCACCTCCCAGCCTCCCACTCCTCCCGCCCTCCCCCCACTCCTCTCCCCCTCCCTCTCAAGTCTGAAGAGCAGTCAGGGTTCCCTGCCCTGTGGAAAGTCCAAAGTCCTCCCCCCTCCATCCTGGTCTAGGAAGGTGAACATCCAAACTGGCTAGGCCCCCACAAAGCCAGAACAAGAAGTAGGATCAAAACCCAGTGCCATTGCCCTTGGCTTCTCAGCAACCCTCATTGTTCGCGATATTCAGAGTCCGGTTTTATCCCCTGCTTTTTCAGTCACAATCCAGCTGGCCTTGGTGAGCTCCCAATAGATCAGCCCCACTGTCTCCGTGGGTGGGTGCACCCCTCTTGGTCCTGACTTCCTTGCTCATCTTCTCCCTCCTTCTGTTCCTCATTGGGACTTTGGGAGCTCAGTCCGGTGTTCCAGTGTGGGTCTCTGTCTCTATCTCCATCCATCGCCAGATGAAGGTTCTATGGTGATATGCAAAATATTCATCAGTATGGCTATAGGATAGGATCATTTCAGGTTCCCTATCCTCAGCTGCCCCAGGAACTAACTGGGGACCTCGCCTTGAGCACCTGGAAGCCCCTCTAGGTCCAAGTCTCTTCCCCACCCTAAGATGGCTCCCTTAATTAAGATATGTGCTTCCCTGCTCCCCTATCCAACCTTCCTGTATCCCAAATCATCCCGTTGCCCCAAGTTCTCCCCATCCTACCCCTCTCACTTTTTTCTCCCCTTCTCCGCTTACCCGCCTCCCACCCCACCCCACCCTTAAGATCCCTATTTTTTGCCTGGTAATCTTGTCTACTTCCCCTACCCAGGAGGATAGCTATATGTTTTTCTTTGGGTTCACCTTCTTATTTAGCTTCTTTAGGATATCAAAATATAGACTCACTGACCTTTATTTGTAGCTACTTTGGACAATTAAACACGTTTTTTTTTCTTTTTTTAAACACGTTTTTATGGAGTCAGGAAATTGCAAGTTTGGACTCTTAGGACGTGAGAAATTTAAGTAAGATACTCTCACAGTTAACTGAAGCAAGCTTTTTCTTAGGGCAGCCGTTAACCAAGGTCATTCCGCTTGCCTGACACATAGTTTGGAATAAGAGACACAGGACTTAATGAGTCACTAGAAGCCAGCACCATCTCTGAACCGCCGGGTTGGAGGCAGAGGTCCTCCGGGTAAGTTTTACTTACTTGTAACTTAGTATAAGTGAGTTTATTGGCGAGTCCTTTACGTATCAATTTGACTTTTGTTTCCTCCTTTGGTTACAGGTGTGTGCTACTGAGGAACTGGCCTGACTCCATTTCGAATGAGAGTTGAGTTACTCTCTCTTTCTTAGAATCTTCCCATGACCTTGATTTGTTTTTGAGAATACCCTGACCCCTCCCTAATCACAGTGGAAGACCAGAAGATGTTTTTTTTAAAGTTTTTTTGGGGGGGCTGCTCCCTTTACCCCAACTTGGGAGCCAATGGTCGCTGGCTAGCTCTTGGGTGCCCCAACAAAGACCAAGCTTGCTTCAAATCTGGCTCAAATTGTGGTAGTGGTCTTGTTCTCTCATTGGGATTAAGACTAACACACTCCATAAACCTTTATTTTGGAGGGAGAGACGCTGATCGTGAAAATGAAGGTGTGTCTGAGGTCACAACTATCTTGTGTGTTAAGTGGGGGCAAACCAGTAGGAGAGGTGGGCATAGCTAGGTTTGAGATAGCCCTTTGATGGCAGTCTTCTTTAAGATCTGGGTTAGAAAACCGTGCGCAGCATTCCTGAGCCAAAGGGGAGGCAACCGATAGTTCCCCCAACCGCCAAGAAGATGGCTGGGGCTCCCTGAGCCCACCCTTCTGATCCCACCAGGGCCTGTCATGTCCTTGGTATGAGCTCTGCCTTCTGCCCCAGCCTCCAGGCTGACTCAGACATCCCTTCTCTGGGTCTCCTCCTCCCACACACCCTCAGCTGTGGTTCCTCTGATTGCTGTTTACCTCTGATTTTATTTACAGTTCTCGAACGTCCCCATTATTGTCTTGAGTGATTACCAGGATATCACCGTGAATGAAATTTGGCTTCTTTATTTCCTACTCTTTCTTTTCTCCCTACCTTCCTCATCTCTCCACCTCCCCTCAATGGGATGGCAGAAATGAAGATGTTCTAAAGAGATGCTTGTGTCTCCCAATATGACTGTCAAACTTTGAAAACCAGGGACCCCAAAGAAATAGGAAATTCCCCAGGAATCTTACGTGTTGCGTGGGAGAAGGAAAAGGCACCAGGCAGAGGGAGAACTTGTCTCCCAGAAAGAGATTCTATGAATTCTAACCTCTTGTCAGATCCCCTTACAGGATGTGACTGAAGCCCAGATAAAGATGGGTCAATGGAGCCGGGCGATGGTGGCGCACGCCTTTAATCCCAGCACTCGGGAGGCAGAGGCAGGCGGATCTCTGTGAGTTCGAG
>NC_022023.1:15434499-15443409 GCF_000317375.1 Microtus ochrogaster
AGGCTGGCCTCGAACTCACAGAGATCCACCTGCCTCTGCCTCCCGAGTGCTGGGATTAAAGGCGTGCGCCACCACCGCCCAGCTGGATTCTCCTTTATACCATAGAAGGCAGCAGAGGCAGGCAGATCTCTATGAGTTCGAGTCCAGTCTGGTCTACAGAGAAAGTTCCAGTACACAGAGAAACCCTGTCTCAAAAAGAAAAAAAAAGATAATTCTTTTTCTGGTGTCAAAAAAGAATTTTGTTTTAACAAGGATATAACCTGCCAAAAAAGGAACTCCCCAAAATTAAGATTGGGGCAGGGTTTTGTTTTTATCTTTCCAGTAGACTAAAAACATCCTACTAAGGAATCTGAAAACCACTGGACAAATAAGACATCTGAAGAAGAGTGGGAATCTTACAGAGAAAGTTGCCCAAGTAAAGGAGTCAATTGGCCAATTGGGTATATCACATTTCCAACAGGATAAAATTTCATAAATATTCCCAAATGTTTGTTTCTGCTATTCTGTACAGACATATAAGGCAAATATTCTTTTTATAGTCCAAACTCAGTTAAAAATTAAAACTGGTTTTGGAGTTGAAGTGTGGCCCTTTCCTTCTCTAAACCCAATGCTTGTTAAAGGAAAACCCAACATTTCTGTCTTATGTCAGAAGAGTCACCTGGCATGGGTCAGAAGAAAATCAAACTTAAGGGACTATTTTATTGTCACTAATCTCATAATCCCTTGGGTTTATTTTGACTCTTTTAAACTTTCTTTAATGTATGAATAATATTTTGAAATTTACAAGATATATATATCTTGTGTTATGATATTAATGGCCATATAGAATACTAACTAATTCTATATCTAGGCTCCATCTAGCTTCCTGTATGTGCTTTCAGTCTTGAGTTTGAAGCAAGTAATTAGGAATTAAGCTTGTTTTTCCTAGTGTATTTAATAGATTATAGTACTTTTACCTCTTTGAGATCTGCTGCATATGACATTTAAAGTGTTTTTCTACAATGAACCGTTCCTAACATTCCTAACTGTGACTTTGGAAGTTTCCAAAAGGATGATGAGGCCCTGTAATGACAATTCCACCTGGACTGTGGTAAGGCCGCTAAGCTGACAAACACCACCCAAAGATCAGCTTTGAGCTACAAAATGCTCAGGACAGTTTCAAAACGGTTCACTAACAAGGTCCAGACTCATGTACTATTCCAACCGGGACTTCAGAAAAGCCTTGTACTTGCCCATCACACTGAGACTGGACAACAGCGAGCTCTCCCAGTGCTTGATCATTTTCTTAATTTTCTCAGGACCCCCTAAAAATGCTGTTACCCCCAGACAAGAGGAAGTAATTTTAAGAATACAATGCCCACATTCCTAAGAGGTGGAGTGGGTGACTTTTGGTCAGTCAGTGAGTAAAGAATATTTATTATTGTTTAATGGAGTTGGGTAAAAGTTGTTATTGGTCATGGTCAGAGAGGAAAGGAGATTAGATTCCAGGATCTCATTCTGTAAAGCAAAAAGCAGGATATAGGATTGTCAGGATAAAAGGTTAGACTATTGAATCTACTTTTAAATTAAAAAAGACAATACTAGTCTCAAATATTTTACACTGGTGTGAATCTTTGTATATTGATACAAATTTAAGATTATTTTTGTTATATTGCATATGTGTTCTACTCGGGGTATTGGACCTATGCAGCTCATTTAACACTGTAATGTAAACTTTTAGTCCTTGAAAGTTATTATTTCAAATTACATAGGATAATTAAGACATATAGCTTACTTGTTATCTAACAGTAAAATTTGTAGTCATGTTAGGTATGTTTTCAAAGTCAAATAGAGATATATTTTAGATCTATAGATGTCTTCAAACACTTTAGAGAGTGATACAATATGGCATTTAAGATGTTTTTATAACATAAGACATGTTTTTCATAGTGAGACACATCTGCTCATGGCAGCACCAGTTTACTTCAAAAAAATAATTGAGTATTGAAGAACCTCCATATGGAAGTTTGCTTTCATTGGTGGCAAAGTTAGACACTGGGCAAAGAAACTGTCCTTGCCTCAACTAATGACAGCAACCATCGGAAGCTAACACAGTACTTGAAGCAGGGTTCTCCCTGAGTATGTGAAGATAGGATCTCGTTTCAGAGGTGACCTACAGGCAAAATGCTGGGGCTCCAGTATCTCTGGCCTTCTGCTGGGACTCGAGATGGCTCTGGGCACTGTGACTTTTGAGAGGTTATGGCCACTTGGGCTTTCACTCTCTGTAGGCCTAGAGACATACAACGTATTTCAGGAGACTTACGGACTCAGGCGCCGTCCTCCAGTGTTGCTGTCCAAGCAGAGGCTGGGAACACGGCTACCACCCCAGGATCCTTCAAACTCACATGCCCAGGGCCACAGGGTGTATTCTGATGCTCTACTGGTCCCCTATACCTGGTCTCCAATGCCTGGAGGCCGTGGGACTCAGGATCCTCCTTCTATGTAGGGTCCACCAGGCTGTGAGTCAAGGCAAACAGGAAATGCTTCCTCCAGCCTGCTCAGAGATTTTCTTGTTGGGAGAGGATTAGGCAGACATTTGGAGAATTTACAAATGAAATTGTCTCCCTTAAGGGAGCTGGAAGTTAGAGGAATGTGAGGCTCAGGGCTGGTCATCTAGCTGGGAACTCCAAGTCCTCTCAACTCTCCTGGGAGCAGTCTTTTCCGGCTTCTGGAACTTGGCAGTGGTAGAGGAAGCCCAAGATACACTTACTTCTTCCTCCACAAGGATTGTCCTGTCAGGATCTTAAAGTATTTATAGTCACTCGGCAACTGTTTACATGGTGCAACCTTCTAATGCTGACGATTTTAAGTCCAACACCAGGAGTTTTGTAAGTTGAGTTTCCTGAAGCGATTGTACACACAGACGAAGAACCAGGGGAAAATAATTGCTATTCTCTTGTGCTCCAGAAAAGTAGCTTTCTGTAAATCAGACGGTAATTTTTTTTTTTTTTTTTGGTTTGTCGAGACAGGGTTTCTCTGTGGCTTTGGAGCCTGTCCTAGAACTAGCTCTGTAGACCAGGCTGGTCTCGAACTCACAGAGATCCGCCTGCCTCTGCCTCCCGAGTGCTGGGATTAAAGGCGTGCACCACCATCGCCCGGCTCAGACGGTAATTTTAAGTCACTTGAGTGTGCTATCTCATTTAAGCTGCGTGGGTGTGCACAAGTATGTGTGGCTAACCATGGACCTTCGAATGAGGCCAAGGGACAACCTGAGAGTTGTTCCTCAGGTGACACCCGCCTTGCTTTGGAAAGGGTCTCTTCATTGGCTGAAACTTGTCGAGTGGGCCCCGGGGATCTGCCTGTCTCTGCTCCCTCATGCTGTAACTGTACACTGCCACACCAGGCTCTTGGTCAGAAGTCCTCATGCCTGAAAGGCGATCGTTTATATTAACTGCGTTATCAGCCTATGTTTAAACTTTGTAACTGTCCCTTGTGGTGAGTTGTAGGCTTGGGGTTCTAAATGTTAGGAAAAATCCTAAGATGAGCCGCTCCTCCGGTGCATAGAAATCCAATCAGGCCAAATTAAACCAAATTAAAATGCCCATGTTTTAATAAATTGGGTGGCCGAGAGCATGGCAGGAGAGCATATGCAAAACCCGGGACCACGAGTTCCTCTACTGGGTGCCCACTTAAATACCCTGTGGGAGTGGTCCTGACTAGGCATGCTGGGATTTGGAGTCCAGACCAACGCAACTCCCAGGCCAGGGGGCTGGGATGAATGCCAGGGGCTGGTGTGATGCTTCCAACCTAACATTACCTTTGCTAGTGCCATTTTGCGAGATTCTGGAAACGTAAGGAATTGGGACTGATCCAGAAGAGGACTTCACTGGAAGCCCATCTTTGGCAGGGAAAAGGGATCTCTTGTCCATGCCCCTTTCTTTTCTCTTCTTCCTGTCCATCATGAGTTGAAGAAGACCCTCCACCATGTTTCCATAGCCACATGTTCTGCCCAAGCACGTGTCCCCCTGACCGCGAACTGAATTCCCTCAAAGTATGAGCCCAAACAAATCCTCCCTCCCTCGTTTCTATGCCAGGAATTCTGGTCCCAGCGATGGCAATGATGGAAAGCTGACTGGTCCATAGTGTGATAACAGGATCCCCGACTGAACTGATGGATTGGGCCCTGGCATAGAAGAAGAAAGATGCTTTCTAAGGAGAGACTTACTTGGTTTATCTAGCCATTGGCCAGTCTTGAAATGCCTCTTTCCCCTTTCACATGCAGCAGACAGGCAGTTGTCAGCACTCTGTAGAATCTCATCTCGGGTGACAAGTTCCTCCTCTAGCTGGCACAAGTGTTTAGTCCAAGGTTTCTAAGGGAAACTCCAATTCCCTTGGGGACCATTGTTACACTAGGTTGATAGCCAAGGGGACAGGGGGAACAAAGAGGATTATTGGTATAGGCCACCATACTTGGCTGCAAAATTAGTTAGACTTCTGACCTGAGGTCACACAGTTAGAAAGTGGCAGAGCTAAGACTCTGTGTCAGCTCTGAACCTGTATGTTGTGCCTAATTTGTCTTCTTATCAAGCCTGCAGTTCTGAGAGAAACTCTAGATCTCCTGGTGGCCCCAAGTCCTGGCTGAATGTCTAGCACAGAGTGGGCCTGCAGTGCGAGTGAAGGGAAAGCAGGGGTCACTGTGAAAGGGGATTTCTCCCCAGCAGATAGCAGGCCTGGGGCTAGGACCACAGACCATAGAGAGGTACCCACATTCTCTCTGTAAATGGACCCTTGGAGTTGACCCGCTTCTGGCAAGAGGTCACATTGTCACCCAGAAGCTCTGTGCTACCTCTGATCCAGGGCAGAGACTCCACCATCATCAGCCAGGAACTCCGGCCCTTACTCTCCTGAAGCCGACCTTGAAGGCCATGTCATTTTAATTTCTGCTTGGCATGCACGTCTCCAGAAATCTTAGTGGTTTTCCTATTTTCTGTAAACGGTCCTGGGAAATAGGATTCCAGTCCAAGACCCAGCATCTGTCACTTCTTGATGAGTGACCCTCCTGGACCTCAGCATCTGCCCTGCCCATCAGGAAACCCTGTTTCTCTACACCTTCCCCAGTACAGCAGTGTGAACCATGCCCGTGATCCAACCCCTAGAGCCCAGACAGTACTTCCTGATGGCTGTGCCCTTCTAAGCATGGCTTTGTGGTAACTCCATTCTCACAGCAGTGAAACTAGCCCTGTCCCCAGGCTCACCAGCTTGCCTAGTCTAATTAGCTGGGATCCCCTGTTTCTGCTTCCCAAACATGTCTGCAATGAAAGACATGGGTTACCACGCCCACCTAGATGTCATGAGCGCTGGGGATTTGAACTCCAGTTCTCACACTTGTCTGGAAAGTACTCTCTGCTCTCCAAGCCATCTTCCCAGAACTCAAAATACTTTTTAATGGATAATAACTTACATAATTAAATCAATTTTGGGCTGTCAGGATGGCACAGTGGCTAAAGGTACTTGCTATCAAACCTGATAACCTGAGTTCGATTCCTGGAACCCAACCTGGTAGAACAAAAGGATCGACTTTGCCCTAACTTCCATTTATGCCATGGTACTAGTGTGTACACAGATGTTTGCACTCTCCCCCAGCCCACACTCACCCCCAGCGCACACTCACTTCCAGCCCACATTCACCCCCAGCCCACCCTCACCCCCAACCCACACTCACCACAAAGCAAATAAATAAATAAATGTTTAAAAAATAATTTAGGATTTCAAGCAGGGCATGGTAGGTAGACAGTTCATCCTTGCAATCCCAGCACTCAGGAAGCTGAGGCAGGAGGATTACCAAGAATCTGAAACCTGCATTAGCTAGATAGTGAATTTCAGGCCCACTGAGGCTATAGTGGGAGGTCCTGTCTCAAAAAAAAAAAAACCTACCAAACAACAAATAAAAACAAAATTTAAGACTTCAAAAGGGAACCGGCCAGGCGGTGGTGGCGCACGCCTTTAATCCCAGCACTCGGGAGGCAGAGGCAGGTGGATCTCTATGAGTTCGAGACCAGCCTGGTCTACAGAGCTAGTGCCAGGACAGGCTCCAAAGCCACAGAGAAACCCTGTCTCGAAAAAACAAAAAAAAAAAAAAACAAACAAAAAAAAGACTTCAAAAGGGACATGTCGGCACCCTGAACCCAGTAGGTCTAAATCTATAAATCAACCAATCATGAGTGGAAAAGACTCAGGGGAAAGGCCTTGCGTCTGTTGTGGAAACTGGATGCTGTTCAGGGCTGGATGTCTGAGCTCTGCCTGCCTCAGAACAAGGCTGACGTTGCCAGGAAGCAGGCTGGGTGCCCAGCAAGGTTCTGCTGTCTCTCAGCAGGACCAGGAAAAGCTAACCTTACAAGCCCCGGCTGTGCCCTATCTTAGGGCATCCTGACACAACTGTAGAGTGTTTCACTCTCTAGTGAGCAGGTTCAGACCCTCAGAACTTTGGCCCTAGGGACCCATGCCTCCCTTGCACAGTTAGACTGTCCCAAGAAGAAGGCTACATGTATGATAAAATGTATTCCTCAGGAATTCCTCAGGAAAGTGTCTGCCCAGCCATCCAGAGAGAAGTCCCACAGGTGTCCACCACATTAAGACCTAAATTGCCGGGACAGTGTGACAGGGAAACACTGCTGGCCCGTGTAGACCACTCCCTATAAAACAGCCCTAGACACCTCTTGACTCTCTGACCCGTTGTGGCTGTACTGCAGTGTACTGAAATAATTTTCTTCTTTTGGCTTCTTCTGTCTTCTTTTTTAAATTTTATTTTTTTTTGTTGTTGTTTTTCTGTTTTTTTTTTTTTGAGACAGGGTTTTTCTTATTTTTCTTTTTTTGGGTTCTTTTGGTCTTTTTTCTACAAGTTTCTTTATTCTTCAGGGGAAGAAGAGCATTAGGGCATAAGGGCAAAGCATCAGACATAAGGCTAAGGCATAAGCATAAGGGATAAGGCTAAGGGTAAGGTGTGATCTCCACAAAGCTTTTAGTATATACAGGCATACAGTCCCATAGGTGGCAACAATAGTATCAAGCATGCATTTTCACAGAGCTGTAAGAGGGAGCATGGCGGTGAAGCTCCCTTGTGACTGGGAACACAGCCCTGGTAGCAATACTAACCTGCAGGCTTGATTTGCATTAGCACCTGGCAGGATGAGGTGTCTCTTCTGGGGACCTTGCTTTTGACTCCAGCAGGGTGCCCAGGTGGGAATTTTTTTCTCTCTGAAGCTAGTCTTAGCGACTCAGGCCCTTTTCCTGTATAAAGAGTTAGTTTCCTGGATTTTATTAGATGAAATCAAGGTAAAGGGTAAATACAGAATATTAGTAGCCTGTTAGGTCAGAGGAGTTCACACCTTCTTGAGTCTGCTGTTAGAGCAGACGTGACCTCCTCTACGAGGCTCCTTTCTTGTCAGTGCCAATAAAGAAAGTCTGTGGGGGACTATTTTTATGTAGATTTTGGCTGTGAGAACAAGGGCTTGACTGAATCCTTTTCACACCATGGCTTCATGGTGTGTGTGGGAGGTATCCAGTTGCCCTGCAGGAAAAGTCAAGTTTATACCCTGAGACACTGCTGGGATACTATAGAAGGAAAAAATGCCATGATTTCACAAGATTTTTACAGAATTGACAGTGACTTATGCAGAGACAGATGTTCCTGCAGCTCTGAAAAAATGGGTTCTCCAGGTGGAGTGTATGGATGTACGGATACACTTCCGGTGGATAATCCAATAGATCTGTCAGCTGTACATTTACTGTATGTACTTGTGGGCTCCCCACAATTCCCCTTCTTTTGTTTGATAAGTGCAGCATGTTTATATCTCTCTGGGCAATGAATAATATGGGTAATTAAGGTTTGAGGATGACTGGAAGAATAATCATTTTAAAATTAGTAGCCAGTAATTTATACAGTGTTCTGTCTGTATGCTGCAGGCCAGAAGAGGGCACCAGACCTCATTACAGATGGTTGCGAGCCACCATGTGGTTGCAGGGATTTGAACTCAGGACCTCTGGAAGAGCAGTCAGTGCTCTTAGCCTCTGAGCCATCTCCCCAGTCCCGCCAATAATTTATATGGATGGCAAGCTGAGAACTGACCATCTTGCAATTGAGTTGGTTATATTTGATTTTAAAATATCTCTTGTTTACCATATGATAGAGAAGTATTATAAAAAAAACTATAATAGTATGACATGATGTGATTAGCATGTCTAAAGGTTGTAGGCTTCAGTTATTAAAAGAAGAGAATGTTAGTTTAGAATACTGGTTTTATCTCTCAGTCCTTGATTAATAGACCATATACTGATGGAGCCTTGTTAGATAGAGTTTACCTGGTTAGTGGTGTGCATCTGTAGGACCTGACAAACTAAACTTGTAATCAAGGCAATAAGAAATCATTTTAGGTATAAGAGAGCCGTACATACAGAGCAAGATTTTCATAGGAGAGCAATTGTTAGAAATACATAAGGAGATTATCTGATAGCATATACATCACAGGATTAGGGAGAATTTATACATTTAGTGATGGAACATATTTTTTTAAAGTTAGTCTAGTCCCTTGGGCTATAGTTCAACACAGTAGAAAGATGACATAGACCATAGAGTTTTTGCTCATGACTGCTTCCCGTTGAATAGGAGGCGAAGTTGTAGGTCTTGAAGACTGGAACACTGGCAATCCGTTGAAGTCCACGGAGATCGGGGAGGAGCAGGCTGTCTTGAATTCCATGAGGCATTTAAGCGGCCTGTGTCTGGAGAGGGCAATAGGACCCCTTGGAGTGAGAGTTGGGGGGCAGGGAGCAGTGATGTGGGAGTGTTATATATCAATCTGTTGATTTCACTGGTTAAGTAATAAACAAACTGCTTGGGCTCATAGCTTAGAACATAGGTGGGTGGAGTAAACAGAG
>NC_022023.1:15446316-15471695 GCF_000317375.1 Microtus ochrogaster
CGTGTAATTATTTCGGGTAGAGCTAGCCATGTGGGCGGCCGGGTGCCGGGACGCAGCCCCACCGCTCCTATTTCTACAGAGCAGAGCTACAGTTGTGGCTGCCTTCGCCAGAGAAGAGCAATCTGTGACACCTTAAACCATTATGAATCTGGCGGAACAAATGTATGTTAGTGGAAGAACAGGAAGTTAAGGAATCTTAGAGAGGAAGCCTTTTCTCTTAGTGCACACTTGAAAATTTCCCCCACATTATAGTATATTTTTTAAATTGTTTTTATTGAGCTATATATTTTTCTCCACTCCCCTCCCTTCCTCTCCCCTCCCCTCCTCCCCTCTTTCATGGTTCTCATGCTCCTAATTTACTCAGGAGATCTTGTCTTTTTCTACTTCCCATGTAGATTAGATCCATGTATGTCTCTCTTAGGGTCCTCTTTGTTGTCTAGGTTCTCTGGGGTTGTGAACTGTAGACTGGTTTTCCTTTGTTTTATGTCTAAAAGCCACTTATGAGGGAGTACATATGATATCTGTCTTTCTGGATCTGGGTTACCTCACTCAATATGATTTCTAGGTCCATCCATTTGCCCGCAAATTTCAAGAGAGACAGGGTTTTTTTCTGTGTAACAGCCTAGCTCTGTAGACCTCAAATTCACAGAGGTCTGCCTGCCTCTGCCTCCTGGGTGCTGGGATCAAAGGCGTGCCCTAGTGTGCCCTAGCGCATTCACAGCCTGAGCACTGCTGATCTATCAACACTGTCCCTTTCCTGGCAGACACCTGCAGACTTTTCCTGTCATTGTCTGCTAAACAATACATTGAAGCAACTGTTTCCATAGTGTTTCTATTGTATTTGGTTACAAATCAACTACACAGTGCTACATTTGAAACCCAGGACAAACTGCTGAAGTGCCTGTTTAACACACCAGAGCGGACCTGGCCTCCAGGTTCTCCCAGCATTCCTCAGTCCCTACCCATTACAGAGCGTGGCTGGCAGCATACCCTGTCTCCCACTCTCCAGCCAGGGGCTGGGCTGTTCTTCCCCCAGAGGTTCTTCCCTATGTAATCCAGACATTTTGGTTACCCCTTTGTTGTACGTTTGGCCTCCTAGCTGCTGCAGTTACTTCCGCTTCCCCTCTTCCCTCAAGGCCCAGCTCAGTCTCAGTCTGGTCATGTTTACTCTGGACTCTCCCACACGCCCCTGCCTCTGACTGTGCTCCCACATATCTATAATAAACTTTCTCCTCCACCACACCTTGGAGCAGTCACGGCCTTTCCATTTTATCTCTCTCTCTCTCTCTCTCTCTCTCTCTCTCTCTCTCTCTCTCTCTCATTCACACAGGAAGCTGCCGCTGTGTTATACAGAAATACTGCACATTTTATATAAGGGAGTCTGAGTATCCTCAGAATTTGGTTTCTAAGAAAGTCTTGTAACCAATCAGTGCCCGTGGATCCTGAAGATGATTGTCCTAAGAGCATGCCAAGGATATTAGGCCGAATTAGGGTCCTTCACTTTTGGCTGGTGACTGAGAGTGAGCTAACATCTCAGACTTGATGCTGAAGCGGGGGGTACACGGTTTTTTAAAGGCAAAAACCAAAACCAAAACCATACAGAACACAACTGTATAAATCTTAGATGAGGGTCAGAGTAACCTGATCTTTCAGACCCCATAGGACAGTTTCTATTTATATCTTAACAGTTATTTATGTTTACGTTTAGCTTGTACAAACATTACTTATTTTGGTTAGTTCATCTGGACCATGGTCAGGGTCATGGAAAACCCCAACTATGTTGCCAAAGTAGAAGTGGCTGTTGAGAGGAGTGGAGGGTGGAGAATTGTCTAAACTGACGCAAAGCCGAGTCAATGTAACAAGATGGCGTCACATAGTATGACAGATGGGGAAAGTGAGGTTGATTTGAACCTGGACTGTGCTTAGCTAGGACTCAGTCCGTCTCCTGTTCTTCCACTGCCCAGTGACCCTGTGGGCCTTTGTGGAGGAAATCCAAACAGAGACAGTTTATGCATAGGCCTGCAAATGTGTACAATGACCCCCACTCCAGGAATGGAGGAGCACCCCCCTGTGGTCTGCACCTGGCCTTTTTGCTGCCCCCCACCCCCGCCATTGTTCTAAAAGGGCTGGTGCTGAATGTTAGTCTTTCTGAATGCAAAACTGGTACCCCACTCTCCCAAGTGGAGGGCCCTTGGCCAGGACCCATGGATGCATCCATTCAGGGCCTCTCATCAATGAGCCCGGGGCAGCTCTCTGTCACTCTCTGTCACAGCCAAGAGAGCTGGGAAAGAACCAACCAATGGCTGAGCCTGGCAGAGGGTTCGAGGATCTGGGAAGAAAAGGGTCTTGTTCTCCACCCCCTCCTAAGACTGGCAGGAGTTGCCCTGCTGGACTCTACCGCCTTTCTCTCCACTCTCTCCAAGAGCACAAACACTTTCTCAGCCTGCCAAGACCTGATGGCAGCCTGGCTGGGGCCTGTGGTGGCCCCCCAAAGGCCCGGCTCCCACGCCTCACCTCCTTTTGACAACCTTGCTCGAGATGGGCAGCTGTGGCAGTCCTTGCCAAGGCCTCAGAATCTGGCATCCTTGGCAATGTGCATCTGCTCCCAAGCCTGGTTGTCATTGTTACCCTGGGAGGGGACGCTCAGTGCCCGTGTTCTGCACCAGTCAGCCCGTTGCAGATTGGCTCTAAGGCCTGCTGGCATGGAGTGCTGGCTGGCCAGCTAACGAGAAAGTTGTCATTGGTGGCAAAATGTGTAGTGTTCCACTACAAAGAGCCTCGTTTGTGGCTCCCTGTCACCAGCTCCTCTCCCTGCCCCCAGCGCTTCTTTCTTCAGAAACAACTACATCTGAAAGATCCAGGGGAGGCTGCAGGCAGCTTCCGGTTTCGGGTGCTGGTCCAACATCCTTGCCCCAGACTCCTGGCTGAGATGCCTCCCACGACTAATAGCTCTGAGGGTGTTTCTCCCGGGATGCCAGGGTCTCAAGCCAAGATCAACTCTTTCCGTCCTCGGCCTTGCCGAGGTGCTTCTGGGTCTCATTCGCCAGCTGTAAAATGGGCACAGGGAAGGAGATTTGAAGGAGAAGCTATCCAACTGAAGCAGGGCCAGACAGCACCGAATCTTCAGGGGAGCATTTGGCTGCAAGAGGGACGCCAGAGAGGGAAGTAAGTGTGGCTTCCAGAGGCTGAGACATGCACGGGCATGTTGAGGCAGAACCGCCTGGGATACAGAACGAGTTCTGTCAAAAAGGCCTTGAGGCAGGCTAGAAACAGAGGGGAAATGGAGGAGCCGTGAAAAGGGAAAAAAGTCTTTTCGTGCTGACTGAGAGTCAAGACATCTCAACACAACGGATAGAGCCACAGTTGCCTTCAGAGATAGGACCATTGTTTTCCTAGACATCACAAAGTTGTTAAGGCACCAAACCGCCCAGGTGGAGAACGTCTATTCTTTGAGTATTACCCTGTAACAGTATTGCTCTTTCATGGCTAAATAAAGCAGTACACCTCGGAAAACCACCTAACAATCCCAGCTAAAGCAGGACATTCTTTTTTTTTTTTTTTTAGTCTTCAGTAATTTTTTAAATTTATTTATTTATTAAGGATTTCTGCCTCCTCCCCGCCACTGCCTCCCATTTCCCTCCCCCTCCCCCATCAAGTCCCTCTACCTCATCAGCTTGAAGAGCAATCAGGGTTCCCTGACCTGTGGGAAGTCCAAGGACCACCCACCTCCATCCAGGTTTAGTAAGTTGAGCATCCAAACTGCCTAGGCTCCCCCAAAGCCAGTATGTGCAGTAGGATCAAAAACCCATTGCCATTGTTCTTGAGTTCTCAGTAGTCCTCATTGTCCGCTATGTTCAGCAAGTCCGGTTTTATCCCATGCTTCTTCAGACCCAGGCCAGCTGGCCTTGGTGAATTCCCGATAGAACATCCCCATTGTCTCAGGGTATGGGTGTAACCCTCGTGGTCCTGAGTTCCTTGCTCGTGCTCTCTCTCCTTCTGCTCCTGATTTGGACCTTGAAGAATGGATGAAGAAAGTATGGAATATATACATATTAGAGTATTACTCAGCAGTAAAAAACAAGGACTTCTTGAAGTTTGCGTACAAATGGATGGAAATAGAAAACACTATCCTGAGTGAGGTAAGCCAGACCCAAAAAGAGGAACATGGGATGTACTCACTCATATTTGGTTTTTAGCCATAAATAAAGGACAGTGAGCTTATAATTCGCGATCCTAGAGAAGCTAAATAAGAAGGTGAATCCAAAGACAAACATATAGGCATCCTCCTGAATATTAACCTTCATCAGGCGATGAAAGGAGACAGAGACAGAGACCCAAATTGGAGCACAAGCAGGACATTCTTTAAGATGAGAAAAACAGCTAAACCAGCTCAGATATTTTTTTACTTAACTTTTCTCATTAACTGAAAAGTTAGACTTTGCTTAATCATTAAGCCATGTACATGTCATCATCCTTTGGGCAATTGTATCTCAGAAAACAACAAACACAATCAGGGACAGAGTCATTTTAAAGGTTCCTGAGTAGGGCGGTCCCATGAGATGTCTTGGTGGATTAGACCCTTGCTGCTAAGCCTAAGGACTTGACTTCCATCCCTGGAGCCCTATGCTGGCTGTTTTCATGTCAACTTGACACAAACTAGGGTCATCTGGAGGGAGGGTACCTCAGAGAGAGAAAAAACCGCTCACACCGGATTGCCTGTAGGCAAATCTGTCGGGCATTTTTTTAAAATAACGATTGCTGTTTGAGGGCCCAGCTCACTGTGGGTGGTGCCACCCCTGGGTAAACGGCCCTGGTTGTACAGGAAAGCAGACTGAGCAAACCACGGGGAGCAAGCCCCGAAGCAGCACTCCTCCCTGGCCTCTGCATCCACTCCTGTTTGAGTTCCTGCCCTGCCGTCTCTCAGTGATGGACTGTTATTTGGAACTGTAAGCTGAAATAAACCTGCCCACGTTGCTTTGGGTTATAGTGTTTTATCACAGCAATAGAAATCCTAAGGGAGACAAACTTGTATGGGGAATAGAGAGAACCAACTGAAGCTCTGACCTCCCGCATGTCCTAATGGCAATTTTTATATATGAATATATATACTGACCCCCTGAAGGCCCCGTGTGTGAATCTCTAATTCTCTCCTGCTTCAGAGTCCTACCTGCCTGGAGTGACAGGTGTCTTTGACAGCTCCCCAGCTCCCCAGCACCCCCAGGGCAGTCTGCACAGCGGCTGTGTGGGTCTGAGGGGGGCTGTTGCCATGAGACTGACTTCTGCTCCCGTCTAAACCCACACCCCGAATATGAGTTTGATTGACATCATGCGGCTCCATTCTCCGGCCCCACCTTCCGAACCCTGGAGTCTTTCTCCTCGGCACTTCCCTGTAAGGACGGTCCCAAGGTTCTGCCAGGCAAAGTTTCCCAAGTTTGGAGCCCACTTCCCAGGCGAAGGGAGACACCAACCTGTCTGCGAGGGTGCATGGTAAAGATTGCCAGCATGACTGCTCCAGGCTTAGGGTGGAAGGTTTTCATTGTGCATAAGTGAGAGAGAATATCCAGAGTCATCTGGAAGAGTCCAGAGCAGAGAGCAAAGAAAGCCGACTGGACATGGCCAGGGCTGGGAGAGTGGACAGCAGAACACAGTGAGAGAGCAAGAGCGAGCAGGTGGTCAGGTCATGTGGATTATAAGGAGGGCCAGTCGCTGGGGTAGGGGAGAGGAAAGAAGGACAGGATGCTAGCATAGACTCTGAAAAGTATAACAGGTACTGAGGGAGCCCGGAGACCAGCATGGGCTTTGATATGCGTATAGGTGTCCCTCTGCCAGAGGTAAAGGAAATGACTCCTTTTGGCAGATGGGAGCCAATTTCACAGGTTCCTGAGGGATGCTGGCTCTTACTTAACCACCTAATCCCCCTATAGTCTAGCTCCTTTCTAGACCTATGGACCCCCTGAGACTAATGTAATTCTCTCTCCCTATACCTCCCAATGGCTCACCCTTCCCATATACACCTTGTTGGTAGTGGTGGTGGTGTGTGCGTGTGTGCGCGTGTGTGTGTGCGTGTGTGTGTGTGTGTGTGTGTGTGTGAGAGAGAGAGAGAGAGAGAGAGAGAGAGAGAGAGAGAGAGAGAGAGAGAAAAGCAACCTAACATTATTACCAGTGGCCTGAGCAGTACCCCATCCTCTTAGGGATTTCCACTCAGATAAAGCTGGACATTTTTTTGGACATTTTTCATTTCTTTGTATTAGGAACATTCAACAATCCTCTCTCCCAGCTATTTTGAAATTGTTCAATTAATCGTCAGAAGCCATGATAATTCAACGGTGTAGAGCCTTAGAAGTTATTTTCCTACCCAGCTATGCCCTGTGTCTGTCCATTCACGGGAGAATGAACAAAGAAAATGTGGCATAGATACATAATTGAATGCTATTCATCCCGAAAAACAACGAGACCCTGCAAATTGCCCCACCGTGAATGGGCATGGAACACATATAAGATCCAGGCACAAAAAGACAATACAGTGTCCCCTTGCCTACATGTGGGACCTGAAGCCGTTGATTTTGACAAAGGAAACTGGGGCTGCCAGAAGCTGCAGAGCGGAGTGGAGGCTGGGAGAGGATGTAACGCCTCTTGGCTATTGGGAGTAGGAGCTTCAGCTGCCAAGCACAGCTCAGAGCTCATCTATTATTGGAAGCAGAGAAGTGAGTGGAGCCCTCCTTGAGGTGGGAGTGGGTGATAAGGGGTTGAAGGCCAAAGACCCAAAGGTGGGGAAATAGAAGAAGACATTCAACTTCTAGACAGGACTTTTGGGTGATAGTTTTGCTTCGTTTTGGGACAAAGTCTCACTGAGTCAGACCAGATGGCTTGTAACTTTCAGCCGTCCTCCTGCCTCAGCTTTCTGAGTTCTGGGATGGGTTCCCATTGGGGGGCATGCATCGCCTTGCCTGGTTCAATGAACCAAGAACCAGACTCTTTAAAGAGAGGCTGATTCTGGGCTAATCAAGAACACGATGCCTCTGTAACAGTTAATGAGCCGTACTGTATATGTCAAGCCATGTTATCACAAGGAGGGAAAGGCTGCCATTGTACCTGGAATAACAAGAGATCAGTCTTTTGATGTCCCTGGGCTGGAGATGATAACTTCCTGTGACATCAACTCTGTGAGAAACACGTGAGTCAGAGGAAACAGGAAGAGATTACCCCAGAGTCAGCCGGTGGTCAGCCCCATCAACTTCAGGCCAGTCATTGTCACCCGAGGGCCAGCTCCCCGGCGAGATGCTCTACTGTGGCCTTGACATTCTTAATAATTTCTGAACAAAGAGTCTTGCACTTTTGTTTCACACGGAGCCCATATGATACAGCCAGCCGGTCTTATTAAACTGTGACGGAGGCAGGCCAGGTTACAGTTTTGAGTGGCAGGCAGTGGGAGTGGAAACCAGACACAATTCCATGCTGTCACCTACAGCAGCCTCACGAGCTCTTTCCCGAGACCGCTTCTCATGTGAAGCCAGGATCCCCCACTTCACGGCAGAGGAGGTGCAGTGGAAGATGCATGACCACGACAAGCTCACCAGAGGCCTGAGTCTCAGTAGTCTACCCAAAGGTAATACCTGGTTCCAAGATAGAGCATGAACAGAGACCACCAGGACACCACCCAGGAGCAGACCCTCCAAAGGAAATTCCTAAGGTTCCCACCATTGTAGGATAGGATCACCTGCCAGCACACACCCTTCGCTTTTCACTGGGACACCCCTACGCACACGTCAGCCAATCAGGGGTCCTGGACCTTAGAAATCCCTCACCCCAACCTTTGCTTTTTTAAAAGAACCTTTGCATACACACATACAGAATATTGTATACATAATAAATAAATAAATTAATTAAAAAAAAGAACCTTTGCTTTTATAAAAACCCAACCCCAACTGAGCTTGGAGCTCTCTGATCATGCCAATATGTTGAACTCATGAGAGTCTGAGCTCAAATTTGGATACAATTAAAGGCTCTTTGCTTTTACATAAAGGATTCGGTCTCCTAGTTGATTTTGGGGGGATTCTACCATCTGGGCATAACAGAAGCCTGAGCGTGAGGTAAATAATTTGAAACAAATGAGGATACGCCCAGCAGATAGACAAGGAAAGGGATTCTAGATAAGGTAGAGGGAGTTGAGAAACCTGAAAAATCCGCTCTACTTGAAGGCTGTTTTTTAAAAAAAATAGACTTTGAAGGTTCTCTCTCCCTTAATTTAGTGTTGATTTGCTTGAACAAGCACTGGATGGTTAGTTGGCCCACGGCTGTGGCCTCCTGATTGGCCTTAACCCCACCAGGGTAGTCTTTATCAGGGGGCCCTGTCTGCAGGGAGTGGGAGGAGGGGAGTTGTCAAGGCTTTTGTTCCAGGAGAGGAAGAAGCCAAGTTTACCATCTTCATTGCCCAGTCTTCTCTACCCTCCCCCATCCGACTGCTTGGCAGGCCTCACTCCTGTCCCTTATTGCCTTTCTCAGAGGTCACCTCAACTGCTGTTTGCAGACTGCTTTAACTACTTTGAGTTGACAAACGGGGGCGATGGAGAAAGGGCAGAGGGCAGAGTGTCCCGGAGGAGGGTCCATCTAAGGGAATACGAGAAAGCAACAAACTGCGCAGGTCCAGACATAAGACAGCCGTGTGATGACCGTGCGCATCCTCAGAGAGAGTTGTGTGAGTGAAATAGCAGCTGTAAGAAGTGAGACTGATAGTGTTGTTATCACTTATACTGGAAATGTTGTTAAGAAAATCGTCTGGACAGTTTTGCCCTTACTGGAGAAAGAGAACATGCAAGAAAAACATCCAAAGAACCCTTGGCAGGCTTTGCCATAGCTGTTAGCAAGACTTCTTTTGGTCATTTGTCCATTACAAGATGTAAGGCAATTGGATTGGTGGAAGAACTTCAGACATTTTTCACTGGTCAATAAGTTCAGCATCAGCCATGGGTTCTCCTCTATTACAGCTGTGCAGGGGCGGGGTGGGGTTGAATGAGAATGGCCCAATTGCTCATAGATTTGCATGCTTAGTCAACAGGGAGTGGCACTATTTGGAAGGATCAGTAGGTGTGGCCTTGTTGGAGGGAGTATGTCACTGGGGGGTGGGCTTTGAGGTTTGAAAAAGTCTATTCCAAGCCCACATTTCCCTCTACCCGATTGATGCCTGCAGATCCAGATGGAGAACTGTTGTGGTGTGGGTTATTTGTTCACACGAACACTCTAAGATTGCTAATAAAGTTTACCTTGAATCAGTGGGCAGAGTCACCAGTTGGCTGACTGGTTTTGGAGGACCAAGGTAGGAGGGCACAGGAAGACAGACAGGGGCTCAGAGAGATTCACAGCCCTTTTGATCTGGAAAGCTGTGGAGACTCAGAGTCAGCTGATTGTCCCCCCACGGCTCTTTGGATCTATCAGGTTTTTACCTCAATATCTGACTCCTGAGTTTTTATTAATAATAGAATAATACAGATAATAGAATAATAATACGTAAACAGTTCATAGAACTCTTAGTTCCTTCTCCAGCACCATGTCTGCCTTCATACTACATGCTTCTCACCATGATGACAATGGACTAAACCTCTGAAACTATAAGCCAGCCCCAATTAAATGCTTTCTTTTATAAGAGTTGCCGTGTCATGGTGTCTCTTCACAGCAATAGAACACGGACTGAGACAGGGAACATTTAAGAGATTAAGCTGATGAGGAGGATGTTTTAGCATCATGACTGACATAAGTTTTGTCTAGTAAGGTAAAATGCGATTGTACAATCGCCTAGCCACGGACCAGAGCCCTGTAGCCGGAGAAGGTAATTGCAACCAGCTGTTTGTTGCATCAGATTCCTGCAGAAGGAACAATGGCCTGGAAGCTTTGCAAGAGAGGTCAGCTAAGTCAGCATCTAACTGATAACTTAGAAGAGAAATAGAATCCTCATGGGATTGGACACCACTTGGTATCTTGAATAATTTCGCCAAACCTACGAGCTTGATGACAGGCTATCTGGTAGTCTCCTTTAATTAGGAAAATGGATAATTTGGGTATAGAAAGATTTATTGGCATTTAAGAAGACAGGCCTTTGTCTTGGTTGAGGTTTCTATTGCTGAGGTGAAACACTATGACCAGAAGTGACTTGGAGAGGAAAATGTTTATTTGGCTGACACTTCATATCACTGGCAATTACTGAAGTCAGGACAGGGACTCAAACAGGGCAGGAACCTGGAGGCAGGAAGTGATGTAGAGCCCATGGAGGGGTGCTGCTTACTGACTTGCTCCTCATGGCTTGCTCAACCAGCATTCTTACAGAACCCAGGACTGCCAACCCGGTGATGGCTCCACCCACAAAGGACTGGGCCCTCCCCCATCAATCACTAATTAAGAAATTCCCGAAAGACTTTCCTACAGCCTGATCTTATGGAGGCATTTTCTCAATTGAAGCTCTATTCTCTATGATGACTCTAACTTGTGTCAAGTTGACATAAAACTAACCAGCACAGCTTTTTTTCTTTTTTAAATCAAGAAGAGAATCAGCAGTGATAAAAAGTTGTCTGGATAACATCTTCTGTGGTTCTATGATTGTGTTGGTATTTAAGATCAAGTAAGTAGCCAAAAACAATCTTTTTTTTTCCCTTCTGTCAAAGCCGGTTGAAGATCTAGTCCCCAGGGTCCCTTTGGTGTGGGAGGTTCATCTGGTTCCTCTAGTCCTTCTTTATCGGTAAGTCTGTCCACACGAGGATAAATCAAAGGCCTTGCTTGACCACTGTTTAACTTGGAGACGTGGAAGAAAATGTTCCTGTGTTGATCCTTCTCTTTGTAGACTGGATACTGGTCAGAATCTACTGGATGAGGTCTCTGTGGCTTCCCTGAACAAGAGAACAGGAGACTTCCCATGGTTACCGAACACTTCAGAGGATGTTCTACAGTCCCCTGGGACCTGGTTGACCTTGGAGGGCCAGGGAGAAAATAATCTTCCTGTTACTCCCTCTCTCCATAGTAATATAGACCTCTAAATATGGTCATTGAACACCCACCAGTCGGTTACTACACCAGTCCTTGTGCTTTTTCTTTTTTTTCAAGACAGGGCTTCTCTGTCTGTAGCCCTGAATGTCCTGGAACTCACCCAGTAGACCAAGCTGGCCTCGAACTCAAGAGACCTGCCTGTTTCTGCCTCTGTCTCCCGAGGGCTGGGATTAAAGGCATGCGCTACCACCGCCCGGCTTAAACCAAACACTTTTTTTAAAATATTTTATTTATTTATTGTATATACAATATTCTGTCTCTGTGTGTGTGTGTGTCTGCAGGCCAGAAGAGGGCACCAGACCTCATTACAGATGGTTGTGAGCCACCATGTGGTTGCCGGGAATTGAACTCAGGACCTTTGGAAGAGCAGGCAATGCTCTTAACCACGGAGCCATCTCTCCAGCCCCTAAAGCAAACACTTTTAAATAAATTTTAATTATATGTACATTCTCAAACTTGTTCATTTCTGACCTTAGAAACATTAATACCATCTATGTCACCTCAAAGTTTTGTTCTTTACATGCCTTAAATAACTAACTCAGAACTTCGTGACTCGCATAAACTTTCTAGTCATATTTTCCATTCTGGAAACATCCCGCCATCCTAATCTTTCTTTACTAAACGGAAGTCCATGTATGAATCCTTTTAGAATTTTTAAACTTTTAAAAAAATACCATAAGACATAATATCATCAATAAACAAATTTACTATCTGTTGTGAGAAACTTTTTTTTCTAAGCATGGTGTATGGAGGGACAGACTGAACAGCGTCTCTTCCTTCTTCATCGGTTCCAATGACAGTCCAAAGTTTGATTTCATCAGAGTTCACCCTGGGGGAACCCATGAGCCTACTGGATTTACTTGTAGAGAATTGGTAAAGGGTTACTAATGGAAATGGCCAACCAGCATTCTAGTTCAATTAGAGGAAAACAGGCCTTGCCTTCAAGTCTAGGTAGAACTATCAGGTCTTAAAACCCAGCAGAGCCTGTATCTTCATTCTCCTGTTCAGTAGGCTGATCCTGTCTCGGCTGCAGCAGCTGCCCACTGGCAGCAGCTTGACTAGCAACTGGCAAGTTATCCTTTGAGTCCTGCTGGCGCCTGCTCTTTGATGATATTCAGCTCTGGGCCTCCACCCATGTCAAGTGTTTGTTCCCTTTGTAGGAGGCCAGTGTTGGAGGAACCTGGCTGGGAAAAGTCTTAGGTCCCTTCCAGAAACCAGTAAATACATCATGTAAACAGTGTGGTAAAATTAAAAACACTAAAAAAATTCAGAGAACACCATGGAGGTCTGGTGTTACCTCATTAGTCTAATATAAAAAGGGATGTAGCCATCCCCAGAGGGCTCAGTAGGATCAGGAAGTTTTATAGATGCCACCATTTTGTTTTATGCTGTGCTGTTACATTAACCAAGATGGGGGCAAGGTCACATGACATTTACCTTCTTCATAATCTCATCAGCGGAGATGGTAGTTAAGTCACATGGCTGCTTCTGGCTGATGGTGAACTCAGTCTCATAGGAAAGTGATTCCATCCCCCATCAGACAGAGAGATCCCTGGGGGATCTACGTATTTTACTAGTTAAATGTGCGCCATATACCCTTTCCTCTAAAAAGACACTTTAGTTACGTTAGCACAGATATAGGAGGATATGGTACCTATGGCTCAGGCAGGTAGATCTAATAGAAAAATATAGAAACAGAGGAAGGCGTTCCATGGTCTCAGCTCATGGAACCAGAGTCCATATGTGCCTGCTAGAGTAACTAGAAGCAGTGTAAGCTCTCTCTTAGATGGGGTCTAGGGAGGGAGAGAAAAGAAATTTAAGTATCATTTAATTTTAATTGGAAATAATAGTGGGCCTCTTGCATGCTCTCAGGGTTGCTGGAGAGACAGGGAAGAATGGGGGATACAGGTGCCTTGAAAAACCCAAAAGTATGTCCGTCTCCAGGTAGAGTCACTTCCCAAAGAATCCCTCCCTCCATCACCTGGATCGGTCTTCACCCTGACCAATGTGAGGTGGAGCCGGTCCTCAGGTTAGCTGTGCAGTTTTAGTGTCTGTTTGTAGGTCTCTAGGCATTGAACGGTTTAACTTGTTTCCTACAATGCACAGGATTGTGGGATAGTGTTAGAAGGAAGGGTGTCTAAGGGGACTTGTCTTTTAAAGAGAAGAAGAAAATAAAATTATCACCCTTGATCCAGGATGTGGGAAGGATGCCAGCGGTTCGACAGTATGAGCTTTGTTTTCTTTTACAGTTGTTTTTAATACCACGTCTCTACATTATGAGAGAAGTAACAGTTACCAGCGATGAAAACAGTTTGCCAATTATCTGTCTTTAAGGACATGTTTTTCTCCTTCGACTGTTTTTCCTTTTCCCTGTCACAGAGTCAGGGGGCCAGTCTGACCCAGGACAGGGGTGTGGAGGACATTTTGAGACAAACATGTTTGAGTCTGAAGGGGGAGGACCAAATCCCATCTCCAGAGTCAACTTCTCCGTGAGCAAGGATAATAACTGGCCAATACACCCTGCACATAGTAGGTGTTCTGTTCCTGCCACCACACCTTTGACTTTGGAAACCCTGTTTGGCACCATAAGCAGGTAAGATGTCACTGTGGCCCATCTGGGATAAGTGAAAAACCACCTGTCACTATGTGGACCAGATCTGTCCTTTTGCTCTTGGCAGGTAGAGGGTCCTTCAGAAGGGAAGAGGTCCCAGATCTCAACTGCACCTTTTAAATCAAAGAAGAAGAGATCTAGGGGTCAGCAGTTCATCCTTGAGGTACAGAGAGAGCAAGCAAGCTTCAGGGGTCCACGGAGGGAAAGAGGGGAGTGTGGGTAGATGGTGGAGTTGGGGGATGGGGAAGGGAGGTGTGTGTAGAGAGGTGGAGTTCAAGGAAGGTTTGATGGCGAGGGGTGGGGGATCTGCCCGATCAGCATCTGAGAGAGAGTTTAGGGAATTAAGTTTAGAAGTTTGAGCTGGAGCCGGGCGGTGGTGGCGCACGCCTTTAATCCCAGCACTCGGGAGGCAGAGGCAGGCGGATCTCTGTGAGTTCAAGACCAGCCTGGTCTACAGAGCTAGTTCCAGGACAGGCTCCAAAGCCACAGAGAAACCCTGTCTCAAAGAACCAAAAAATAAAAAATAAAAAAAAAAATAAATAAAGAAAAATAAAAAAAAAATAGAAGTTTGAGCTGATAAACTGTCATGTGCAGAGCAGAAATGGAGGAGTAAAGGGACAGACAGGAGTGGAGACCGGAGTAGAAAGACTTGAGGGTGGAGGACTCCAGAGCATTTGCTATCCTGTCTTATGAAGTTGTCCAAGTCAGTGAGACTTTGGAAATCAAAAGTATCACATTCAGGCCATATGTTATTGTTGTCCCATTTACACTGGGTACAGCCCTCAGCGGACAGGCATGCTAACTCCTAGAGGTTGGTTTAAAGCCGAGCCAAAGGTACATCTTTAGGAATGGAGATCTCAACCCCATTTTGGTCAAGGAAAGGGTGAGGCTCATTTCTGGCATAAGTGGTCATAGCTAGAAAGTGGCCTGAAGTGATAGACCAGGGGCTGGAATGGGTTATCCCCAATTTCTAGTGACCTGGCAGGCAAAGCTGAAGGCAGAAAGCTGAAGAATCCCGGGGTTCTCCAGGGTCTAGCTAGGGTGCCTGTAGACCGAAATGGACCTCACCGTGGAGGGTAGGTGACGGATAGATTGCTGAGGAGAGCGATTAGTGACCTTGGAGGAGGTAGGAGAGGAGAGGGAAGAACAGGTAGGTATGTGAGAGTGGGAATTGAGTTTATCCAAATCGGTCAATAAAATCCCAGAAAGGGACTTAGACCGCTCACAAAGGTAGAGACTGGGAAAACCCGAAGTTTTCAGGTCACAATTGGCTGCTGTTTAGCTTGTATAGTGAGTGAGCTCAGAGGATGAATGCAGGCTCTGGATGGGACTCAGTGGAAGCAGAGAGGGGGGAGAGAAAGTAAGCTTAGGGGACTCAAAGACCCCCCAAGCCCCTCCTGGGTGCCAACACCAAACATTAGATTGGGATTGACTGAGGTGACATGGAAGAGAAAGAAATAGGAGGGAGGAGGCTGACCTCACAGAAGCAGACTGTCCTTTAGAAGAACAGTGCAGGACGGACTGCAGGACAGTTGTCTCTCTTTGGGGAAAGGAGACTCTGTGCTGAGCTCAGGAGCCCTGAGGGTAAAAGAGAGATTTGGGAGGAGGTGGAAGCAGACTGTCCTTTAGAAGATCAGTGCAGGACAAACTGCAGGACAGTTGTCTCTCTGTGGGGAAAGGAGACTCTGTGCTGAGCTCAGGAGCCCTGAGGGCTTTAAAGGGTAAAAGAGAGATTTGGGAGGAGGTGTTGAGTGTTTCATCTGTAGATCTGTTTCCTGCGGTTTCTGGCCAGTAAATGCTGGCCTGTGTTCTTACAGATACGCTGACTTCCTTGTTAGGAACTTCTTTGTTTTGTGTCATTAACCCTTCAGGGAAGGAAGGGTTTCCCAGTCCAGTCCAACACTGAGAGAAGCCAAGGCAGGAACTCAGGGCAGAAATCCGGAGGCAGGAACTGACACAGAGGCCTTGGAGTAGTGCTGCTTACTGGCTTGCTCTCTAAGGCTTGCTCAGTTTACTTCCTTATAGAACCCAGGACCGCCTGCCTGGGGTGACACCACTTGCAATTCACAGTGAGCTTGGCCTTTCCACATCAATCATTGATCAAGAAAATATCCAATAGGCTTGCCCACAGGCCAATCTGATGGAGGCAATTCAATAATTACGTTCTCTGTTCCCAGACCCTAGCTTGTGTCAAACTTGACAAAAAAACTAGCCAGAACAGATTCTAAGGAAAGGGACATTACACAACCAAGTATGGGAGAGGCATGTTTAAGAGTCTTCATGGTAGCCATGTCTATGCGATTTCAATGGCTCTTGAAATCACGTTGGTAAAAGGGTTTTGAAGGGACTCTTTGTCAGGAATGGCGTGATAGGATGGTTTCTGAGGTACACAGGGTTAGGTTAGAGCTGATAAGGTGACTATAGATCACAAAAGAATTATACACGTCTGTTCGGTGGAAGCATCACCCCAGCCCCTGACACCCATATATCCAAAGAGTCTGGAATGTTCAGGTGGGTGTTCCACCGCAAGCCCCCTCCCTTGGGAGTTGCCTCAGTCCAGACTCTAACCTTGAGAAAGCCCGCCAAATGGTGACCCCTTCCTAGAAGTGCTCAACACCACTCCCACAGGGTATTTAAACTGCCCCTCTCCCCCACCAGAACAAACCCGTGATTTTCTGGTCTTCCTTTCAGGGTATTTAAACTGCCCCTCTCCCCCACCAGAACAAACCGGTGATTTTCTGGTCTTCCTTTCCCGTCTCCTCTCTGGGGGATTGGAAAGCCATCCGTAGCATTTGTATCCATTAAACCTAAGCCTTTTTCTAATCCAGTTTGATTTGGTCTGATTCAGATTATTGTGCCGGTGGAGAGGTTTATCAGGGTGCAGAAACTTTTCAATGTCTTTTACTCTAAATGGAGTTTATACTCTTGCCGTGACATTCCCAGGAAATTGCAGGTTTATAGCTAAGAAAGGAGAAAGGTCACACTTGATCATATACACTTAGACTTTAGCATGGTTCGTCTATGCCCATACCACCTATGAGTGTCAAGTCTCATCTGAAATATTTCTTTTCTTTTTTGAGACAGGCTCTTGCTATGTAGCTCTGGCTGTCACAGAACTTATTGTGTGGACAGGCTGACCTTGAATTTGCATAGATCCACCTGCCTCTGCCTCCTCAAGCACTGGAATTAAAAGTGTGCACCGCCATGCTTATCTCTTTTGAAATATTTCTATATAAAAGGAAAGACAGGCTGGAGAGATAGCTCCATCGGTAAGGGTACTAGCTGTGTAGGCCTGGGGAGCTGAGTTCTAATCCTCAGGTCCCAGTGCTAATATAAACACATTAAAGGAATATCTTATCTATGCTGGCTGACTTCAGAGTAAGTTTTGTTGACTACACTGGGATGTTTTGTTAGTTTGGTTGGTTTTGATCTTTTTGAGAAAGTGATCTCTGTTTGTAGCCCTGACTTTCCAGGAACTTGACATGTAGATCAGGCTGGTCCTGAGCTCAGTGATCCACCTGCCTCTGCCTCCCGAGTGCTGGGACTAAAGGTGTGCGCCACCATGCTCAGCCTTGGACCGCAATTCTGGACCGGTTAGAATAAGAGATCTCGATCACCTTGGGGAAAGGGGTTCCTTTCCCTTCCCGTGTTCCTGATTTCCTTTTATTGTCCTGCTTCAGGAAGACTTGGACCTGATACTGCAAAAAGTTCTACTATTACCTTGATATTGATATCTAATATTACCTAATGTTGCCAGTAACACTCGAGAGAGCTGGGGCAGAGGGTGGGAAGGGCATTCTTGAAGAGACCTTGGAACTGATGATTCTCTTTCTCTCTCTCACTCTCTCTCTCATGGTTTATGGGAGGATGATGGGAATGTGAATGTATGATCCTTTAAGGTGATGTCTCTCACTGAACCCGACACCAGACTGGTGGCCAGCGAGCTCCAATGACTGTGCTGTCTCTGCCCTACCCCCTTAGAACAGGGCTTCTTTTTTTTTTCTTTCTGGTTTTTCAAGACAGGGTTTCTCTGTGTAGCTTTGGACCCTGTCCTAGAACTGGCTCTGCAGACCAGCTGGCCCTGAACTCACGGAGATGCGTCTGCCTCTGCCTCTGCCTCTGCCGGGATCAAAGGCTTAAAGGCGTGCACCACCACTGCCCAGTTCAACACTAGACTTTTTGAACATGGGCTCTGGAGACTTGAACAAGGACTTCATGCTCTGACCAGCCGACCATCTCCTGGAGCCCTCCTTATCATTTTTATCTCTATGGAGTTCAGTTTCCAGATGGCTGGGTGCATCATGCACCCGCCTTTACAGGCCCGGACACAAAGATCTCTGGAAGAGGGAGCGGCTCCCTTGCTTGACCCCTCTCCTGCAGATCCAGGATGGAGGATGCCCATTTAGGCTACGAGTTCACTTTACTTACACTTTACAAGTGGCTGCTTAAAATCCTGAGCTGTGGCTTTGGGTGTGTGAGGAGATAGATGGCGAGGACCTTGGGCTCCGCTGAAGAGCTGAAAAGCCTGAAAAAGACTCCCCAGGCCTTTCGTCTAGCGTCTGAATTCCAGGAAGACAAACAACTTTGAAGGAAGCATGAGCTAAGGGGAGCATGGTTCCTGGCTCATGGCCCACATCCCAGGTAGTTTTTCTTCTAAGGCTAGGACAGCGAGACAGGAAGAAAAAAAAAAAAAACAAACCAGGGAGTATACTATGCCTAAGGGCCCCCGAGAACAGGTCTTAGCATATTAGGCATCAGGAGGAGGAATGGCTGCAGGCCCTGCCGTGAACTAGAGGGCAAACTACTGCTGAGGGGGAAAAAACCTTCCCATCCTTTTATGGTTAGTAGCAGAGCACCTACAAATTAAGTCGATAAAAGACAAATTAGCAAGAGAGGTTTATTCACCTGCGTGACCAGGGGGTTAGCATCTGGGGGGCTTCGGGGCTGGAGAGATGGCTTAGTGGTTAAGAGCACTGACCGCTTTTCCAGAGGAGCCAAGTTTGAGTGCCAGCCCCCACATGGCAGTTTAGAGCCATCTGCAACATGGTGTCCTCCCTCTTCTGACCTCCACAGGCACACCTGTGGTGCCCAGACTTACACGTAAGCAAAAGACTCACATACGCAAAATACAATAATAAAATAATTATAAAAAAAAGAATCTGGGGCTTACATGCTGCTATGATTTTTAGCATATCACCTCAAAGCATATGCCAGAAACTCAACTGCTGATGCAGCAGTGTTGGGGAGTGGGATCCGATGGGTTTGCTCGCACCCCTAAGGACCCCTAAGGACGTCTTCAAGGTCACATTCTTGTTGACTGTAAAAGGGTTTGCAAATCCATTCTTTTGTTCTCACTCTCCTCCCTGCTCCTCTTTCTCCCCACCTCCTTCCTGCCTCTCTCCTTTTCTTTCTATACATGTATCTTTATTTTTATAGCTCTGTCGCTAGCATCTTCTATCTCTCTCCAGAGCTCTCAAGTGCTTTCTGCTTGCTGCAACAGGAGCTCTTCCCCAGCAGGACCTTGACCTGGAACTTCCCAGCTCCGGTGGTGTCAGAAAAATTGACCACACCATCTCAGTTTCTCTTCAGCAGGAAATAGACTAAGGCATACTACCTGCCTTGGTAGGGACAAAGAGCGAAGAATAAACAACCAGGGGTTGCCTTTAGGAAAGACAGCTGGGGCTTCTAGAACAAAGGGAGGAGGGAGGCACAGTGGGGGATGATTTCTGGACAGCGTGAAAGGTCTTCAGGGCCATAAACGAACCCAGGGAGGGATCTGCCGTGGATCTGCTCTGCTCTTTACATCTTTCTTGGGAGCAGAGCTCCTCTCAGAGAGAATGTACCGGAGTCCTCGTTCCTCAGGACTTTCTGCTGCTCTTCAGGTAAAGAAAGTCTTTCTACAGCTGGGAGATCTCAAATGTCGCGGTACCTGTTTGGCCTCGGGCGTAGCTGGCGCTCCTCTGCCAGTATCTGTGAGTGAATGAATGAGGGAGCATGCGGGAGGTAGGTAGAGAGACCGTTGCTAGGTGAAAAAGCACGTGGTGGCAGATAAAGTCCAAGTTCCCGTCACTGGTGAGGGAACCCCATCGTGCTGGGTTAGCGCCTCCCCCGGCCCCCGCCTGCACATTTCAGAGCTGTGCTTCCCTGGGGTTCAGCAGTTGGTCCCTAAGAGGACCGAGGCCAGAGCTAGGGTGCAGTAGGTTTGGAGGGAGATGTCGGACTTTTGAAGTCTGCACTGCAGTTCACCCACCAGCTCTGATTCTTTTGGGAGGGACAGAACTGGAAAGCAAGCGTTGGACCAGGTCCTCCTGGGGCCTCTAGCTTGGGAAAGGGGCAGGAAGCAGGCGAAAGAAGATAGTTCTCCAGCAGGTGGGGTGGGGGAGGCCTTTGCACCAAAAGACTCCTGCACCCTCCCAGCAAGGGAGTGAGGAGGAGGAACTGGAGAGGCTGCTTGCTGTCTGGGGGTCAGTGAGTAGATGAGGGTCAGTCAGTTAGCGACAGCTGTTCAGGGCCGGTGCTCCACTGTCCACCTCAACCCTGGCCAGGCTGGGTTCTTTTTGAAGTCTCCTCCTCATGGCTTGCAAAGTCCCTGGTATTGAGTTCAAAGACAGAACACAGCGTTCTTCAGGAAGTGGCCTTTGTCTAGACCCAGGCGAGATGGGTTGTCCAGATGTCCAGCTGGCCCAGCCAGAACAGTGCCAGGCAGAACTTTATTAAAAAATAGATCCTCCTAAGAAATTTCTTCCATTTCCATCCACTCTGTAGAGTTAATTGGTGAGTATCTTAGCTGGACTAGTACCTTCCCCTTTTCTCAGCAGATGCAGACCTAGAGAATTCTGCTTGGCCAATGGAAGGCTGGAAGGAGGAGAAGACGAAACACCACCCTTCTCTCTTTTTGAGATAGCGTCTGTCTCTATGTAGCCCTGTCTGATCTGGAACTCAGTGTACACCAGGCCGTTCTTAACCTCATGGCAATCCTGTCTTTATATCCTGAGTGCTGGGATTACAGGTATGTACCTTCTTGCCAAACTGAGGAGGCAATTTAAAAAATTGTGTGTGTGTGTGTGTGTGTGTTTGTGAGTGTGCACTGTGTGCGTGTGCACACGTTTGTGGGTGTGTGTGCTTGGTGCACTTGAGAGGGTAGAGGCATCAAATTCCCTTAGAACTGGAGTTGAAATACACAGTTGTGAGCTGCCTATATGGGTTCCGGGAATCGAACTTAAGTCCCCTGTGGGAGTAGTGCATACACTTAATAATTGCTCAACTGTCTCTGCAGCCCCAGGGAATCAAGGTCTGAGGAAATAAAGCAAGTCTACTCAGCAGCTCAGCACAGTCATTGGCCAGATAACATGGCAATTTGGACCCGGAGTCCAAATTCAGGTTTCAACCTCCCAGATCTTTCTTTAATCGTTCCTGGATGCCCATTGCAGAATGGCAGACTCAGGAGTGAGAAAACCCTTTTGGGTTCCTCTCCTGGGTAAGCCAGCAGCCGCTGGCTGGTTCCAGTGTTCTTCTGCCAGACATTGAGAGGAAGAAATTAGTCAAGACCAGAGGGAGCATCTATAGTCGTTCTGGGTGGGACAGCGGTCAACAGAATCCTGCAGGGCGATATGGAAAAATCCCACAAAGACAGCTCAGAAGCGGGCGCGTTTCAGCGGGAAAACATTTCTCCATTTTTAAACTGAAGGCATATGTTTATTCCCCGGCACTGGCCTCTGGACCTTGGCCTCTGGCTTAGAAACAAAAGGAGGTTGTTTGGTCCCTGGGCCTGCGTTTGCTCACAGGCTATGATGTGTGCCCAGAGCATCTGGTCTGGGGAGGCGGTATGCACTGGGGGGGGGGGGAGAGCGGTGATGAGCTCAGGGCTGTTGTACTCAAGCTGAGCCTAGGCCTGTCTTTGACAATGCTGTGGAGGGGAGGTGGAGGGGAGGTGAATGGGATCTGAAGGTCTCCTTCCTCCTCTCCACGGAGAATAGAATATAGCCTCTGAGGTCACTTGTCCTCATGGACACATCTTTCTGACATGGGCCCTTTGGTCCAGCTGCCAACACAGGGATCTCACGTTCACATCTGTGGTCAGCCTCTCACTGTATGCAAACCTTTACACCCAGGGTACATCTGTTTCTCCTTCCCTCCCTCCCTTCCCCTCCCTCCCTCCTTCCCTCCCTCTCTTCCTCCCTCCTTTATTTCCCTCCCTCTCTCCCTTCCTCTCTTCCCCTCCCTCCCTCCTTTCCTCCCTTTCTTCCTCCCTCTCTCTCTTCCTCTCTCCCTTCCTCCCTCTATCCCTCTCTCCTTCCCCTCCTTCCCTCCCTCCTTCCCCTCCTTCCCTCCCTCCATCCCTCCCCCTGGCCTTCCCTCCCTTTCTCCCTCCCTCCCTTTGAGACAGGATGGCTACATAGACCAGGCTGACTTCAACCTCGTGATTCTCCTGTCTCAGCCTCCCCAGTGCTGGAATTCCAGGTGTCCATCACCTTGCCCAGCTACTTCTGCGTTTGTATCAGCTCCGTGCCCTGGTTCTGGACCTACTCTAGGGAACAGCAACAGCCCTTCCATTCATCCAACACCTATCTGGGAAGGCATGTTCTTTGTACTGGCCAGCATGCTCAGCTGTGCACAAGGAGATCTCTGTTGCAGGGAAGACCAGCAGGCAGCAGGCGGTTTATTTCGGTCGTTTCATCTGCCTCTCTGCCAAGCAAAGCTGGGTGGCCACCTCCGTCCCTCTCCTGCCTGACCCCACATATCCCCCTCATCAGCACAGCGCCTGGCTGGTTCTAATTTTGAAACACATGTAGCATTTACTGTCTCGCTCTTTTATTTTTTTTCCACTTTCTTTTTGCCAACCTCACACCTCCCTGTCCTGTACCCAAGTGACCAGCCTGCCTCTCCTGGACCAATGCACTGACCTCCCTGCTAGGCTCCAGGCTTCTCTCCTGCCTTCCCCGAGTCCCTTTTCCACATTAACCAGAGGTCTCCTTTGAAATGGTCAACATTCTTTTTCTTAAGGCATTTCAGGAGAGTTTTTTTTCCAGTTTTTTTTTTTTTTAGTTTTTAAATCAGTAAATATTAATTGTGCAAAACAGAGTTTGCTTAGCACAGTTTCAAGTATGGGTGTATCATCATTTAATCAAATTCACCCCCCTTCCCTTCCCTTCTCCTTCTTGCCCACCCCCTCTTTTTCATTTTCTCCTAAGAGTCTCTCTTTTATTTTAAGACATTGATTTGTCTTTCTGACTTTAACTTGTGTATACACAGAATCAAAGATCGCATACCTTTTGGTACCTGAGACAAGCCCACTGCTGAGGCAGATCCTCAGAACTAAACCAGGACTCCTTAACAGTGTCAAAATAAGTGAACCTGAGAAAAGGTCACAGGCCAGAGGAGACAGAAGCAAGGAACTGGGCCCTGGATGGGATCCTGGAGCAGAAGGAGCCTAGTGCAAAAGGCAGGGGCATCCTGCCAGCATGTTGTGACAGGGTCAGGGCCTGCCAGGGCTACATGGAGGGACCCTGTCTCACACAAAGCCAAACAAATGATTTGACAAAAGTAATGGCACCCAAATAAAACACAGAGGATGTTCTCGTTGGCTTTCAGTTGCTGAAATAAAGACCATGACTAAAATGCACCAAGGGGAAGAATGGGTTCCATTCACAGGTTATAGCCCTTTGTGGTGGGTAGAGCAGGAGCCCTCCCATATCAGTCATTAAAAGAAAATGCTTCACACACTGGGTACCAGATGACTCTAGCTTGTGTCAAGCTGACGTGATCTAACGAGCACAGACACTATGTTGATACTGGTTTCTGAGCTGTGACAAATGTTGCTATCAGTGACACAGGGGCTCTGAGCCATTGGCTTGTTCACCCACTCTTTGTTTGTTTGTTTGGCTTGGTTTATTTCAAGACAGGGTTTCTCTCCGTAGCTGTGGAGCCAGTCCTGGAACTCTCTGTGGACCAGGCTGGCCTTGAACTCACAGAGACCCACCTGCCTCCGTCTCCTGATTGCTGGGATTAAAGGCGTGTGCCACCATTCATGGCTGATTTCATGATCTTTTATGGAATTATTATTACTTTAGAAATAATATTTTGATTATTTGGGAATTTCACCTCATGCACCCCATCACACTCGCTTATCAGTCCTTCCACGTCTGCCCCTCCACGCTTACGGCCTCCTCACGGCGAGATAAAGCAAACAAACACATCAAATTATTATTCTTAAGCCCACAGTGTCTAATTAGTGCAGACCATGTGCAAACGGGAGTGGGGCCATTCACTAAGGTATGGACAGTGTAACAGAAGCTATGTCCTCACAGAAGAGTGGCTTTCCCTCAGTGACCATCAACTGCCACTCACTCCTCCCCCATCCATTCTGGAATTTTGAATGACTGGATCCTGGGCAGGCTGCCGCAGGGGCTGTGAGCTGACGTGCGCCTCAGACACGCCTCAGACACACTGCATCCAGGGGACTGTTTCACAGCGCTCTTCTCTGGCTCTTACGTTTTTTGTTTGCTTGTTTCGAGACAGGGTTTCTCCGTAGCTTTTGGTTTCTGTCCTGGAAGTAGCTCTTGTAGACCAGGCTGGCCTCGAACTCACAGAGATTCATCTGCCTCTGCCTCCCGAGTGCTGGGATTAAAGGCACGTGCCATCACCGCCCGGCTCAGGGATGACTTTTTTTTATCAGGATAAAAAAGATCCTGATCCTCTTGCCTCTACCTCCCAAATGCTGTGATTACAGATATGCACCAGCAAGCCTATATGACTGCTTTTATGAAATACTGGGGATCAAACCTAGGGCTTCGTGCGTAATGGGAAAAACTCTGTCAACTGAGCTATATCTCCAGTTCCCTCTCCCCCTTTTGGAGACAAGGTCTCACTATATAGGTGATGTGGAAAGTCCTTCTGTATAATGTGTTGCTTTTATTGGTTAATGAATACAGAAACTGCTTTGGCCTGTGATAGGGCAGCGTAGAGCTAGGCAGGAAAATGAAAATGAATGTTGGGAGAAAGAAGGCAGAATCAAGAGAAGCCATGTAGCCTCTGCCGGGGCCAAGCATACCAGAACCTTGCTGGTAAGCCATAGCCATGTGGCGATACACAGATTAATAGAAATAGGTTAACCAAAGACGTAAGAGCTAGCTAGCAACACATTTAAGTGATTGGCCAAGCAGTGATTTAAATAACATAGTTTCTGTGTGATTATTTCAGGAGTCTGGGTGGCCAGGAAACGAACAGAACAAACAGTCTTCTGTCTACATGTAAGTGACTGTATAGACTAGGCTGGCCTTGAACTTGTGACAATCATCCTGCCTCTGCCTCTCAAGAACTGGCATAACAGGTGTGAACAACCATGTTTGGGTAATTGAGTGTGTGTGTGTGTGTGTGTGTGTGTGTGTGTGTGCGAGCACGCGTGTGCTGGGATTACAGACATCCACCATCCACCACTGCAGCTGGTTTATTTTATTTTATTCCACCTTGATTTTTGACATAGTAGTGCCTTTTCAATTTTGCTGTATATGTGTGTGTGGGTATGCACATGGGAATGTCCGAGACCAACTTTGTGGAGTCAGGGTTCTCCTGCCACTTTTACCTTGTTCCAGGGACTGAACCCTTTCCTTGCTTTATAGCTTGCTGGCCCACTTAGAGGTATTTTTCTAAGTGTGCTGTTTGGGAATCTCAGAGCATTTGGAAGGTCATTCCAGATTGCCAGTTCTCAGGTGTAAAATCTATACCTTGTCCCCCCCCC
>NC_022023.1:15472250-15472993 GCF_000317375.1 Microtus ochrogaster
AAAAAAAAAAAAAAAGTTCTCATGTTGAGGAAATACCATTCACTGTACTGTCTAAAGGTCAGATTATACAAGAAACCCCCTTCCTTCTACTGCCCTCCCTTTTCTTGCTATCAGCTCTGGATCCCAAGGCCAAGGTCTGTCCTCTTCCAGTGAGTCTGTCTACTGGTCCTAACATCTGTGGAGTTGCTTTTAGAAAAATGCCCATGCTCGGGCTGGGCCCAGGGATTTTTAATGTAATTGCTCTAGGGAAGGAGCCTGGCCGTGGATGGTTTAAACACAGCTCTTAATGCTCCCGGTTACTGCGCTGGCCACGTGCTCAGTGAGTGTTTGCTGAATGACTCAGATGAGTCTGAAGGAGGTAACTGGGCATGACTGTTGCAAGCGGTCCGTCGGCAGAAAGCTGGGGAGGGTCGTGAGGAGTCCCTTCTCTGTAGGAAAAAGGGCATTCACTGGCCAGGGCACCTGCTACAGCTGAGGATGACCTTGGACTCTGAATTTAGCATGTGAAGTTTTGAAGATTGCTCTCTTTTTTTCCTTTCTTTTTCAGTCTTGGGGCTTGAACCTTGGGCATCTCCCCAAGATGCCCAGGCTGACCTTAAACACACTCTGTATCCCAAGCTGGCCCTGAACATGTTGTACCTCCCAAGTAGGTCTTAAACTTTTCTTTCTTTCTCTCTCTTTCTCTCTCTCTCTCTTTCTCTCTCTCTCTCTTTCTCTCTCTCTCTCTTTCTCTCTCTCTCTCT
>NC_022023.1:15473181-15528105 GCF_000317375.1 Microtus ochrogaster
TCTCTCTTTCTCTCTCTCTCTCTCTCTCTCTCTCTTTCTCTCTCTCTCTTTCTCTCTCTCTCTTTCTCTCTTTCTCTTTCTCTCTCTCTTTCTCTCTTTCTCTCTTTCTCTTTCTTTCTTTCTGTTTCTTTCCTTCTTCCCTCCTTCCCTCCCTCCTTCCTCCCTCCCTCCCTCCCTTTCTTTTTGAGATAGGGTTTCTTTGTGTATCCCTAGTTGTCCTGGAACTTGCTCTGTAGACCAAACTGGCCTCCAATTCAGAGACCTGCCTGCCCCCGCCTCCTGAGTGCTGGAATTAAACGTGTACACTACCATCACCTGACCAGATGTTGAACTTTTAATCTCCTGCCTCAGGCTCTGAAGCTAGTGCTTGTTTTAACTGATCCTGTACCAGCAGGATCAGCTAAGAACTATAGTTATTTTTATTTAATATAATTCACATGATATTTAGACTTATACAATGTACATTTCAGGGGCTTCTTAATACACTGTTGTGTGACAGAACTTTTCTGGGAGATGCTATACATACACCTACTCACCCCAGACACACCAAAATACAGATATCATCAAAGTACAACTTGGTGAACCAATGAGCTGCATTGAGGTTACATACAGGAGGAGGGATTACTTACAGTAGCAGAAATGACTCAAAGACATCATCAAAACCCATTTATGTCTATTTTTATGTATCTTGATGCTTTGTCTGTCTGCATGTATCATGCCACTTCCATGCCTGTGCCCACAGAGGCCAGAAGAAGGCATTGGATCCCCTGGGATTGGAGTTATAGACTGTTGTGAGTTACCATATGGTTGTGGGAATCAATCCCAAGTCGTCTGGAAGAGCAGCCAGTGCTCTTAACTGCAGAGTCATCATCTCTCCAGCCCAGAAACAATACCGACAGACAGACAGACACACACATTTTTCAGTGTTTAAGGTTACACCAGAACCCTGTGCATGCTAGGCTAACACCCCACCACTGAGTTATATACCCCACCCCTAAAATATCTCTTCAGCTTAGGGTGGAACTAGATATGTGTATGCATGTATGTGTAGCATGTGTGTACAATGTGTGTGGATTCTTGGTGCTAGAGATTGACCCCAGTGTTTGATGAGCGCTAAAGCATAGTGTTAATGGATTTTAGAGAACTCTTATTGTAAAACTTGTCCCTGATGTGTACAGAACCATTTTGCTTGCTTCAAAGTTTGACCTATGAACTTAACAGTGATAGGTGGGGCTTTTTGTCTGACGTACATTGAAATTTGATCGTTTGTTTTCTTCTAAAGCTTAGGGAATTTGAAGGATTCTTTTTTTTTTTTCTTCACTGTTGGGGGTTGAACCAGGATCTTTCTAATGCCAGACAAGGGTTCTATACTGAGCACGCTCTCAGTTGTGAGCACTGATAAACCTCACTGTGGATTTGCTCAGGTGATTATACCTTGCTGGTTGGTACCCTGCCCCATCCTTGTCGGGAAGGGTGACCTAAGACCTGCTTGAGATCTGGGTTTACCTAAGGACCAGACTTAGGGTTAGGCTTGGTGCCCCCAGCACTCAGAAGGCAGGCACTTTTAAAACAAGTTCCAGTCTAACCTGGACTACAGAGAGTTCAACATTCAAAACACAACACAACAAAACAAAGCCAAACTCTGGCAGGAACCTGCTTTCTAGGCTGAAACTGGGACCGGCTTGCTTTTGGGTTGTACTGATGGACTTCTTCATCCTTAGGCGGTTCTCAAAGTGGTCCTTGGATCTCTACAGTGGAGGGAGGTTTTTTCATGAAGCACAGACTTGGCTACTTCTTCTCTCGCTTAAAGGAGACTGAGCCCAATTCGGTTGAGAGCTCCCGATGGGAGAAAAACATCTAGCCCACTGGTTTGATTTGCAACACGTGGATGTTAAGCTGTTAAATTTCTGTTGTGTGTAGTACTAGGAATCGGACCCGGAGCCTTGTGCATGCTAGGACCGCACTCTGCCGCTGCTGCACAATCCTGGCCCGCTATGAAGCGTTTTAAAACGCCTATGGTAAAAAAGCCAAAACCAAAACCAAACAAAACCGAAGCTGGGCGGTGCTGGCGTGTGCCTTTAATCCCAGTACTCGGAAGGCAGAAACAGGTGAATCTCTTGAGTTCAAGGCCAGTCTGGTCTTCTGAGCGAGTTCCTGGACAGGTCCCAAAGATACAAAGAAACCGTCTCGAAAAACCAAAAACAAACAAACAAACAAACAAAAAAGCTTATGGTAGTGGCAATTAGATAGATTATATATATTTTTTTGCGGTTCATGTGAAATCAATGTCGCTTTATTTTGATTTCTTTGTCTCAGAGCCTGAAGCTATTTTGGAAGGGAAGCAGAAAAATTGAAAACTGATTATGAAGGCAGTTTCACCCTAACACAGCCCAGATTTTTATCGCGGGAGGAAAGAGTAGCTGCACCGTTCCTTCTCAGCGGTAACCATTACGTCTAGCTTGAGCGCTCCCCACGTCCAGCTTCAGAGCTCCCCTGTGTTTTGTCTGGAGTAGTGTCTTGTTTGCATGAGGAACTGCCTATGGAAAACAAAAGTCATCTGTGACCCCCCTTCCTCCTCTCCTTCTCTCTCTACCCACATCCTGCCTGGCTTCGGACTTGTCTTGACTGGGCCGACAAAGGAATGAGGAAAGAATGGACACACAGACGTACACAGAAAAGCTGGGATTGGTGGGCGGCGCTCACTCAGGTGGCGCAGGATCTACCACTCGCTAACCTGGAACCTCAGCGTTTTACTACGCGCCGGGCGAGGGGGTTAGGGCCGGCAGGCGAGCAGCCCCAGATCGCGTTTATCTGGGAGGAGGAAGCTGCGGTTGCTGGTTTTTGGCACACACTGGCAACATTTGCACTTGGAGCAGAGGAGAAGGCTTTCCCATCTCCTTTCAGCTTCACCTCAGGGGAAAGCGTCCGCACTCTCCTGGACTGAGGCATAGGGTGGGGGTGGGGATGTGTGGGGGTGTGAGGTGGTGTCTCATGGGGTCTGAGACATGGCTGGACCCTTATCAAGGCAATATATTCATGACTTTATACTCTCTGCTCACTGCTTCTTTCTTCGAGACAAGGTGTCATGTGACCCAGGTTGACTGTGTACTTGCTATGTACCCAAGGAAGACCTCCTGCCTCTGCCTCTGGAGCAGGATTATAGCTTTGGACACCACGGTCCATTTAGTCAGTGCTGGGAATTGTGCCCTGGGCTTAGGACATGTTAGGCAAGCCCTCAACCAACTGAGTACATGCTCAGTACTTTTATAGCCTCTTATTTTTGAAATAAAAATTCTTACTATAATACTTTGCCTCACTCCATCACCAATAAATAAATAAATAAATAAATAAGAATTCCAGCACTAAAAGGGGCGGGGTGCTAGGGATAAAATTCATACCCTTCAGAGGTGTTTGTTTAGCATATGCAAGGCCCTGGGTTTGATCTTTACCAAAATAATATAAAATAATAATTAAATAGATGAAGTACCAGTATTTGGGCTGTTAAGATGGGTAAAGGGGTCTGCCACCAAATTTGATGAGTTGAGTTCGATCCCCAGTACCTCCTTATTGGAAGGAGGGACCCAACTCCTGAAAGTTGTCCTCAGACCTCAGACAGTGTGCCATGGCATGAGGGTGTCCCTTCTCCCAAATAAATAATACATAAATAAAGCAAGGAGGTATAATTTAAAAAGAGAGATTTGTGTTTAGTAATCTTGTGTCCTGCAGCCTCGGTCACAACATCCGTGAACTTTCATAGCTACTTTTTGTGTGTGAATTCTCTAGAATTTTCTAGATAGAAGATCACATGATCCGTGAATAGCCATAGGGGTAATTTTACTTCCTTCTTCTCTGTCTGGATATATTTTTCTGGTTCTTACCTGATTGTCCAGGTTCCCATCTCTTTTATCACTTTAGAGGAAGTGGCTGAGCAGAAACCCTTATTTTGTTCCTGGCCTTACCCACTTAGTGATGGTATCAGCTGTGTTTGTTTATGGGCACCTAGGACCTTTGAGGAAGTTTCCTTTACTCCCAGGGTGCTGAGGGCTTTGTCATGGAGTGTTGACTATTGCTGGTGCTTTCCCTTTGCCTGGTGAGGTTTTGTCTCTGTGGAGCAGGACCTTGATTTTAAAGATTTATGTTTATTTTATATGTACCAGTGCATGCATTTCCCTCAAAGGCCAGTAGATGGCGTTGGATCCCCTGGAACTGGGGTTACAGATGGCTGTGAGCCAACTTGTGGGTGCTGGGAGTTGAACCCTGGTCCTCTGCAAGAGCCACCGATGCTAGTAACAGCTGAGCCACCTCTCCAGGCCCCCACCTCTTCCTTTTCTTCCTCCTCCTCCTCTTCTTCATCAGTTGAAGAGTCGTTTATTTGTGTGTCCTCAGTACAGTATCTTTTTGGTGGCCTTATGACAGCCTCCCTGTAACCTTCTGTGCTCAGTGCTGAACCAGGCTTTGGACTTTCAGTCCTAAGCAGCCTTCCTTGATGTTGTGTTCCTGTTCTCTCGCCAGTTTACATTTGCCATCTTATTTTAAAGTTGTTTTATATTTGCATGCAGCCAAATGCACTTTTTGGTGCACAGTTCTATAAGATTTTCCCCTCTTTGGGAGGAATTATATTATCATCACACTGTTTCTGCATTCCCATTCCTCTCTCCAAACACTTCCATATATTTCTCCTCAGTCTTTTTCAAAACCATGGCCTCTTTTCTCATTAATTGCTGGTGTGTGTGTGTGTGTGTGTGTGTGTGTGTCCCTAGCTATAACCTGCTCCGTCTGTATAATGCTACTCGTGTGTGTGTTTTCAGGGCTGATCGTTTGGTCCTAGATAACCAATTGTTCTGTTCTTCCCTGGCGATGACTATTTCTCTCACGCCAGAATTTCAGAGTGGTCTGTAGTTCTGTGTGTAGGGCTGAAGCGTCCTGGGCTTTCCCCAGTCCACTTTGGCATGTCTCTTAGTGTTGTTCTTGTTCAGCTCATGTTTAGGCATTCACATTGGTGAGATTTTATGCATGTAGCTTCTGACACTACTAGGAGACACAATCTCACAGCCAACTCCCCAGTCCTCTGCCTCTAACCACCTTTACACACACACACACACACACACCCCGCTTCTAAAATGTTCCCTGAGCCTTAGGTGTGGGAGTGTATTATAGTTGTATCCATTAGACTCCTCAACTCTGCATTGGAATTGGTTATGGTTTTCTGTAGTGACCTCCATCTGTTGCAAAGAGAAGTTTCATTGATAAGGGGCTACACTAATCTGTGGGTATAAGGACAAATATTTAGAATGCAATTAGGGATTTTGCTGGTCGAGTAAAGCGGTGGTTGTAAGCTCTCCTCCAAGGTCCATGGCTTGTCTAGAACTCAGTGGTTGGCTGTGTTTTCAGTACCAGGCATGGTTTACCTCTTGTTGACTGGGCCTTCAGTCCAATTAGAGAACTGCTGGTTACCAGTAAGGTATGCGTGCCACTCCTGCATCCCTAGGGTTTTCACATCGTGCTGGTCATTGTTGTGGCTCCTAGGGATCACAGCCGAGTAGAGCTGTTGGCTGCTTCCCTTTTTTCAAGCTTGCATGGTGTCTGCTGATAGACCTCAGGGAGGAGGTATTTCTCTCTTCCTGAAGTGCATGGTGTCTTCAGCAATAGAGACTTACTTCATTCTCTCCCATTTTTTGACACAGAGTCTCACGTAGCCTAGGCTGACCTCAGACTTGTTATATAGCCAAGGATGGTCTTAAACTCCTGATCGACCTGCCCCCACCTCCTGAGTGTTGAGACTACAGATATGCACCTACCTACAGGGCTTCTTTCTGAACAGTTTTAAGAAGGAGCTCCTAGCAGTAACAGGTCCCACCTAGATCTGTCTGCAGCTTGTACGGGAGCTGTGTGGCTGCTCCTCGTTTTCCACTTTACTGCCCTGACTAGAATACTACTACTAAAATACTTGTGTGTAAACAGATTGTGCGTGCATGGGATAACAATACAGAATCCACGGCGGATTTCTTTCCCCTTGTCAGCCCCATTTCCTTGCAATCGTGTGCCTGCTGGGGACAAGGCTGTTCCTTCTGCTTGTTACCAAGATCTTCGAGCCCACACATCCTAAGATTTTACATAGTCAATCATTATTTTTTAGTTATTATTTTGAGGCAGGGTTTCCCATAGCCCAAGTTGGATTTCTAACTCCTTGTCTAGCTGAGGAGACTTTGAACTCCTGGTCCACTGTTCTCCTCCTCCCAAGTGTAGGGATTACAGGCCAGAAACTTTATTAAACTTTATTATATTATTAGTATTATCATCATCAGTGTGTGTAGGTATGTGTACACACATGTGCCACTGTTTGGATGTGACAATCAGAAGACAGCTTTGTGGAGTCCGGCTCTCTGCTTCTGTCTGCTTTCCCAAGGGTTTCTGGGGGATTGGACTGAGACTGTTAGGTTTGCTCAGCACATTCTTTATCCCCCGAGCCATGTTCTCAGCCAGATCTCTCTCTCTCTCTCTCTCTCTCTCTCTCTCTATTTTATTTTGAGATAGGGTCTCACTCTGTTGCTCAGGGTAGCTAAGGGCTCACTATATAGTCCAATCTGGCCTTGGGCTTTCTACAGTTCTCCTGTCTCAGCTTCCAGAGTGCTGGTATTATAGGCTTCAACAACCATACCCAGTTGAAATCCTAAAACATTGCCTATTTGGAACTTTAACACAAGTTTGCCAATTCCTTTTTTTTTCTTCTTGATCTTTGCATGGTTTATAAAGATGTTATGAAGTTATAGCATAGTCTCATTTTGCACGCATGTGTTTCAAGTGTTTCTAATGGAATGGGTATCTCTGACCCCAAGTGCTAGTCTTAAGGTGTTGCTATTTGTCATTTTGAAAGATATTACCAAATAAAGAAGCTCAGCTGGCTTCTGCTCTGTCCAAGGGCACATGCCTCAGCCTGCTGCCCCACAGCCTCCACTGTTAACAATTTGACACTTGCCGATCTGATAAAGGAAACACAGTACTCAATTGTAGTCTGAATTTGCTGTCCTCTGATTACGAGTAAGCATTAGCATTTTTAATCTAAACGGCTTTTGTTTTTTAATTAATTGATCAATTAAACAAATAAGTTTGGAAACAGGGTCCCATTCTGTAGCTCCGAATAGCCTGGGACTCACTATGGAGCCCACACTGGCGTCCTTCTGTCTGGTCCTGGTGTCTGATCCTCCTGATCCAGCTTTCCAAATACTGGGACTACAAGCATGAGCTATTACTCCCAGATTATTTTATTAATTTATCTTTCCTGGTTTGGGGATCGAATCCAGGGTCTCCAGGATGCTTAGAGAAGCACTACTCAATCACTGAGCTATCTTTTAAATTCCTCCTGAGCAATTTTCCCTTGTCCAGTCCATTCAAGCGGGACTTGGCCTCTGGCTGAGAGCTGGCGGCCGGATGCTGGGCGTGGCTCGGCTGGAGGCTGAGGCACTGGACCCCCAACTTTGGCCCTCCCTCTTCCCTCTGTGGTCTCGGAGCTCCTCCCAGTGTCCGCCTGGGGCTGGCCTGGGCGGAGCACGTGGGCCAGTGGGCGGAGCCGAGAGCCCGATTTATTCCAGCGCGAGCGAAGCATTCGCAGGAGCCCGCGGGTCCCAGCACCAGTGAGCGTCTCTTTTCCAGCGTCCCGCGCAGCATGCAGCTCTCCGGTGCGCTAGCCGCGCTGTGCGGCGTATTACTCTGCGCCCCCGGCCTCTTCGCTGCGTCCGGTGAGTCTCCCGCGCCGCCCTTTGGGCCTCGCCCCCTCTTCTGCCCGCCGCTCGGAAGTTCTCAGCGGCGCCCTCCCTCCACCCCTACTGTTGACAAACTTGAGCAAAGCCTAGGGGACCCGCGCTGGGGCTGCTCCTCGGTCGCAGAGGCGGACGATCTCAGGCTCTGCGCGCTTTGCGCTGGGACCTTGGAGCAGTGATAGTGGCTTGCTCACTGGGCGGTGACCCTGGACACCCGGTGACAGCCCTGCCTCCTCCAGGGACGTGACTTACACATAACAAAGGAATCCGCTGCGTTGTGCCTCTTTACCGCGTCTATAGAAGGAGGCTACCGAACTGTGTTTACTCTCTCCAGTCCCTTCCATTTGGGAGAGTCTAGGACTCTTCGTACCGATTCTTCTCCCACCAACTTTCCCCGCAATTCTCTTCCGAACCCTCTTGCCTGGAGAATCCAATGAACGTTTACGCCCCACTTGTTGGTGTTTGATCAGATAAGGGGAGAAAGGACTCCGGAGCCGGTGCGAGCGCCTGGGCTGTAGGTGGGGGCTGATTAGGAATTTAGAAGAGGGCTTCCTCCCACCCGGCTGGCCTTGGTTGTCTGCTTAATCTCCCTTAGCCCTCCTCCACCGCTCCAAGGTCCCAGGTAGACGTCTGGGCCTCCTGCAGGATGCTGCTGGGGAGTTCGTGCCTACGTGAGGCGCGGGTGAGCTCAGGGACTCCGCAAGCAGCCCCTCCATCGTTTTCTCATAGAAACGGGGCTGGCCGAAGCAGGAGAGGCCCCAGCCTTCTTGTCTAGCACGGGATTTGACCTCTGGGATGGAGCTGAAGGCATTGAATGCCTCCAGCTTCCACGAGCTGGGAACTCCTGGAAGACGCTTGGATCTCCTGACCCTTCCCACCCCTCTTTCCCACACAACCTGCGTCCTGACCAAATGGCCCAGAGGACAGTTCCAAAGCAGTACCCTGATATACCATAAGATTTGTAGAGGGGCTAGCGTCTCCTGGTCTTACATGCAGCTCAGCCTGGACTGTTAAGACCAGACCGGCGTTTGCGGGCCACCTTCCACTTTGTTTTCGTCTCAGAAACCTTGGTTTGATCCCACGTGGAGCTGTAGGGAAGGCTGGAAGAGGGGCCTTTGTTGGGACGGGGTGTTTAGGCCTTGGCCAGACTGGAGCTTCCACGTGAGGCTGTGACGGTGCCCTTCCAGGTCAGAGGGGATTAACCTGCTATTTAAAGCCGGTGACTAATAGTTCTGCCGCAGAGCCTTAGGATCCCCAGGCCCTTGCCGAGGTGGAGCTATGTGGGCTGGTGCTCGTTAATGGTGTTGCCTGCCTCCAGCTGGGGAGCCCGAGCTCCCCTGGGCCTTGGGCTTTGGGGAGGGCCCCTTCTGCTTTGGATGGGCTACTGTGGGGAAGAGAAGAGATCTCTTAGGTTTGAGTCTAGTGCCAAATTTGGGGTCCAGTCCAGTCTAAGGTCGTGCAGGGGACCCTCTTCAGTAAGCAGACCTGGGAGCTGTTCACTGGTTAGTGTCAGGGGACCCTGGAAAGATGGGAGGAAGGTGAGCTTCGGAGGCAGGGTACCTCCACAGTCCCTTTCTGGGTGTGGAGATAGGGTGTGGGTTTACCAGCTGCTTGGTTAAGCTACATATAGTCCTTCAGATCACAGGCCAGGTGAGCTCAGCCCCAGCCCACGCCACCTCTCCTGGGTTCTTCATCCTGGTGGACAGTGCACATCGGTCACCCAGGGCTCTCCAAATGCCCTGGTGTTCCCTCCAGCCTTCCTTCACGTCCTCGGTCCGTGCTCCCTAGAGTCTCTCAAATTCCCCAGCTCCTGTTCCCTCTGCCCAAATGCGCTTCCTCACCGTTCAACCTGTGGGCTTCGTCTGTGGCCACCAGACCTCCTACACTTCAGGGGCCTGTTAGCCTTCTCGTGGGGTTTTCTGCCTTCCTCCTTTTCCAGCTTGGCTCTGGCTCTGGCTTCAGAGGGTATGTGCGGTGTGGCAGAGAGAGAACGGACAGTGACAGAGAGACACTTGCTAGTCAATGCTGGGGAGGCTTAAGGAAGTTTTAAAAGCTCTCTATTGATTGCAGCATATGATCTAAACTTGTTGGCCTGGAGGGATGGCTCAGCCGTTAAAGGCTAGGCTCACAACCAAAAATATAAGAGTTCGATTCCCAGCACCCACGGCTGTCCCTCCGGGTACCATTAAATAAAAAAATAAAATAAAATAAACTTGTCACTCTTCCAGTCCCCACCCCCCCAAATCTGGCCTAAGTCCAGTCACATCTGAACCATTCCCCAACATAGCACGTTCTCAGTGTATCTTCTTCTCTCTAGAATGTTATTTTCTCATTTACCAGCTTGTCATCCTTCCTAGTCTGTCTTTAACAAACTGTTTGCATTATTGTCTGTGAGCCCGAGTATGTTATATGTGCACTCCTTGCATGTAGGAGCCCTCAGGGGTCGGAAGAGGCCATCAGATCCCCTGAAACAGAAGTTAGAGGTGATTGGAAGCCGTCATGTGGGTATTGGGAGCCAAACCAGGGTTTTCTGCTAGAGCTTAATCCTCCAGCCATCTCTCTAGCCTCCCTTTAGTTAAGATTCATCTTTATATATTTTAAAGATTATGTCCAGCTGTCCCCGTGTGGGTCTGTGTGTGTGAGTACAGGTGGCTGAAAAGGCTGTAGCTTTTGGATCCCCGGGAGCTGGAGTTCTAGGCAGTTGTGAGCCACCTAATAATGGGTGCTGGGATACAGACCGCAGTCCCCCAGAAAATCAGCGAGCGCTCTTAACCTGAGCTGTTTCTCTAGGTTCATGGTTTCCTTTTTGAGAGGTAGTTCTGGGGATTGAACCCAGGGCCTTGCATATGCTAAGCAGTTTCCCTAGTTCCTGGCTTGTTGAGGATAACAGCTAACTCCCGTTTCAGGAGTCCGGGCGTGGGCACGTGGTAGCTGGACTCCCAAGTGTTTACCAAATGACCATGTTTGGACTGCCGTTGCAGGTGACTTCTGTGACTCCAGCCAGTGCCTGAATGGTGGGACGTGCTTGTTGGGCCAAGACAATGACATCTACTGCCTCTGCCCCGAGGGCTTCACAGGCCTTGTGTGCAATGAGACAGAGAAAGGTACCTGCTTCCCCGGCCGCCTTCCCTGTCACTTCCCAAGCTGGTAGCTATTGTTCCAGTAGAACCCCCCCAGCTGCTTGGGAAAGCCAGTGCTTCCAGTACTGGGGCAAATTCATCTTCTCCGTGACTCTCTTGGGTCCAGGGTGACTGGGGTAGGGAAGAAAAGGGACTGGTTTGGATATATCAGATGAGGCTGGGTCACGTGCTGCTCGTTGGCCTGTTTGGCCCTTTTCTGACTACCTGTCCATCTCATCCTTGCTTCCAGGACCGTGCTCCCCAAACCCTTGCCACCATGACGGCAAATGCCAATTGACTGAGGACACGCACCGAGGGGACATCTTCACTCAGTACATCTGCCAGTGTCCTCTGGGCTACTCGGGCACCCACTGTGAAATCAGTGAGTACCAGGGGTCTGTAGCTGGGCCCAGGCACTTGGGGCGAGGTTGAGGAATGGGCCGAACGTCAGTGAGGAGCCTCTTGTCCCTACCAGGTTTAAGGTCTATCTTTCTGTCCTGGGACTTCAGGTCAGGGCCGGTGTCACTGTAGGTGGAATTAAAGTGTGTGGTGTCCCTGAGGTCATGGGAATGCCACTTCCTGAGTCCACGAGTCAGAGACAGACAGTGTCAGAGTTAAATCTCGGAACGTCCCTACCAGTATAGGAAGAAACTGGCGTGCTCTTTAACTTGGAGCCCAGTGAATCAGGTTTGGAGCCTGTGGTCTTCTTACTGGTCAGGGAGGAGGGGGTGGTCTGGGCAGGCTGGGTTGTCCTGTGTCATAGGAAGACTAGAGGCCTGGCATGGGGGAGGAGCTGACCCTGTCTGACCTGTTTGGCTGTCCCCTGGGCCTCAGAATGGCCTGGGTGAGTGCCAGCTAACACTGTTGGCAGTAGTTCTCCATGCTGCCCCCAACTCTGCCCAAAGCATAGCAGAACTTTCCTTAACCCTCAGTGTCCCATGGGAAGGGCTGTGTTCAGGCAAGGGGAAGGAGGTGGGTATGTGTGCATGTGTGTGTGTGTGTGTGTATGAGTGTGTGTATGAGTGTGAGTGTGTATGAGCTTGTGTGTGTGTGTGTGTGGAGTGTGTGTGTGTGTGTGTATGTGTGAGTGTGTGTGAGCTTGAGTGTGTGTGTGTGTGTGTGTGTGTGTGTGTGTGTGTGTGTTCTAGTTTCTAGCTAGCCAGGTCAGGCAGTGGACATCCTGGGTGTGGGGTGGGGGGACAGGTGGCTTCTTCCCCTCCTTCAGGCAGGTGTATGTTGGTCTCTGAGACTTGCTGACCTATGGAAAGAGGACAGCTGGGTCAGCTATGGGGGGGCTGGTCCCCAGGATCAGGGAATGTGGGTAGAGTGCCTGGCATGCCCCTGACTTAGGAGACAGAGTGACAGGCTGGACTAAAGCCAGATGAGGGGAGGGAGGGGGAGCTCTGGGTTGCTAAGGCAGATGGAGGCCTGGGTGGAGCCAGGTAAACATGCTAATTACCGGGTGGGCGCCGAGCTAACCATGGTGTACCTACGTGGGAATTAGCTACGCAGCCCTCTCTGGGCTGCCAGGTCTAGAGTTGGCTCTAGGCCGGATGGTGGCACCTGGAGCAGAGCAGAGTGTAGGTGGTGCCCACAGAGGCTGCAGGGCTGAGGGGCACAGAGCAATGTCACACTCCTGTTTGTTATACTGTCTGTGTGCCAGTGCCAAGGCTGACCCTTTGAGTGCCTTGTGGTGTGGAGATGGCGGGCGTAAGGTCCATCCGCAGGCTGACCTGGCCCAGATCTTGGGTGTCCAGCCCCATTTGATATCTTTCTTTGTAAGATTGGTAGTTCCTGCCCAGCATGAGCCTCCGCTGCTGTAACTTGTCCCTGGGTTCCCCTGGCTGCAGAAGCCCAGGCACCCACCCACCATGGATGTCCAGAGAGATGGAAAGGCCCTCTTGCCTACAGGCGTGATCACTATCCTGAATTCCCGTTGCTAGTGGCGCAGAGGCAATGTGGCTGTGGCTGGGGACATGTTCACAGACGGGTGGGTGGGTGAGGGTTTGGTGGTCGGTTGTGCAAAGGATCTGGAAGAAAACAGAATGGTGTTCATTCTTTTCCCCCAGAAAACTGCTCGTGGGAGTCTAGAAAGTACCATGCAGGGTCGGGGTGATACCAGAAGTCTATAATTGGAGCTGAGGCAGGAGAAATCACAAGGCCAAGGCCAGCATGGGCAGCCGAGAGAGACCTTGTCTCAAAGCACTAAGGACTGGGGGTGTAGCTCAGTGGTAGAGCCCTTGCCCCGCATGCTCAGGCTTAATCTCTAGCACCACATACACAAGAAGAGGAAGATAAGACATCTTCAAAAGGCGTGGGGTACCTTTGCTGCCCGCTGCTGTCCGAGGCAGCTTCCCTCCCAATGCTACCCGTTGGGCCAGCCAGCATTGGGCGTGCTGAGGAAGACGGCGCTTGGGTCTTTTCTCTTGCCAGTGAATGAGACCATCTACTACAACGTGGAAGACTACCTGTCCACCACAGCCATCCCCACCCCGGTCCCCAACCCTGGTTTTTCCCGTGAGTCAACTCTGCTGACCCCTTCTCTCCTGGGCCTCCCATGCCATCTGCTCTTCCACTTGGTGTCGGTGTCCCTCGGTGTTATCTGCTCTGAGTGAGGGGCTGAGGTTCTCTCTGTCTCTAGGTTCTCATCGGAGGCCACACTTTTCTTTCCTCTTGTTCTGTGGTCCTAGCTGGGCTCTGGAGCTTTGGATGAAGTCCCTGACGGTTGCCCTCTCTCTGCAGGTTGCACCTCGAAGCTGGGCATGGAAGGAGGCGCGATTGCTGACTCGCAGATTTCCGCCTCATCTGTGTATGTGGGTTTCATGGGCTTGCAGCGCTGGGGTCCAGAGCTGGCGCGTCTGTACCGCACAGGGATTGTCAATGCGTGGACAGCCAGCAACTATGACAGCAAGCCCTGGATCCAGGTAGGAAACCGACCCGGAGCAGAGCGATAGGGAAGATGGAGATGAATGTGGCTACATCAGGGGCTTAGACCCTGATCCATACAGGATGATGGGTGACCGACCATGACTGAAGTGTCAGTATATGGAGGGCAATCTTGGGCCTGGAGCAGGTGGGCAGAGTGAGGGGAGTCGGTCTTTGGCAAAGGGGCTTGGGTACCCACATTCCTCTGGGGGGTTCTTGACGCTCATGGCCTTTGTAGAGACAAACTCCAGAACCTCAGAGGAGAAAGCTAGCTCGTTGAAGGAGCTAGTGAGCTAGCCGGTTGGGTTTTGGGAGGAAAGAACAGGATGATGAGGGGACCACCTTTCTGACCCGGCCTCCAGGTGAACCTTCTGCGGAAGATGCGGGTGTCAGGTGTGATGACGCAGGGTGCCAGCCGTGCGGGGAGGGCAGAATACCTAAAGACCTTCAAGGTGGCCTATAGCCTCGATGGACGCAAGTTTGAGTTTATCCAGGATGCCAGTGGATCCGGAGACAAGGTGGGTCTGAAGAGGGGGCTACCAAATTCCACACCCCAAGAGTCTGGCACTGACTGAGAAGCAAGGGCATCCTGAGTGATAGGGTTGAGGAGAATCTTCAAGTGCCCCTTGGTCCCTCGAAACGGGCAGACCCAGATTGTACTCATGTTCCCTGGTTACAGGATGTAACCTCACCCGCTAGATACGAACAGAGACTCAAAGGAGTGAGTGCCATGACTTGGTAAGGGTGGCCGTGGTGCTGGACTGCTCTCTGAACTTTTCAGGGTTGCAGTATACAGTTGTGAGATACAGTTACTAAGTGGGCACCATTTACAGCACAGATACCATCCAGGTCTGTCTGTCTGCCAGGAAATTGTTACCATGAAGTCTTTGGAGGATGTACACAGAGGTGCCCTAGATAGCCTCGTGTGAACAGGGGTTTATGCCCGGGCTTGGGGATGACCCGGAGGAGGACAAAGCAAGGGCTGCAGGCTGAGTCTGTGTGGCCTCTGGGGGAGTATGTTCTTCCAGTCCTACGATGGCCTCTGGGCCTCTGGGGCCTGAAGAGGAAGAGGTCCGGGAGCGGGCTGGCAAACCCGCTTCCTCCTCCAGTCCTACCCCTTCCCTTCTAGGAGTTTTTGGGGAACACGGACAACAACGGCCTGAAGGTTAACATGTTCAGTCCTGCTCTGGAGGCGCAGTATATAAGGCTGTACCCTGTTTCGTGCTACCGAGGCTGCACCCTCCGCTTCGAGCTCCTGGGCTGTGAGTTGCACGGTGAGTGCCGAGATGTGGCCCTTTCTGTCCCTACTTTGTGAGCTGCTGCGGGGAGGGGCTACTGTGGAGAGTGCCCACAGAATCCTGGCCAGGTGTCGTGTCCCCCCCCCCCCTGCCTGCTCGGGGCATTTTGGATGGCCATTTCCCGTCTCGGTATTTCTGCTTATTTTGGTTCCTGGTGCTTCTAGAACAGGCAGTGAATTGCACAACTGCAGGGAATTGTTCTTTGTTGCTGTGTTTCCAGGGCCTCAGACATGTGGGTGCTTAGTAAATCTTTGATGAGGGATGGGTGCATCAATGAAGGGACACCTAGGTAGATGTATTGTGTTCATCCAGGGTACCAGCTGGGAGGTGTGAGCACAGTGCTTTCCCTTCAGGCGTCTGCCACCTGCATTGAGCAGTCATGCCGGTGTTTCTAGGACCCTAGAGCTTGGCGTTTGGTGCAGCTACAGACGCGGGGACCACAAAGGGACGGGTTGCTGTTGAGCCAGAGAGATTACCCTCTGGAGAGGTCTAGCTGCCCTTTACTTCAGGCCCACTGGGTCTCTTTTGAAGCCTGTTTTTCTTTGCAGCCACAGTGCCATCTGCTGGCCACCTGGGGTAATTGTCGTGGTGACTCGGCTGGGCTGCAGAGCTCACATCTTTATAGACAGGCTGGCATGCCCTGCTGTGCCAGCCCGGCTGTGCCTTCTTTCTCTGGCACTCTTTACTGTTTTGTTTTGTTCTTTGAGACAGGGTCCTTTTACATAGCCTTGCCTGTTCTGGAACTCACTATGTAGAACAGGCTGGCCTCAAATCCACAGAGATCTACCTGCCTCTGCCTCTCAAGTTCTGGGATTAAAGGCGTGTGCCATTAAGTTCAGCCCCCCCCCTCTTTAAGTATGGATTTCAGCTAGTATGCTTCTATTACCAAACTTGGGGGGTCACAGTCTGTACCACAAGAAGTCAAACTTGGCTACCTGTCCTCAAGAAGCCAATCGAAACAGCCAAATTCATAGTAAAAAGTGGGAAGAGATTTATTCAATGACCGTATGAGGGAAGATGGACAAAGACCCAGTGAACCCCTCAAGTCCACCTTTGGGGTCCTGAAGTGAGTTTAAAGTTTAAATAGAGGGCCAGGGACTTGCACGTCTAAGCAGTCTTGAGTCCTAGACCCGCTCACTATTGACTCATTGTTGTCTGAACTTCTGTCTCATTCTGGTCTGACGAGCTGTTAGGATGTATAAAACCTTTTTCAGGAAGGCACACTCTCTGCTCTCACTCCTTTCTTCTTCCAGCATGGGGTTCCCAGGGAAGCTTGCTTTCCTTGGTGTTCAATTCAGTAGCTGCTAGTCAGATGGTATCCTTTGTGTCAGCAGTCCGATAGTTGGGTGGAGAGAACTGTGTTTCCACAGAATATCATCTCTGCCATGAAGGTTGTTTGTCCTGGGTCATGGCCTTTGTGTCATGTGATTTAGTGTCTGGGCAAAGGATGGAGCCCAGGTCTGGTTTGAGCTCTTTGGTTCTCAGAGTTGCCCTGGTAGTGAAGCCATGAGTGGTTTAAGACTTAGACCGGGCCAAGGCAAGCCTCACACCAGTGAGCAGAGCTGCATCATTTGCTTCCCCCAGGCCTAGCCCCCCTTTCTCCGTAACCTGATCTGTCAGCTGGAGATTGGGGTGTGTTCATGGGCATTGTACATGTGGATGGGGTGAGGCCCAGGTGTCCTGGGAACCCACGAGGCTCCCCATACCAGGGCTGTTATTTTTAGCAGACAGTATCTTTGGTGACTTAACTTTTATGTAGACATTTCACAATACAAGTGAGACCATTGCTGGCTGCCTGGCCCCTGCCTCTGTAGGGAATGGCTCGGCACTCCCCTTCAGCATGATTGGCAGAAAAATGGCAGGCAGGCATCTAAGGCAGACAGTGAGGGAGCGGATTTCCCAGGTGGAAGTGTGGCCTTTCAGCACCCCCCCCCCTTAATTCTTGACACAACACACAGTTGTGGGGTGAGGATGCTGCCAGGTCTAGAGACATATCATCCTCCTGGGAATTTTACCTCCGGCTCAGCTCTTACCTGTTGGGCCATTCCTGAGAGTGACCCTGGGGGCAGAGTGAAGAAACAAAGGCCACTCTCGGGGATACACACCAGCCAGCCAGCCAGCCAGAAATGTTGGGGTGCACCAAGGCCCTTCAGTGGATCTTATGGGAAGGACGGACACAGAAAGCAGCCCTGAACTCACAGAAATTCCTGGGCCTCACTAGCTGTCGGAGGCTAGGAGTGTTTGCTGTGTGTTGCTGGATGGCCCCATACAGGACTTCACAGGTCATGACATGGGGGTTGGTATCACATGTGAGGTGTGGTGATCAGGATCACGTGTGGGAGATGCGGGCACGGTGTGCAATGCCTCTCTGCTCAAGTCACTCATGTATAGAGTGAAGTTGTTGGTAGCTACTTGTTCAGTGTGGTGTGTGGTCCGTGACGGCAGGGAGCACCCAGGCATGGGAGGTGTCTTACTCTCCTGTGTTCAGAGAGCAAAGGAGGGAGTGTTGTCAGTCTGGCAAGGTCAGGAGGTCTCGGGTGATCTTCTAGGTGCAAGTTGGGGTGGAGGTTGGAACTGAGTCACAGTGGGGTGCAAGCTTGGGTTAGACCGCGGTTGGCCTTGGAAGGCAGGAAGGACTTTAGTCCACGAAGATGCCCAGCTGGGCATGATGACCTCATCCCAGCAGTTTGGGAAACTGAGGCTAAGAATCTTTTGGGCTTTCCAAATAGGGTTTCCCCGTGTAGCCCCGGCTTGTCCTGGAAACTGGAGGATCTCTTGAACCTAGAAGTTCAAAGGCCATTCTGGGTAACACAGCTAGACCAGCTCAAAAGACAAAACCAGAAGCTGCGTTGTCACTACTCCGTTAAGAGTGCTTAGAAGAAGCCTGTGGGTTCTGTCTCCAGTACCGTGTAACCTGGATGTGGTAGTGTGTGTCAGGAGGTGTAGGTGAGGGTCAGATGTTTAAGGTCATTCTTGACTGCAGAGTGAGTTTAAGCCAACCAAACCAAACACAAACTAAACCAAAACAAACCCTGCTAAGGAACCACAACCCTTTTTCTCCCTTATCGTCTTGTACCTACATGTACTTGTGACCGTCCCTTTTGCCCACAGGATGTTCTGAGCCCCTGGGCCTGAAGAACAACACGATTCCCGACAGCCAGATAACAGCCTCCAGCAGCTACAAGACTTGGAACCTGCGTGCCTTTGGCTGGTACCCCCACTTGGGGCGGCTGGACATGCAGGGCAAGATCAATGCCTGGACTGCCCAGAGCAACAGCAACAAGGAGTGGCTGCAGGTGGGAGTGGGTGGGGTTTGTGGCCTCTGCCCCGCCCCCTACTCTGCAAGGCATTTCCTGAAGAAATAGTAGGCTAACAGGCCACGTCCTAGTGTGCCTGCCTTTATACCTTCCTGAAGAGGCTCCAGGCTAGAACAGTGTTTTTCTGTAGGTTGACCTGGGCACTCAGAGGGAAGTGACGGGAATCATCACCCAGGGGGCCCGTGACTTTGGCCACATCCAGTATGTGGCATCCTACAAAGTGGCCCACAGTAATGACGGCGTGCAGTGGACCATATACGAGGAACATGGGACCAGCAAGGTGGGTGTCCTGTCTAGCTGCAATTCCTAGGAGACTGTGGGGTTCTGAGGGGTGGGGAGGGGGCTGACTATGGGGTACTCCTGACACTCTGTTTGTTTTCAGGTCTTCCATGGCAACTCAGACAACAACTCACACAAGAAGAACATTTTTGAGACACCCTTCACGGCCCGCTATGTGCGCGTCCTTCCCGTGTCCTGGCATAACCGGATCACTCTGCGCCTGGAGCTGCTAGGCTGTTAGTGTTCAGTCCTTCCAGCTCAAACGACCAGAAGGACCAGAGGCCGAGTCCTCCCGCCCCTGCATTCCGGGGCCCTGCCTTCTTCCTGATTGTGCTGGAGCTGGAGGCAGCAAGGGAGATGGGGTGCCAGACTTGCCCTTCACCTTCCCCCCCCCCTCACCCCTGCAGCCCCCACAGGCCTCCCGCTAGCCCCTTTCCTCAGGCATTCTCGGGGAGTTGGATGGGTCTGAGATGCACAGGGAAGAAGAGTGAAGTCCAGATATGTGGACTATATCTCTATCGACTGCCCGAAGTCCCCGCCTTCCTGCCAGGGGTTGACTCAAGACTCAAGACTCTGGTTCCCCTCCCCTCTCTGCACACGACACATTCCCCCCCATGTTCCATTCCAGGCCTCCAGGCGGAGGAGGCCCATGCCTGCTTGCTGCCCCTTGGGTCACCCGATACTGTTACCTCCTGAGACCCCTGTGGACCCTTACTCTGGAGCCTCAGATGACAAGGGGACTTACTGGTGGCCCTGGAGAGACAGGAGGGCTCTGACGGGTTGTCTAGCTGGCTGTGGGGCCCCCCTGCTGGCTTGCTACTCAACTTAATAGGCTGATTCCAAAATACATTTGTGTTCTCCACTGGAACTTTGTGCTTCCTCATTGCCCTGCCCAAGCCAGACTGCCTTGGTGCCATCCCCCCCACTCAGTCCTCTGGTGCCCAATACTCCTGTGTCGCTTGCCAGACTGGAAATAGCTTAAGAGGACAAGGGGGGGACTGGGATGGAGTTAGGTGTAGGCCTCCCTCCCCTCCAAGCCAGACTCGTACCTTCCCCTGCTTCTACCTCCACACTCCGCTGGGTCTGGCCTGCAGCTGCCACCCGAAGAAGGGCCAGGGAAAGCCTGGCAGAGAGGTGGCTCCTGTGACTGCCCCTACTCCCTTCCCCACACTAAGAAGGTGGGCCAGGCCTGGCTGCTGGTTTCTCTCTCTGGGCAGTTTCCGTTTTTTTTTTTTTTTCTTTGTAATGCCAGTTAGTGCCAGCCTAAAGGTTTTAGAAGCCCAACAGAAAAAGAGGGCCCTGGTGGACTGGCCAGGGAAGGGGTAAGGCGTCGCCAAATAGGGATTGTGGTCAAGAGCATGCCACTTCCCAGAGGCCACTGGTGGGAGGAAGGGGGTTTTGAGGAGGGGGCTCTGCTCTGCTCTGCACAGGGCTATAAGAAGTGGCCAGTAGGAGCTATCATGGCCTGTGCCCTGGTCATCTGGGGAGGGGTGGTTAGCTGGCTGGGAAAAGATGAAGTAAAACCACTCTCGTTTTCAAGATCCTCTCAGCCAAGCTTCAGAGCCATTCTGTGGCTCCCCGGGGAGCAGGAGAGCAGCTACTAACAAACAGGTGTATCCGGAAGTACATCACAGACTCACCCGGAAGTGCTTCTTCTGGAGAGCTGCCCCGTTTCCCCAGGTTACTTGTGCGTGGGACCGAGTAAGAGGCTCAGGGGTATTCTCCCCATGAAGGAGGGATGGGAGGCTGCTCAACTCTGAGGCCTATCAGCCTGTTTCTGTTCCTTGAGCATTTCAGTGTAGTGTGTAATGAATTCAGAATCTAGTCTTTCCAGGATTTGTTGGACCCAAATCCTCCCTCTGGGCCCTGCTCGGGCCTTCCCTAGGGACCAGCAGGCGATGGGAGAAGCATCCTTTCTGACACATTGCTTGGGATGGCTTTGCTTCCTTGGAACTCGCTTCACAGGAGAGGAAATGGCACCTGGCAAAGACCACACGGCCATTTCTGTGGGCCAATCATTCTGGCTGGGCCGCTGGGCAGGTGGGCGGATGGAGCACAAACCCCCCTCCCCCACCTGGCGTGGGAGACTGGTATTGCTCAAGCTTGTTTCTTGGTCCCTTTTTCTTTCTTTGTAGCCTTTTTTTTTTTTTTTATGTGTTGGCTGCAGCCTTGAGAAAGCCTGCTTTCTGGGACCCTAGCCTAGAGCCCTTCACTTTGAGTTTTGATTTCCTTCCTTTGCCTTTCCTGTCCACACCAGACAACCAGACTTGATATTCTCCCTGCCTGCTGACCGCCCTATCACACGCTGTGACATTTGACCCTGCTGCCTGATCACCAGCCTGTTTGCTTCAGAGGCTGTCAGCACCATCCTGCTTCTGCCAAGGGTCTAAGCTTTTCTTTCCTAGTTTAAATGTGGTAGAGTGGCTAGGAGCTTAAAGCCTCAAGGCAGGCAAACATGTCTTGTAGTATCTTTGCTCCGAGTGACACGGGCCTCTGCTCATCTACAAAGTGCAAATGAGAAGGCTGAATCCAGGGCATTGCTGGGACTAAAGGAGAGAGGGTGCGGAGGGCTGACACCAAGCCTGGCCCATCCACAGCCGCAGAGGCTTGTGGGAGTTCCCCATGGGTACTTGTATCCTGTTTTTCTGGGGGTCAGCTCCATCCCTAACCTGCAGGGGAACCTTCATAGTTCCTCTTTGCCTATAGGCCTGGTATTCATTTTAGAGGGAACTTAGTCCAGAGAAGCTGTATTTTGGTTTGTTTCTGGCTGGGACACACACACATACACACACGGAGGGTCAGGGCTATTTAGAGGTGTGTTTAGGAAAGCCTGGGTTCTTGACCCTGTGGCCTTTCTCTCAGTCCTGGTTAAAGGACCTTCTTAGGTTTTTCTATTGAGGAAACAACCAGGCCCTGCAGGCTAGGACTGCTACTTTCAGACAGGAAGGAAAACACTCTGTCCAAACAGAAGCATCCTGAGAAGCGGCTGCCTGTAGGACAGATGTCTGTTGCCCTGCCAGAGGAATGCCCCATCCTACCCTGGCTCACCCCCACCCAGGACCTTCTAGGGGCAGGTCTCTGTGTGTGGCTAGCCCTCTTCGTGTGCCCAACCTCCAGCAGAAGGTTGTCACCCCTCAGCTCACTACAGGAAACAGGCATGCATTTCTTACTCCTCTTGAGCCATGTGGGGGCCGTCATAGCCCACCCGCGGAGTGCTGAAGGTTTTTTTTTTTTTTTTTTTTAGAAGCCTGGGCATTTTAATGGGACCTCCCACTTCTACAAATACTTCTCTGCCACCCCGTTTTGAATTCTTCCCCCAACGCGTGAGTCTCCATTCATAACGCAATCAGCTGGCAGCTGATTTGGGGTCTGGACTCCCTGGAGGCCAGGTCTTTGGGAGGGAAAGGGACTGTGTACCTTTAAGGGGTTGGCCCGCCGGGAGCGCAAGGTTTGTTGGAAGCGCTTCCTTTGGGGCCATTCAGGATCCCAGATTTTTCTGCTACTTCAGACCTGGACAGCCCGTGGCCTCAGCGTATCGCAGTGGCCCCAAGCGTTTGAGTTCTCGGAGAGCCTGCTGGGGACGGTACACGTGGCTGGGGTAGGCTGTGTTCCGGGTCTCTGTGCATGCAAGTTTCTCCCTTCTCACCTTAGGGGACCCCGGGGTTGCTGGGAAGGGTGGGGATAGGAGACAGGGAACTGGGGACTGAGGGGCTCATTTGTTATGTGATCAGCCCTGCGAGCTGACTTGCACGCGACCTTTTTGGGGAGTTATCAAGGAGGTAAAACTTCAGCGATCCCCGGGATACTGAGATTTGTCGCCTGCTTCGCTCCCACTGTCTCAGTAGGTCGCTACTCTGTTCCGGGCTTCTGTGGGATGCAGCGGGTGCCACCAGAGATCCTGGCGGGAGGAGGGAGTAGGAACTGGGTATAGCTTGCGTGGGGATGGGCGGAGGATGCCCTTTAGTCCACTCTGAACACAGGTTTGTCCTGGCGAGCACCTGGAGCGCCTGTCCTAAGGGACAGGAGTGCACCGGGGCAAACCCTGGATGCAAGCTGGCTTCTCCCATGGAGGAGGCCAGGAAGGGAGAGGCTCTGGCATTTGGACCCAGCCCTACCCCCAAACTCGTTGGGTGGTCACCGGCTGCCTGTAGTCCTGTTGGGTAAAGGGCCTCCAGCGCTGACCCAGGGAACACCTCTGCCCTCAGAGAGGGGTGACTGCACAAGGCACCCAGCCTCCCTCAGCGACTTGCACCAGGAGGCCTGGAATGCCGGTGGAAAACGCCCCTCTATTGCCTCCGCCAGAACCTGGTCGGTGATGATGGCAGAATTTCAAAGACTTGAAAAAGCCTGATTATAACCGGGGCATTGATGTTAAATTCCTTCCTGAACTAACTTGGTGTATGGGGGGGGGGGGCAATCCTGCCCTCTGCTGGTTTCCAGGGGGCTAATATTTATCAATGGTTCAGTTGCCGCGTGACTGTGGTAGAGGTGGCACCTTGTCCCTTCGCCGGCAGGACTCAGTTTAAGTTTGGTCTCCTTGAACCCTTCTCTACCAGCAGTTCCCAGGAAAGGCAGAGGACTGGTGATCAAGACCTCCGGGTATTTTCTAAACCTCAGATTTAGTCAGAGATAAAGTCTGGGGTGGTATACTTTTCCTCAACTGTGAAGAGAAGCCAAGGGTGGCTGTTTTTCTCCTCGTTGTTGAGAAAGGAGGAAGATTGCCCGCTGCTAACAGTAGCCCAGGTGCTGACCTTGTTTTGAGGGTTTGTGTCCATCAGACAGTGCACTGCCGTGTGGACCCTTTTATGAACAAAGAAACAGAGGCTTGGGCATTTGTTCAGGGACAGACTGGTTGGAAATGGACAGAACAGAATCAAACAGCTGGTCTCTGGGGGCTGATGGCTGAGCTAGGATGGTATAGAACTGAGGTGCATCAGTAATAAGGAGTGCTTAGTGAAGGAGGGGCTGAGCCTGGCTTTGGACTCCCACCCAGACTTCTGCTCTCTGGTTAACCTTAGCACGTTGGGGCCACACTTGTCTACAGCCTCTAAGTTTCAGTCCGGCTCAGAAGGTCTAGGGTTTGTGTGCCGAGAGGCCAGATGACTTGCCCAGGGTCACCCATACGGTTTCAGAACCTGGGTTCCAAGCCAGTTAATCTAACATATCTTTTGGTTTAATGAATTCTCCCTTATCGCGTGGTTGGTTATTGGACACCGGACACATCTTCATTTGCTAACTTCTTTCATTCTTCCTGGCACCTCCCCCTGGTGGAAGGCCACAACCCTGCAGGGCTAGCATAACACTCTCCATTTGCATAGTGCTAATAAAGTCAGACATAAGTGGCGTTGGGTGCTCAGGATAGCTGAGGTAAGAAGGGATAGGGAGAGGCTGTTTTTGTGTCTGGTGTGGGAGGGGTTTGATGAAGCACATTTGATTGGAGGTCACAAGTCCCCCAGAGCCACTCTCTTAGGACTGTAAATCAGGTTCATGCCCCTTCTGACGATTCTTCATGGCTTCCTTCTTAAAAAGTCCAAAGGAGTGTGTGACAGGGGGCCTGTGGCCACCACATGGGCATTGCCTCCTGATGCCTCTGGGGCTTTAGCCCCTTTGACCTCTGAACTCTTCCTGTTGTTGCTCCTCTCTCTGCAGCTCACGCTCTTCTCCCAGGATCCTCAAGCCTCCCATCTTCTCAACAGTCTTCCTGACCTAGGGTCAAGGGACACCCAGGGCTCAGAGTATGGCTCAGTTGGTAGAATGCTTGCCTAGCATTCAACAAAGTCCCGGACTTTATCCCAAGCACCCCATAAACTGGTGGCACAGACCAGTAATCCCAGCACTTGGGAGGTGGAGGTGGGAGGATCAGGAGTTCAAGGTTACCCTCAGTAATGTGAAGAGTTCAAGGCCAGCCTAGGCTACTTGAGGCCCTAGTCTGAAAGTAAATAAGTAAGCGCCTATCCTCTTGTTCCATCTTCCCCCATCATCTGCAGTCACGTCTGGGTCTGCCATCACCGCTGGTAGACTGGGAAGCCCAGGAGCGTTGTGTTTTGAATCCCTACTGCCTAGAACTCTGCCTACCTTGTGGTGGATGCATGGCAAATATTTGTTGAGGAAAGGAGGTCAGATCTCAGCTCCTTCATCTTCCTAAGGGTGACCCTAGGCATGCATCTACTTAGCACTACCGAGCCTCAGTCTTCTTGTCTGTGCAATAGGGATGATGATTCTGACGCTAGTGTAAGAGTAGCCGGGAAGGCATATGGACAGTTGAAGGACAGGCCACAATTCTCATCAGCTAAAAAGAATCCCACCCTCTGTCATTTTCTGGCTCTGTGGCCTTTGGGTAGTAGTGTCTCTGTTCACTTGTGGATCAAATGGAGAGAATAAAATTCTCCTTGCCAAGTATGATGTGGGACCTCTTGGGAGAGCTGTAGAAGGTGCTAGATGTAGAAGTTCATTGAAAAACTGGGGCCCAGGCTGGAGATTGTGAGTGTTGCCAAGGTCCCAGCCTTGGGAACTCATACTCTGTAGGGAAAACAAGGTCGGTGTGATTGACTTGGCAGCAGTTTTCACCGGTGTGTGAGTGTCTGGAGATTTCTGACTGTTGAGGAGCAGTTTATTGTGTGAATTCTGATGACGGCTGACAGAAAGCACCTGACTTCAGTCAGCAAACCCACAGGTGTGCCTCACTACCCAGGGGCTGTAGAGGTGAACATTTTGCATTGGTATGGCTCTTGGTTTATTGATACAATTTTAAGGCCAATTTTGTTATATGTATATTTCTGCTCTTTGTGCAGCTCATTTAAAAATGTAACGTGTAATTAAAAAATACAGGTTAATAGATAGCCATCTATGATAGTCAAGCTTGTAGTCATGTTAGTTAGGTTTTCCAGAGGTACAGAGATAGATTTCAGATGGATAGCTATTCTTGAAACCTTGGAAAGACCTACAAAAGATGACTATTAAAATGTTTTAAGAAGTTAGACTTTTTTTTGACAGTGAGACATGTCTGCTTCTGGCAGCACCAATTACTTCAGAGAGGTTGATGGGCATTGAAGAAACTCATTATGGAATTTGCCTTCAATATGACAAGGCTATTGGGCAAAAAACTGCTCTTACCTGAACTGCTGATGGTATGCTGTATAAACTGTATATGCAGGACCCACAGAAAAATGACTATTGAACTTGCCTAAAGGTTAGACAGTCCTTCAGGGTTCCTGCTTCATCAAAGAGTCTGCCAGACATTCTGCAGGATACAGAAGAAAGTGACTGACAAACTGCCAAAACAGTCTTTCAAATTTTCTGCTTCATGGAAAAGTCTGCCGGATACTATGGGCCTGTAGGCTGAAGATGGATGCCCTAATGTTACAGAAGAACTTTGGGTGACTGTCCAGGCAGTGAGATGTCTCTGTCAATTCTTAGTTTTGGAAGTTGCTTACAATACACTTCCTGTTTACTCAGGTAATATATCCTCCTGGGGTCTTTGATGGAGTTGAAGACTAGATAGTTATAATTATAGTTTTTCGTAGTTATGATAAAACATAAATATAAAACTTTAGACTCACAAAGAAATATCATAACTATAATTCTTGCTTGATAACTGTTTTGTATATATAATTTTATTATGCGAAAGCCTTTCTTTTTAATTAGACAGGAAAGGGGAGATGATGTGGGATGTCCTTCTGTATATGTGTTACTTTATTGGTTGATGAATAAAGCTATTTTGGCCAATGGCTTAGCAGAGTGAAGCCAGGTGGGAAATCCGAACAGTGATAGAGAGTAGGCAGAGTCAGGGAGACTGTAGCTGCCAAAGGAGAAAGACACGTTGGAACTTTACACGGTAAGCCACAGCCTCATAGCTATACACAGAATGATAGAAATGAGTTAATTTAAGATGTAAAGGTTAGTTAATAAGAATCCTGAGCTAATAGGCCAAGCAGTGTTGTAATTAATATAATTTTCTGTGTGATTATTCGGGTCTGAGCAGTCGGGAAATGAACTGTCTCCGTTTACACCCAGGCTCTTGTGGGAAGCAAAAACATGGTGGTCTTTCAGAATCCTTGCTAATCCGAATTCCCAAATCAATTTCCACCATCCCAACTCAAGGATACTGACTGAGGGTGAGGGTAGTGGACCCACGTGATTGGTTCAAGGGAATTTAGCACCAGAAGCCTTCTGATAAAACCAGGAATAAGATGAAGATATGCCAAGACAGTCCTGAATTAAAAAAAAACAAAATATAGAAGAGGGAAATGTAATCTAGGGCGCTGGCATGTCAGGCAAAGTCCATCCTGAAATGACATCCCAGCCCTGGGTCATACTTCTCATTTTGGCAAGCTCAGTTCCTCCTCCTCTCCTTCTCCCCACCCACTCCTTTCTTAGAGATTTATTTTAGCTGTATGGGTGTTTTGCTTGCACATATCTGTGTGTAACCCCATGTGCCAGAAGAAGGTGTTGGATTCCCTGGAACTGGAGTTACGGATAGTTGTAAGCCACCCTGTGGGTGATGGAAACCGAACTGGCTCTTCGCGATGTTAGTGCACTCCAAGGCGTTCCATCAACAAAGAGGAAACTCTTGCTCCATGGAAGGAGGACCTGCCCTCTGTCCTGAGTCGGTAGAGAATGTGTGGTTTTTGCTTTGCTTTATCCCTCAAGACCAGATGTGGTGTCATTCAGGATTGCCTGAAACTGTGTGCTATGGAGCTGAGGATGAGCTTGAACTCCTGATCCTCCTGGCCTCCACCTCCCATTGTAAGCCTGCATCGCCATTCCTGGCTTTGCTTGTTTTGAAAGACAGGCTTTCTCGGTGTAACCTGGGGCCGGCCAGGAACTCCCTCTCCTCTCTAAGACTGGGATTACAGGTGTGTGGTATCAGGCCATGTTTGTGGGTGGTTTTGACCAGGACTGCCTTTGTTCCTTTTAGCACTGGGGTGCTGAAGTCTCACGCTCTATTTTCCTCTAACCCTGTAATTTTTTAGTGTGTAATTTTGCAACAATGCAATTTTCTTTTTACGGATACAAAGGATGCTGTGTGGCAGAAGCACCAGCACCTGCAGGCTGACTTCCTATCTGGGAGCACTGGTCTCAGCTCTAATAGGCCAGGGTGGTCTGCGGGGAGGTGGCTCTGGGCCACCCAGCTTTATCTATATTCACAAGCCGCTGATGCTTCAGCCTGTTTCCCTCTTGATTTCCAAGTTGAAGTCTAATGGAAGGGAAAGGAAATGAGTTTTAGGGGAGATGTTTACAGCAGGTACTTGTGTGCTCCCCACAATCTTCTCATTGCAAATTTGCATGGTGACTCCAGGCTTTGGAGCTGGTCGGGGTTCAAATTCCAACTGACCGTCCAAGCAGGGTGACCTTGGGCGGTCTTTGCATTGACTTTCTTCTTTGTAAAGCAGGAACACTGCGCTGGGGACATAGCTCGCTTGGGAGAGCATGCTAGCTTAGCATGCATGAGGCCTTGGATCGAGTCCCCAGTGCTCATGCTCCACAATCGCACTTCCTCCCTCTAAGACCTGCACAGGTGTGTCTAACCTTTTGACCCGGAGATACTACATGGTCATCTGTACAGTTCATGTTTGAGAACCATGCAATCACATTTAAAAAACAAAAAGGTACAGGGAGAGAGGGCTGAGCCACCAAGAGCACTTTGTTCTTCTAGAGGTCCTGAGTTCAGTTCCTAGCACTCATGTTGGGTGGTTAACCACCGCCTGTAACTCCAAACTGTCGGAGATCTCACACTTCCTCTGGTCTCCAAGGACAACTGCACACGCGTGATACAGCAAACCCCCAAGTTTCATAATGCTTCCAGGAAATTTTACGATTTTGTGTTTGGACTGCATTCTGCAACCTCCTAAAACATCACCACCCGACGGGGACCAAGAATTTATATGCACAGCTTATGAGGTCATGTCGCACTTGAACTGTGACAGCGTGAAGCGAGGGAGGACCTCAACACAGCGAGACTGAGCTATGTTCACAACTACTCAATGCGTGGGTGGTTCAAGTCCAAGGGTGCTTGTTCCTGGACCATAAAGGATGTCCATGCTGGAGGGGGCTGTGGATCCCTGTTCTGTGCATTTGGCTGCTGTGGAACAAGCGGATTGGAGAAAGAACATCACTGTATGGCCTCTCTGGTAGATCTCGCCACAGGCTTAGACACCGCACGGGCTTCTTCTGTTCCTGTGCAGTTTGGCCTGTATCTAGAATCCTGTCACTGTAGGAGCAAACCAGGACCTGCTGGGGAGACATAAACCAGGCGAGAGTCATGATCTCCACATCACAGCTGTGGACAGCTCAGTCTCACACAGTGGCGAGCAGTAGGCTTCCGTGCAGCTGCAGCAAGCAGTACGTTAAAACCAACCACAGATGGTTGTTAGTCGAGCAGACGAAAGATAGATATTCCTTTGTCGCTAGCCCCTGAACAACACAATATAAGTTACTATACAGAATTAGAAGAGGCCTAGAGATGCGTGGCAGGGTACAGGAGAATATGGAGAGGGGACAAGGCAATGTGGTGCCACTTTATGTCAGAGTGTCTTGGCTAGTGGGACCCATGAGGGTCCTGTGGAACGCTGCCCACGAATACTGAGGGATGGCTGCCGTGGAGATGGTTTTGAACAGAGATCTCCTGGTTCCTGACCGGCGTCACCAAGGCTCTGTCCCGGCTCTGGTGCCTAGCACAGTAACTTAGTTTAGACCTCAGAGTTTCTGCAAATACATCTAGGAAGAGAGTGAATTCAAACTTCGCTTCCCTCTGCATCCATTCCCCTTTCCAGCAAGAACTAATTGTTCTGCAAACAAGAATGTTCCCTCCAGAGTCTGGTCACCCTCACAGGCCAGTATCTGTTCTGCATTCTCGCCCTCTTTTCTTTTCCCTTTCTCCCTACTCTCTTCCTTTCTCTCTCTCTCCCTCCCTTCCTTTGCCCTTGCCTCCTCCGGTCTTGTACACAGGCATCCTCATAAGGCCACATGTTTGTAATCATTGTGGCAATTGTGTGCTTTGCTTTGTCACAAATGATACCCTGAGCATCCTCCCACATTCCTCCGCAGTAATCACAGTTCTATTTGCAAAGGCCTGTGGGCACCCTGGTCTTGCTGCACCAAAGCCTGCCTCCCACTTGCCTCCCGCCTGCTTCTAAAACGTGAGTCTGAGCCAGGAGCTCATCTGGCTTTCAATTATCAGAGAGTGGGTATCCAGGTTCCCCTCCTCCCAAGGCGTTCAGACAGAGTCCCTGCTGACTGCTCACTCCCCTCCTTCTCCCACGTTAGTCAGGGGCTGAGCAGGAAGCAGGGTTCAGACCAGATGGTTGCAGCAAGGAGATTTTAATCAAGGGATCGAGTCTAGAGAGCTAGGGTGATAGAGATAAAACAGAAGTAGAAGGCTGCCCCGAGGCTGTGATCACAGCTGCAGTCAGGAGGGAGGGTGGGGACTACTGCCTTCTGCATCCACTGACTAAACCCAGCTGAAAGTCAGAAGGCTGGGTTGTGACCAGTGACCCACAGGGATGGATCTATGGTGACAGTGGACCTGGGGACACATGGAAACAAGTGGAGAGCATCCCTCATGCCTGTCCCTGGCCTCTGCACCTTGTGGTACCTGTGCCCTATGAGGACCTGTCTAGGTATTCCCATCTTTAGACAGGGTCTTTTGTAGCCCAGGCTGGCCTCAAATTTCATACGTGTTCTAGGATGGCCTTGAATGCTTGAGCCTCCTGCTTCCACCTCCCCAGTGCTGGGATTATAGGTGTGCACAAATAGCAATTTGGGGGGGGGCATTCCCATGTTGGGAGGTTGTTGTGGGATGTTTTACTCTTTCATCCTTTTGGGGGCCCACCACCAAGCTCCCAAATAAATCTCACACAGAGGCTTTTCTTGATTATAAATGCCTGACCTTAGCTTGGGCTGTTTCTTGTTAGCTTTTCTTAACTTATATTATCCTGACTGCTTTTCCCTCTGGGCTTTTATCTTCCTTATTTCTCTGTATTTTTCTTTACTTCTTTCCCTGTGACTGGCTGGGTGGCTAGATGACTGATGACTGATCCCTGATCCCTGATCCCTGATCCCTGATCCCTGATGCCCTCTTCCCCGGCTCTCTTGTTGCTCCTCCTTCTCTTGCTGCTGCTCTTTCTCTCGGTTCTCCTGCTATTTATTCTCTCTGCCTGCCTGCCAGCCCCGCCTCTCCTGGCTCCTGCCTCGCTATTGGCCATTCAGAGCTTTATTAGATCATCACGTGTTTTAGACAGGCAAAGAATCACAGCTTCACAGAGTTAAACAAATGCAACATAAACAGAAGTAACACACCTGAAAATAATATTCCCCAACAGTACGCACTCAGGAGGCAGCTGGCCTGTCAGATATAGTTTGTTCATTTTGTTTTTTAAAATATATTAAAATATCATACTTTGACTGCTGAGAGTTTTTGAGGTAGAGGCAGTTAGATCAAGAGTTCAAGACCATTCTCTGTGGCAAGCTCACTACATGAAACGCTCTTTAACCACCCCACCCCAAAAAAATCACTTTTAGTTTATTTTTTGTCTTTTTCTCTGTAGCTTTGGTGTCTGTCCTGGAACTAGCTCTGTAGACCAGGCTGGCCTCGAACTCACAGAGATCCACCTGCCTCTGCCTCCCGAGTGCTAGGATTAAAGGCGTGCACCACCACCGTCCGGCAAAACTCACTTCGTAAAAGGATATTTATAAATGTGTGTGTGTACATACACACACCACAGTGCACACATTAAGGCTAGACAACATTATGGAGTTGGTTCTTTTCCAGTGGTTGAACTCAAGTTGTGCAGGCAGCATCTTTACCACTGAGCCATCTTACTCCTCAAATGTTTTTTGCCCTTGCTTTCATCTTAAAAATAAACGCCACATGGTCACTGTCCTCCCCACACACAGACACTTGTGTGTTGAAACAAGTTCCATGGTGGTCCAGACTTACTAATTACGAAACCCACCCTGGGATGTTCTATTCTAGCCTCCTCTGTTTACGGCCTTTGAAACTCAAACTGCTTGGGAGTTCTCAGTGCCTGTTGCCCGTGGATGCATTTCTCCCCTACGGAGGGGACACCTCCTCTAGCTTGTTCTTGCTGCCTGCTGTGCTCTGAGGACAGCCCCTGGCCCACGGAGCTGTTCTGAAACACGCTGTTGAGCGAGTGTGTTAGAGGGTGCCAATGGAGGAGCTCCAGACCCCTGTTGTGGGCTTCTGTAATTGGCTTGTTTTCTTTCTCTCTGCAGTTGCCCGTGGGCTAAACCTCGTCCAAGACACCTAGGCACTGCCACCATCCTGGCCAAGATGGGCTTGCTGTTCCTTGTCTTGCTGCTGTCACTTTCCTGCGTCTTGGGACTGCCATTCTACAATGGCTTCTACTATTCCCATGGCCCGCATGGCAGGACCCTGAGCGATGGCTACGGGGAAGGTCGGTGGCACTTAGGCCTGTCTCCTGGCTCCTGCTGTCATATACAGGTTTCAGGCTGGGATACAGACAGGAGGATCTTCCCAGTCAGGGCCTCCAAGGGTAGATTGGCCTTGCTTCTAAGATGAGAGGACGTGGTTTAAACACCCTGATGCTGGGCGGTGGTGGCGCACGCCTTTAATCCCAGCACTCGGGAGGCAGAGGCAGGCGGATCTCTGGAGTTCGAGACCAGCCTGGTCTACAAGAGCTAGTTCCAGGACAGGCTCCAAAACCACAGAGAAACCCTGTCTCGAAAAACCAAAAAAAATAAAAAAATAAAAAAAAAAAATAAACACCCTGAGTTTGCTGATACCATAGACATGGGACCAAGTTCTCTTGGGCTGGCCCTCATTCCTAGAAATAGAGCTAGGTCTTTAAGATCCAGCCCAAGTGCCACTACCCCTGGGATCCCTGCAGAAGAGACTTTGGAATCCCAGAGATGTGAGCCTGAATATCAGTTGTACCTCTTTTGTGCTGGGTGACCTCAGGCAGGGGACTTTGAGATTGCAGTCACTGGTTCCCTGCAGTGAGCTCCATCTTGTCAGCCTAGTTCTGTTGATTAGGGAGTTCTGCTGTTTGAACCCTGAGCTCTGACCTTCTCCCTGCCTTGGTTGGGATAGCTGGGTCTTTTGGAGGAGCCCTAGTCGACAGTTAGCCCAGACTGTGAAAAAGAGGGTGTGCTGTGCTCTTTGGAAGCCACAGTGGAATGAAGGGGACATAGGAACACTTGAGGCAAACTTCTTGTTGGCTATCATAGCAGCTAGCGTTCAAAATCAATAATCAATTTTTCTTTCTTCTTTTTTTTTTTTTTTTTGGTGTTTCGAGACAGGGTTTCTCTGTAGCTTTGGAACCTATCTTGGAACTAGTTCTTGTAGACCAGGCTGGCCTTGAACTCACAGAGATCTGCCTGCCTCTGCCGCCTGAGTGCTAGGATTAAAGGTCTGTGCCACCACAACCTGGCCAAAATCAATTTCTTTAGGGTTGTTTGCTTCCTTTTTCTTTTTTTCTTCCTTCCTTTTCTTTCTTTTTTTGAGGTGGCTTCAAGCAGCCTTTGCTGCCATCAAACTTGATATATAGCTAGGGATGGCCATGAACTTTTGATCCAACTGACCCTGTTCCTGGAGTGCTAGGATTACAGGAGCACTTTTACAACTGTTTTGATGCACAGTTGGGGACTAAACCCAGGGCTTGTGCGTGTTAAACAAACACTCTTCTAACTGAGCCATACCCCAAGCATCCTATGCTGGTCTCCAAGTTTCTGTGTAGCTGAAGAAAGCCTTGAGGTCTTGACTCTCCTGCCTCCACCTCCCAAGAGCTATGATCACAGGCAGGAGCCACCATGCTTAGCTTGTTGCAGCCAGCACATACCGCCTGTCTGCGCTCTGTGCACTACCATACAGTTTGCGAGCTTTGAGCGAGGGGCTGGAGGTTGAAACATACAAAGACACACACAGACAGAGACAGAGAGACAAGAACATGGACCTCTAGTCACTGGTAAGAAGCCCTATATTCAATAACACCACAGAGGCTTATGCACCCAACAGTCAGGTGGGCCAACAGGTGAAAACCTCATCCTCTGATCCTCAAGGCAAGGCAACACATGCTCGTGAAGCAGAGCTGGTAAACAACTTTGACACAGCTTTCAGTAACTCAAATCAGAAGGAAAGTAAAGATCTCTAGCGAGGAAGAGCAGCTGGAGGCCAGGACTCCAAATGGTCCCAACACTCGTCAATTTGCTTTTGGTGGAGAAAAAAACTGCCCCTAACATGGCTGCTTAACGGTACACCCATTAATTGAGCCCTGTGGCTCGTCACTTTTGTGTGAGCCTTAGAACGGGCCATATAGTGACACATAGTGAGAAATCATTTCCACGTCTCACCAAGCAGCACACAGATGGCAAGGCCAGCACAAATTCAAGGAACTGAGGGTGTACCTCTCTTCTTTTTTTGAGACAGAATTTCACCACATGTAGCCCATGCTGGTCTCAGGTCACACACAACTCAGTGGAAGTAGGTACAAGGTCTGTTTAGTGGGTATGTGGAATAGAAGAGCAGCAGGTACTTGGAGGGGTGGAGCAGAGTGGCTTTTTTTGCAACAGGCAAGTCTGGAGGGTCTTGGGATGAGGGAATAGGTGGTCCTTGCGAGACCATTGTCGCATCTGTGACCCACCTTCCCCCAGGCCTTTTCAGTGGAGTAAAGCTGGTGGTGGAGACAACCGAGGAGTCCCTGTTCAGTCACCGGGGAGCCACTGTGACACTGCCCTGCCACTACCACTATGAGCCGGCCCTGGCGTCCCCGAGACATGTGCGTGTGAAGTGGTGGAGGTCATCAGAGAACGGGTCCCCGGAGCAGGATGTGCTCGTGGCCATCGGGCCGAGGCACCGCTCCTTCGGGGACTACCAAGGGCGAGTACAACTGAGGCAGGACACACAGCAGGAAGTCTCGCTGGAGCTCAGGGACCTGCGGTTGGAGGACTCTGGGCGCTACCGCTGCGAGGTCACTGATGGGCTGGAGGACCAGAGTGGCCTGGTAGAGCTGGAGCTTCGGGGTGAGGCCCTGACAGATGCCACTGGGACCCGAGGGAGGGGGAGAGGACCCAGAGAAGGCATAGACCTTTATACTCTTCACAGGTAAGCACGTCTAAGTCTCAAAACAACCCTAAAAGGAAATGATAGTATCATGGCTCTTGTTTTCCAGATGAGGGAACTAAGGGAGATCAAGTAACTTATGTAAGGTTAGATCTATAGCTGATAGGTGCAGACACGGTGTTCGAACCCAGGGAGCAACTTGCAGAAGCCACTGACACCTGTTCCTTCCCATTCAGCCCTGTTCAGAAAGAGGGAAATGGGAGCCAGAACTGAGGTTCTTACAGGGTTAGTCAGCAAGACAGAGGAATAAAGCAGGGCCAGTGGATGACAGTAGGGACTGGTAGAGCCTGGGGCACACTGCTGAACCTCATCCTTTGTAAAGGAGCCATTTAATTCAGACTAGTTAGGATGCCAATTCAGAATGCAGGCTTATTGCTGTTAGGTTTTTATATTTAAGTATGAAATTGTGTGTGTGTGTCTGTCTCTCTCTCTCTCTCTGTGTGTGTGTGTGCGTGTTGGGGATAAGAACCCAGGGGATAAGAAATTTCTGCATTAAGAAGTCTGGCTTGGTACTTAGTACATGGACAGAAGGTGGGAGGTTTGCTGAGCTATCTGAGGACGTGTGCAGCTGCGTCCGTGTGTTTTGGATCTCAGTGCTTCAGGTTGAAGCAGGAGGATTGCAAGTTTGTGGCCAGCCTGGGTTACACAACAACACTCTGTCCTTATCTTGGGGGTTTCTATTGCTGCAATGAAGCACCTTGACCAAAAAATGAGTTGGGGAGGAAAGGGTTTGTTTATTCAGCTGACACTTCCACAGCACTGTTCATTACTGGAGTGGGGAGCTCGGGCCTCCTTCTTCTGACCCCTGTGAGCCCTTCCTTCCTTTCTAGGCGTGGTTTTTCCCTACCAGTCCTCCAAAGGGCGCTACCAGCTCAACTTCCACGAGGCCCAACAGGCCTGCCGGGAGCAGGATGCTGTGGTGGCTTCCTTTGAGCAGCTCTTCCGTGCCTGGGAGGAGGGCCTGGATTGGTGCAACGCCGGCTGGCTGCAGGACGCCTCTGTCCAGTACCCTATAGCGCTGCCCCGGCAGCCTTGTGGAGGCCTCGGCTTGGCGCCGGGTGTTCGCAGCTATGGCCAGCGCCACCGCCGCCTGCACCGCTATGATGTGTTCTGCTTCGCTGCTGCCCTCAAGGGTAAGTGGGATGGCCCGGCACAGACCTGCCCATTTGATGCTTCCAGAACCCTCTGCCCTTCTCTGCCTGCCTCTTGGCCCTAGGTCTGAAACATTGGCAGTTCCGGAGGCAATGTCCTTACCAGTTCTTATCACTTTGCTCTTGCTTCGTGGCTGCCTCTGGTTATTCATTTATCAGACATCTTCTGAGTGTCTATCATGTACTGCGCCTCAGATCAGCACAGACAAACCAGGTCTTTCCCTAAACACCAGGCTTATGATTCATTGATAGATAAATGAAAACAGAAATGTGTTACCATATTAGAAATACTTAGACGTGTCCAGCAGGGCTGGGATGCAGCTCGGTTGGTAGAGTTCTTGCCTAGTGGACAAGGCATGGCTTCCATCCCCAGCACCTCTTGAGCTGGGCATTGTAGTGTAATCTCAGCACTTGGGAGGGGGAGGCAGGAGGATCAGAAGTTTAAATTGAAGGTCATCCTCAGCTACTTAAAAGTGTCTACTGGCAGGTATAGATGCTCATAGGGTAAGCGGCTAGTCCAGTCTAGGTAGGTGCCCACTCAGAATGCAGCCGGGGAGTACAGAAATGACGGGATGAGGACCAGAAAGATGCCCCTCCCCAAAGTGTCCAGTGAGACCCCCAGAGCAATTCCTCCCTGCCTGTGGCAGGCACTGCCGCCTCCTCTGCTGAATAGCACTCAAGTGCCTCGCTTTCCCACAGGGTGGGTGTACTACCTGGAGCACCCTGAGAAGTTAACACTGCAGGAGGCCAGGGAGGCCTGCCTGGAAGACGGCACACAGATCGCTACGGTGGGCCAGCTCTTTGCTGCTTGGAAGTTCCGTGGCCTGGATCGCTGTGATGCTGGCTGGCTGGCGGATGGAAGTGCCCGCTACCCCATAGTTCACCCACGCCCCAACTGTGGGCCCCCCGAGCCAGGAGTACGGACATTTGGCTTCCCAGATCCACATGCCCGCTATGGTGTCTACTGTTACCGCCAGCATTAGCAGAGTGGCCAGCTGTGCGTTCGTCCCGCCCCCCGACTTCCTGACACAAGGGTCCACCTTGCCTTTTGGGAGTTGGGGCATTGCTTGTATTATTTTTATATTTTCCAACTTAAACATATTGTTTTGTTTTGCTTCTCGAGACAGGGTTTCTCTGTGTAACAGTCCTAGCTGTCCTGGAACTCACTTTGTAGGCCAGGCTGGCCTCAAACTCACTGAGATCTGCCTGTCTCTGCCTCCCAAGTGCTTGGATTAAAGGTGTGTGCCACCACCACTTGGCAATTTAAACAGTTTTTTTTTTAAAGATTTTTTTTTTTTCAGATCTAACTCTCAATTTTCTTGGCATCCCTTTCTGGGACATTTGAGGTCCACTGACCTTTAAAAGGCTCTGCCACATTCTGGTACAGCTGGCATCCCTAACCCAAGGAAACTGGTGCCCAGAATGAGCAGTGGCTGCAGCTAGCCCCCTTTCCTTGGCTTAGAGAAGGAAGAAGCTAAGTGTTGATTCTTTTAATTTCTGCGCAGGCTCCTTAGACTTGTGGGTGAGGGCTTAGGGAAGGGACAACTTCCCTCTTCTCCTGGTTCCAGAGTCAGAGTACCCTTTCCATGTCCCCATTGGGTGTGACTCTCTGGGTGTGTGTACCTTTTTTGGCTAATAAATGGTGCTATGATTCATTTCCTCCTTCCAGCCGACCTCCATGTCTGACCCTTTGTTTCCTTCAGTCTCGGGGGCTAGATCCCAGCCTAGGGTGTGTGTGTGTGTGTGTGTGTGTGTGTGTGTGTGTGTGTGTTCCACTTCTGTCCTCTGTCTTCCCCTGGGCTGCTCCTGTGTGCTGGTTTGGTTTTGATCTCTCTGTATAGTTGAGAATGGCCTTCCTGGTGCTGGGGTCACAGATGTGCACCCTCACACCAGACGAGCAGTCTGGGAATTTGTTAGAAATCCAGGTTCCTCAGTCTCACTCCAGCAAGTGGGTCAGAAACTCAGGGTGTGTTAACACAGCCCTTCAGGGGATATATCATCCCATTTTGGTAATGAAGGTTGAACCCAGGGCCTTGCTTCTGCTAGTCAAGCGCTCTCCCACTGAGCTACATCCCCAGCCCTCTTTGACCCTTTACTGTGAGTCAGGGTCTCACCAACTTACTCAGGCTGTCTCTGCCCCTCAAGTAGCTGCGATTACAGGCTATGCCACCCCACCAAGTGTCTCGAATCATTCTTTTGTGTTGTCTGGGGACAGGATCCCAGGCTGGCCTTGAACTTCCAGTACTCCTGTCTCAGCCCCGAGTGTTCCAGCATATCATCTCTTATGTTCCCAGTGTGCTCCCTTGCAAACCTGCCCTCCAAACCACTGTATGGCACAGGTGGGCAGGTACACTCAGGCATCCATACACAAACAGGTCACATGTGTTCACACAGGCACGCTGTATTCACACACACACACACACACACACACGCACGCACGCACGCACGCACGCACGCACGTAGAGGGCCCATCAAACATAGTGTCACTCCGGTCAGAATGAGGTGAGCAGAAGTGACTGAACACCCAGGACTCATGCCACGGTGGGGCCATTTGGGATCAGAGCATGGACCCCGTGGAGGTTCCAGATCCCGGTCACCTTCTGCTTAACTACGAAATAAAATGAACTCTTAAAAACGGGAAAGAAAGGAAATAGATCTCTTCCAATGTCTTTATTATTATAATTATCATAATCTTTAGTTTTCAAAAAATATAAATAGGTGCACGGAACACTGGTGCCTGCACCGTCCCGGGGTAGGGAGAGGGAAGGGGACGGTAGAGCACCCCTGGGAAGGAAGTGCCCCTACCTAGTCCAGCCGAGGAATGACACCTGCTAGGGTGGTCAGTAGAAGAGGGACTCTAGAGGGAAGGCCACCTCATTTCCCCTTGGCCAGCCTGTCCCCTGCCTAGGCTCCTTTCCTCATCGATGGCACAGACCTCGGTTCCTTTTGTCCAACGCGTTAAGCTGTAGTCTGTCTCTTGCGAGTCCTTTATACTCTGAGGCCACCATACTCCCCCTGCCCCTGCCCTGTCTCCTTCCAGCTTCTCCTCCTGCCTCCCTAGCTTCTCCTGGAGGTGAAATAACCAACCATTGCACTTCTCTTGGGTAAAGTCAGGAAACAAAAAAAATAATCTTCTTTATTTAATTTAACCCCATCCCTTCTCACCCTGTCCCTGCACTGGTCCCTGGAAAGGCACGGTGGGAGATCAAAGAAATGTCTCTAAACTCAGTCCATGGATTACAGAAAATTTGCTTTGGCATTTTTGGGGGGGGGGTGCGAGGAGGGAACAAATTAGATGTAGCTTGGGTGATGTGGGGAGTCGGGGCACACACAATGTGGGGTATTTTTATTTTTCCTTCTTTAATGACAAAAAGCGACAAGAAGAAGACACCATCTGGCTGGGATGCATGGTCAGCCTGGATGGCCGCTGGGCTCAGCATCCTGGGGACACATCCTGGAAGCTCTTCTCAGTGGGCCCTGCTGGGGCGGCTCCTCTGTGTGGGTCTCAAGCTCCGCTTCTGTAGCCTGCGCTTGTAGGTGGTGGCTGCAGTCAAGGGGAGGCAGAGAATTAACAGTGAGCGGGGAAGAAGCTGGGCTGAGCTCAGACTCTCCTAGTCTCTCCCTGTCTGCAGGTGCCTGCCCTGTGAATGGTGAGCTTAGAAATGTACCCCAAAGCTGCCCCATCCTGTTCCCCTGGATTGGATTTTTTTTATCCACCTTCCTTAGGCTCAGGAAACGACCACAGGTTTCTTATCTCCTTCCAGGGAACAAGGACCTTCCCTGTGGGAGGGACTGATTTTTTTTTTTTAATGGAGTAGACCCCCAATACCTTCTCTGCCTGGCTTAACCCTACCTAGCATGGCACAGAGTCTCCAGGAGAGTACCAGCTACCACTATGCTCTGGGGAAAGGGAGAAGGCCCTGTTGGTGGAGTCTGACTCTGGGCCAGGTGAGGGACGAGGGGGACAATGCTCACGGTCTGTGCAGGTGATTCGAGGTTCTTCCCAGTGCCCACTGGGCTGGCACCGGATGGTGGGCACATGACGCTGGACAAAGCCCTCCGTACACTGGTACCGTACCAGCGAGCTGATCTCATACCGATCCTTCTTCTGCCCGAGGGTCCTGGCGTTCTCCACCACGGGGGGGTCTCCACAGGCCACTGAGGGACAAATGCCTTTTAGGAAGGGGTCTCATGAGGTCGTCTGTGACGGCCGGCCCGTGTAGGCAGAGACAAGGTTAGCCCAGAGCCCAAGGCGTGATGAGGAAGGGATCAGACTGTTCTTCCTAGTGCTGAGCATGGACTACTGGGTGTGGTGGGGCAGGGGGTGGGGGTGGGGCGGGGAGATGCAGGCATTCAGTTCTAACATTCCTGTGTGGCACTGGGAGGCAGAAAGGGAATAGAAAGGTTGCTTTGAACAATGATGGGAGGATAAAAAGGAGGGATTAAGGTGGGGAAAGAGACCTTCAGGTGAGACGTCTCTCGCTTCTTTATGAAAATGTACAAAGCCGGAAAGTGGGGCCCAAAGGAGTTCTGGGGACACAGGCCATGGGTAGGAGCAGGAAGCTGGGCCCCTTTAAGCATTGTGATACCCACGCGCCTTAAAGTTGAAGACTCCAGGCCTAGCAACTCTGATTCTGTGACCAGCATATTTTGGAGCCCCAAAGAAAGGGTAGTCCACCCAGGGGCGGTTATGGATGACTTTCTGTCGCTGACATCGGAGGGACTGTGGTATGCATGGATTTGAGGATCCTATCCTCTAGCCCCTGGCTGCCACCCTCTCTTTGTCTCTGTGAAAGGTTTCCAGGAGTCAGCCTGTTCTTGCCATTGGCTCCGTGATGCCGGTGCCGAGAGAGGCCCCTCGCATCAGCACCCACAAGCTTCTTGAGGATGCTCTGTTAGCCTCCGGTAGTCAGGAGACAAGAGAACTGCCCCCAAGGTCACAAGGCAAGGGGCTCCCTTGCAGCTGAAGGGCTTATTGCCTTCTGGAGACCTCCCAATCCCTTCTTACCGGTGCCCTTTTTACATGTGAAGGGCAGCTGGTAATTGCAGGGGACATCGTTCCATTCGCCCTTCTCATGCCAGATCATCACCACACAGTCCTCTCCAGTGGCAAAGAAGTTGTCAGGCTGGTTGGGACGCCACTTCTCAAATTGCTGTGGGCGGGAGAGGCAAAAAAACGGTAAGGGGCAGACAGAAGCAGTGTGGCTCAGCTTGACCCCCACTTCCTTCCCGATCAGGTCCCTCCCCTACTCCTCTTTTTCTTTCACCCAACATCTTGGTTGTAAGGCAGCAGCAAAGGGTGCTGGGAATCTATCTGATCAGGATCATCCTAGATGCTATGGGTCCCAGGTTAGGGAACTGGTTACATTGCTTGACTCTGATCCTTCTAGGAGCTCATAACCCCCAAGGATCCAGGCTTCCCTGGTGGGCAATCCTCAGTCTGTTCATTTCTGACCTGTAAGACCCTTTTCAAGACCCTCTTCACTGACCTGTAGCTGACTGCCCATTCTGTCCATTTGATCTCTGTATTTTATGCCTTGAGTAGACACTAGACCTTTGCACATAAGGAAACTCTCTGTTTTTCTTTTTTTATTTATTCTTTTATTGATTTTTTAAAAATTGAGATCTACATTTTTCTCTGCTCCTCTCCCTGCCTCTCCCATCCCCTTCAACCCTCTCTCAAGGTCCCCAATGCTGCCAATATACCCAGGAGATCTTGTCTTTTTTCTAGGAGGAAACTCTCTTAAATGTCACCTACCCTTCATGGTGGCTTGCTGCTGATTTTTTTTTTTTCATTTCCTTATGGCTCCTTCTCACATGCATGACTTCCCTCACCAAGTCCACCCAGCCCCAGGCTGCTCTCCAGAGGCAGAGAGAAAAGAGATACAACCCCTTCCTACAGAGTTCCCGACTGCCAGGCCCATACTCAGTGAGTTTGCAGGAGACTTGAATGCAGGCTGTTCTGGGGGGGGGGGGTCTTTTTTTTTTTTTTTTTTGGTTTTTCGAGACAGGGTTTCTCTGTGGTTTTGGAGCCTGTCCTGGAAATAACTCCTGTAGACCAGGCTGGTCTCGAACTCACAGAGATCCGCCTGCCTCTGCCTCCCAAGTGCTGGGATTAAAGGCGTGCGCCACCACCGCCCGGCTCCTGGGGGGGGGGTCTTTATCCCACTTCATATTCTCTGGCAACTCACCAGGGAGTGTCCATCAGACCAGCGGAAGTCCCCTTCGATGGTCCTGTCATTCAGACCTATCCACTGGTAGTCTTGAGCATTTTCTGGAAAAGGGAAGATAGGTTCGCACCTGATGTTGGATGCCCTGGGAGGTCTGGGGACTGGAACTCACAGAAAGGAAAGAGTGTGGCAGAAGGAAGCAAGCAGCTCCTAGGCGCCTACCACTGGCTTCTGAGGACCTTGCCAGGGTCTCAGGACATGCCTGTTTGTGGTATACGTTTGGACACCTCCTCAGGCTGGCAAGGGCAGGTGATAGCTACAGGGTTAGCCTGGGCTATCTTTGTCTGGCAGGATCTGTCCTGGGTCAGCTGGGGCTGCTGTTTCCAGTGATCTGTACCTTCTCCGAGGGAACTGTGGGAACATTTGACCCTCTTCTTTCAGCTCTCTGCCCTGCAATGCATCCAATCTGCACCCCCTTTCCTATGTCCCTCCCTCCCTTCTCCCCCTCCTTTCCTGCAGCGCTGGACCTTGTACATGCAAGGTAAGCGCTGTCCACCGAACTACGACCTCAATCCCCAGTCTGCTCATTTCTGACCCAGAAGGCCCTCTGCTCTTGCTGCTGCTTTCCTTAGCCCCTGCCACACTCACTGTTGACAAACTCCTGTTCCTCCGGCGTGACGATGCTGCTCAGATGTGACTGCTGCTCTCGACACCGTCTCTCGGCATCCACCCAGGTCTCACGGTCAGGGAAGTGGCGGTAACAGTGGCCCTGGAACTTGGTCCATCCCTCCTCGCATTGTTCCTGGTCTGTAACACAGGTCAGGGACATGAAGAGGCGGCAAGGCCAGAGGGGTATGTGCTCACTGCCGGTCTTTGTGGCAGGGACTTCTGTGTTCAGTCCAGCTGAAAGGCTGTGCCCTGGAGGGGGGCAACAGGCCCAGCGAGACAGAGGCTCGGGTAGGACGCCAGTAACATCTGACTCTTGGAAGCCTCCACAGTCATGTCACCTGGAAAGAGATCTTTTCTTTCCCTGATGTAGCACCCTGACCCCAGGAATAAGTCTCTTGGGAGTCCAAAGAAGAGTGAGCTTTGGGCCCTAACCTTTGGGTCTGAGCTGGCTACCATTGTTATTATTATTACTTTAATTCTAATTATCGTATGCATTGCTGGAATGAAGCCAGGGCCTTCTGCATGCTAGACAAGTGTTTCTGCCCCAGGTCCCTGAGCTGGCTCTAGCAGAACACACCATGTCTTCCTCTTAAAGAGCTACATGCCAACTAGAGGTTGTTCTGTGACCCAGGGGCCCTGTCTTATATTTTTGTCTCACATTTTAGTGACAGCCAAGAAAGGAGAAGCAGGTGCTGTGTGCTGGAGGGGGCCCTAGTTTGAAGTTTTGGAATAGTCTTCAGGGACTGGGGAGGGGGGCACAGACATGTTGGAACCAGCTCATCAAGCCTGGGAGAAGGGATTGTGAGCTAACTGCCTTTGGTGGCAGCATGGGGATGAGGGTAGCTTGGTCCTGGGGGTGGAAGGGTTTGTATCTCAGGGCTGGAAAGAAGCCTCCAGCCAGGACTCCCTCTCCTCTGTGAGAGCCAGTAACTAAACAACAGTCAATGGAGCTCTGGACAGAGGGAAGCTTACATTTTTCCTTTTGCATTTCTCTGCCTAGAGCCTCTGTGTGGACGGGAGGACCCTGGGGTCCAGGGAGTTGCCACAGATATCTCAGGATGTGTGGTGGCTTCCCAACCAGGTGGCTTCAATGGTTTGGCTGGTCTAGGAAGGGCAGGGAATTTCCCTGAGGGGACGGAGTCTTCCTTGGGCTAAGGGGTGCTTGGCAAGGCTCAGAAGTAAAGAGAAGGGGAATGAAAGGCCAAGAGAAGAAAGAAGTGGAGTAGAAGCCAGGAGGGAGAGGGCCCTCTGGCTACCGGTGCCCTCCACAAGAGAGGAGATAAAGGTCTGGAAAGAGGTCAAGGAAGCCTCAGGATGCTTGGTACTGAGACAAAGGCACCATCCCTGGGCCTGTGTACTTCAGAACCTGAGGACTAAACTGGGCAGGTAGGCTCAGAGAAGGTGGGAGCTGGGCCTGGCTGGGGAGGATCATGCCGGTGGAGGCAGTGAGGATAAGACAGACTTCTAAAGAGGCGGGACAAAGTGATGACATCAGAGACAAGGCATAAGATCCCACGGGACATTGCATTCCAGGCTGCAACCGAGCCTTGCCTTGCTGGGCACTTGGGCCTGAGGCCCAGTTGGGTGGCTCTGGGACCACTTTCCTGGTCTATCATGATGTCACAACAGTCTCCCTTTCCAAGAGGAGTTCCCGAGCTGTTGTGTGTGGATGTTCCAGACCTTCCTCCTCTGTGGCATCCTGGAGGGAAAATCCTTGTGCTTTCTATTCCTGCCTAGCTGAGACCCATGCGGCTGACTTCTTGGGGGTGTATGAGGGAAGGCAGGAGGCCACAGGGAAGATGAATGTCCCAGGTCCCAGCCTCTTACTACAGAAACCTTCAGTGCCTTCATCAGCATGTACCCTGGTCTATGCTGCCAAGGAATGAACAATTCCCGTTACCTCCCCACACTGTTCAGACTCAAGGGGAGATTTCCCAGGAGTGTCTGCTACTTTCTGGAAGTTTCTCTAACAAGAGTTCACTGAAAAGGGTTCTGAGCCCGTGTACACTTCCAGTCCTGCACATTGCTACCAGCATCCTGAAGCCTCAAACCTCTTTTTCTGAGTTGGGAAGGCTTGAAACCCGAGGGGCTGGCAGGAGCCCATATGCACCATCAGTGAGGATGCTGGGGGTCAGCCGGGTTCTGCCTCGAACCCCTGGCCCATTGGTGCAGAGCAGAGGTGTTGGCAAGACCCATGCGAGGAAACTCAGCTCCTGTGCCTTGCAACGAGACTGCTCTGTGGACTAGCCTGCTGTGTACAAGGGAGAGCAAGAAAGGGAGTATGGGCCAGGGTAGCATTCAGAGGGCAGCTGCCACGGTGTGACAGAGAGAGGATGGCATGCGCGGTCCCTGTTCATGCATGATTGGAGCATACTGGCGACATGGTCCTCTCAGGTAGACCACCCATGCCAAGAGAAGAGGAGGAAGACAGCTCGGTTAGCACAGCGTTGTGGTTCCCCAGGGACACGGAAGGACATGAAAGTCCCACAGAGAACACAGCAAGGTAGACAGTGCCCACGAACGTGCTGAGAAGATCCATGGCCACCAGTAGAGCGAGAACCCACTGCTCCTACTCATCCTTTTCTTCAACCGATGCACAGAATCAGCTGTGTTGTCCTAGTGGGGACCCATGCACTGAGCTCTGTGGTCACATCAGCAAGACCGCGAGCCCTGGAAAAGGTTAGTGTGTGCCCGGCTCCCTGAGCCCCGGTTTCCAAAGTGTACATCTCTCCTGCGGTCAGATCAGCCAACATTTCAGAGGCGGGTTCCCAAAGGGGAAAGAGCAAGAACAAGCGATGAAAATTGGGGGACAGACTTCTCAGCTGTGTCCCCCAGAATGGCACTCCGGGCAGAACCTGTGGTTAGAGAGGAGGGTGAGGGAGGAAGAGTGAGTGCAGCTGTTAGTAACGTTAGCTGAAGCCGAGAAGGCCCTACCGATCTCACACAGGTCCCCTCCGTAGCTGGGAAGGCATAAGCATGTGAAATTGTCGATGGCATCCACGCAGGTGGCTCCATTCAGACAAGGGCTTGAGAGGCACTCATCAATGTCTGCAAGAAACCAAGGGCCACCATTAGGACCTCTGCTGGCAATTCACAAGCACCAAGGCTTTAGTATGAGTGGCCAGCCCTGCAGCTCTCCAGAGGCTGGGAGGGGCCTGGCTGGATTTCCTGAGAACTGTTGCTGCTGCTGCTGCCTCTGCTGCTGCTGTGGCCGCCATCTTGGACTGCTGAACCAATGATCCTGACAGTTTTCTTTGGATGTTTGGGATTCTTGATGGGCAAACTTGGAGCCTTGGAACTAGTTTTTCAGGTTGGAGAGACCTGGTACTTCTGTGGCCAAATGCCTTTTTTAAGGCCGAGAATGGAGCTCCTCCATGATACCTTCTCCCATGAATATTTTGAGGAGTTGGAGGCCAGAACTGGCTGTGGACACAGTGGTAGGCAAAGAAATTGGAAGTGATGTTCTTAAAGCTTGGTGAGAAGTCTTGCTTCTCCTGGCTTCTTCCTCTATAGTTGTGAGATAAAGAAAGGAGAGCAAACCCGTGTTCTAGAAAGAGTCATCTAGAAGTGGTCTGAAGGGTATACAGCCCTAAGGAAATGGCCATATGGGACTTTTGCAGGAGACTCATTAGATTTCCAGGGTTGTAGATAGTGTCTTTGTTTTCAGTAAGTAAGATTCAAGGGTATTTATGAAAATGAAACCAGAGTCCTTCTTGTGGGCTAGAGAATAAACCCCACCTAACATTTCCCCTGCGACCTCCTTCCAGCTCAAAGCCTCCAAAGGTGGGCCTCTTTTTAGTGAGCCGTAAGTTCTAGATGGGCACCCATCTGGCTAGCAAGGGAAGCTGGCTCAGCGAGTGGCTGGCTAGATGCTCAGTTAGAGGCCCAATGCAGATCCATCACCAGCCCGAACCTTAGTCAGGTGCCCAGACCCCTCTGTCTCAGCTGCTCTTCTTCCCTTCTGCTCTTTCGGCTCCAAAGCATTCTTTGCAAGATTCAAATTTGTAAATCCTTGACCTTTGCCTCAACTTATCAACAGTTAGACAAAGTGAGAACTGAAATTCTCCGGATTGTTGTTTTCATAAGGTAACTTTGGAGCTGGCCTTGAACATGTGTTCCGAAGGGTGACCTTGAACTTCTGAATCTCCAGTCTCCACTTCCTGAGTTCTGAAATTGTAGGAGCATCATCGTGTCAGGTTTATGTGATGCTGGTGATCCAACCCAGGGCTTTGAACATTTTCCAGGCATGCACTCTGTCAGCTGGACTACATCTCCAACCTGGAAGAGGCTAATTCTTGGTACATGCAATTATGTTTACTTGAGATCCAGGATTCAACAGGCTGCTGATGGATGGTCTCCTTGGGATTAGCAGATCTTTGACTTCAGAGCAGAGCATTAACTCATCCCAGAACTTAAGTCTTGCTGCCTATAATAGCAATCTAGACCTTTATGTTAATCCTGTGCTAGGATGATCAATGCACCTGCCTCTGGATCTTCAGGCTCTGAATTGTCTTGGCTAAGTCTATGCCATCTGTGGCCCAAGAATCCATGGTTCTCAGGTACCTTGCTCAACCCATGTTGCTCCTCTTCTCCACATCTTTGGCATCTCTTCTCTTTGTACAAAGTTCTTAGTTTTGTTTCAAGAAGCACACGCCATGGATTAGAAAAGTCACAGTTCCCAGCAACCCCAAAATGCATGGAGGAACTGACTGAAATCCCGGCATGCACTTGGTTTCCCGGCATGCACCAGGATTCCCAGCAGCAGCAGTAGCAGCAATAGGTCAGGTCAGTGGGCATAGTGGAAGCTGGTGTTCTCTTTTGTCCATTGGCTTCGTTATGGGAGATGAGAAGCACTAGGGCGAGGGGGGTTAAGCAAACGGAGGCGCTAAAGCAGTTGTACAGAGCGGGGATCGGGTGGCCTCAGGGTAAAAGAGCCAGACATCAACTCTTGGGTCCTTGGCTGGACCATGAGATAAACGGCAGGAACGGCCTGGTGGAGGCCAGGCCAGGTAGCTTCCAGCTGTCTCAGAAGCTTAGAGACGGCTCTCATCTGGCCCAGGATACAGGAAGTTGTGTTGTTTTCCTTCTGTGTTTGGTCAGGGTAGGAAGCTAGAGAGCTGTTTCAGGGACCTGGACACCAAGATGAAGAAGAGCCACAGTCCTGAGAACTGTATTGTGCCTGGTACTTCAGAGAGGCCAATGAGCCTCTGCAGCAATAGGAGAGGTGAACACCTTACTTCCTCTTCCTCTTCTTGCAAGAGCCATTCTGGACCTGGCTGCACAACTCTTTCTGTGCCAAGTATTTGGACATCTACTGGTTATTGGGACTAACAGAAGTAGTTGAGACCTTCTAGGGGTTTCTGGACAAGGTAGTAGCAGGTGTTGGGAGGGATGGCCCTGGGTGATGGCAGCCTTAATGGAAGAAAAGAGGAAGTGAGGGGACCAACGTCCGGTAAGACTGGATGTTGTGGATCCCCCTTTTCCACAGGGTTCCCAAAGTGTGGTGGTGTGGACACTATTTGGCCTCTGGTGGCAGGGAGACAAGTGAAATGGGTTGCCCACATTGGAAAGGCTAAGAGACGAATTGAGAGAGATGGAGGAGAGGCAGGAAATAAAACAGGAAGCTGAGTCTCTACCCCAAGTGAAGGGAACCCTGGCTCCTAGACTGTCACCATCTTGTTACCAGTAAGGCTTCCTTTCCCAGGAACTTGTATGTGGCCACAGGGTGGGGGCGGGGCACTGTGTGCTTCTTGAGCAAGGCCTCCAAGCAATGTCTCTAACTTGGGAAAGGCAACAACTCCTAGTAACATCTGAAGGAGGCAGGCTTGCAAATCCTTTCGTGTCTAACTCAGACATGCCAGGCTTCTGCTGCTTTGAGTTGGTCTCATCTAGGTTTGGCCTAAATCAGAGTTCATGATCCAAATGAACAAGATTATATATATAATGGAAAATGCTGAAGGGAGAGTGATAGCAGGTGGTTTTCCTCAAGTGATAACTGAATGATTTATCACTCAACAAACAAAACCCCAGTGATACCCATGGCACTCTTTAAGATACTCAGTGCATAGCCTGTATAGTCGCAGTGGATGGCCCTGGACATAGCTTTTCGGAGACAAGGTAGGAGATTTCTCAAGTACAGACAAAAAAGAATTCTGACCGTAATAAATACTTTTAGACTTTGATTTTCTGGTTGGGCATCTCACACAGAAGAGAGAAGGATGATAGAAGTCTATCTATCAGTCTCCATTTGCACTATAGAAGAATGGGCTTTACATTTAAAAGTAGGCTATTAGTATTTGTACATTTCAAGTCTTCTATAGTTTAAAAGTTGATTTTTTAAAAGTTTTTTTTTTAATTTCTTATGTGTATAGTGCTCTGCCTGCATATATGCCTGCAGGCCAGAAGAGGATGTTAGATCTCATTACAGCACTGACTGCTCTCCTAGAGGACCAGGGTTCAATTCCCAGCACCTACAGGACAGCTCACATCTGTCTGTAACTCCAATGCCAGGGGATCCATCATCTTTACACAGATGTACATGCAGACAAAACACGAACATAAAATAAAAATAAATAAATTATTATATGAACTTGTTTATAGACAGAATACTGACTAAGCAAGGTGACAGTCATTACAGAATGTTTTCTGTTAGAACTGTACACCACTATGCCCAGCTGAGGTCACAAGTCTTGCTTGTGACTTGCAGGTTGGAAGGAGTTGCTGAGAATGGGGTGACCAGGTATAGAGGGGTTTGGCCACATAGTCATTAGGGCCTTAAGGAAATATTGTCCCCTGGACAGTAAGAAAAGCCTACACTCTCTGTTCTGTGAGAGGAAGAGTGGGTAGACAGCTGTCTACTGTTTATACACATATTTATTTAGCTTGTATGTGCCAAGTATGAAGCATGTTCACTATATGTGAAGGTATACTAAACAGCGAGGGGTCGAGCATACAGAATCTTTTGTGTTTGATGTAAAGGCTGCTGAGGCTTGAGTCCTGGCCGTCAGGTAAATCTAGGTAGTTAGGTTGCCCTAGGATTCATTTCTCCATTTTGAGTGTGTCTCAGGAATAAAGCCCCTTTATGAGAGCCCCCGCCTTAGTAGGGAGAGGCCAGGGACAAGGACACTGGGGAAGAGACTTAAGCCAAGAGTGTGGGTTTGAAGAACTTGCTGTTGAAGAGATAAGATGAGAAGCATCCATATGAGAAGCAGGTGGATACGATGGCAGGTGGAATCTGAGAATCTCATTTTGGGGAGCTACCTCCAATCAGGTGATCCCCACTTACTTTCCTCGCCCACTCACCAACTCTTGGCCCATGGCAAAAGGTAGGTAGAGCAGCTAGGACAGTGGTTCTCAACCTGTGGGTTGTGACCCCTTGTGTGTGGGGGGGTCGAACAATTCTTCACAGGGGTCACCCAAGGATTTACAATTCCTAACAGTAGCAAAATTACAGTTATGAAGTAGCAATGAAATAAGTTTATGGTGGGGGGGGTCGCCAACATGAGACACTATTAAAGGGTCGCAGCATTAGGAAGGGTGAGAACCACAGCTCTAAGGTGATGGGAGGCCATGGGAAATATGCCACTGGTCACAGCTGCAAATTTCTAAGTTGATGGGCATGAAGAGGACCTAGATCCCACCCAAACCCAGAGAGCTACAGGAGTTCTTCTGGTGGGGTTTGCTCTTATGATGAGAGACAGCTCCCATCAGGAATGCTACACCAAGGCAGAGGAGTGTCTGCTCAACTGATACTTGCTCCAAGTTCCACATTTCTTTGAAGTCTGTTTGCTAATTTGTTTGATATGTGTGTATGTGCTGTATGTATGTGTTCATGTGGGTATGTGCATACATGTGCATGCATGCGTGAACTTGAGTGGTAGAAGCCAGAGGCTGATGGTGTCCTTCTTCTATGGCTCATCAAATTACTTTTTAAGACAAGGGTCTCTCATTGACCCTGGAACTTACCGATTTGGCTAGACTAGCTGGCTTGCTGGCTAGTGAGATCTAAGGACTCTCTTGTGATATCCCCCTTGGCCAGGGCTGGAGGTAAGATGGGTACCACTGTACCCAGGTTTTTACATGGGTGCTAGGGATCTAAACTCAAGTCCTCATGATTGTATGGCAAGTTCTTCACTGACGGAACCATTTCCTCGGTCCTAGAAATCTAATTTTACCTTTAGAATACTTTTGGGTTCTACTCACAAGACAACTGATGGTTTCATGGAAGACTACTCACCAAGGGTATTGCTGAACTTGACATTTTCTCTTAATCTCTCAGTTAGATGCTCCAGAAAGATGAGTTGTGTTTAATATATGCCTCCTTCTTCTTTTTTAATATTTAACTTTATTTTATGTGTAAAGGTGTCAGATTCCCTGAAACTGGGGTTACAGACAGTTGTGAGCTGCCATGTGGGTACTGGGAATTGAACTCGGGTCCTCTGGAAGAGTAGCCAGTGCTCTTGACCACCGAGCCGTCTCTCCAGTCCTAACATATGCCTTCTATTCCTGTCTCTGACTACCTCTTCTTCCCAGCTGACCTTGGGCAGCTTCTGCACGAGTCCCCTTCTGGAGACTGCAGGAGTCAGTCTGTCTAGTACCTGTCTGCACCCTCACAGCCAATGAGAGCTTCCCTATGTGTGCCAGTGTGGCCAGTGGTTCGCGCGCATGTCTCCAGTCCCTGGGCCATAGGGCTCCTCTATACAGAACCTAGAGGATGAGTGAATATCCAGAACCCAGTTGCCTGGAGACCAGAACAGCCTCTGAGCCCTCACAGCTGGGGAATGTGGTCCTCCAAGTCCTTGAGGAGGGCTTTGAGTCAGCTTACTCCTGGCTACTCTGCCTTCCTGTACATTCAGGCCCTAACGTGTGGGGTGCTTTTTATCTGACGGTGAAAACTGTTCCAACGGTGGGAGGAACAAGGTGTCCCCAAGGCTAGGGTTCCTGGAGCTTGGAGCTTGGGAGGGGGAGGAGGTGAAGTACGGTGACAGCACAGGGAGTCCTGGGGGTCTGGGGTGGGACAGGACCACAGTCTAAAGTCAGGACAGAGCCAAAGTGAGACTTCCCAGTCCCTTAGACTGTGACAGCTTTACCCCTATTTAAAACACATATTCGGACATAAATGCCACCAGCAGATCTACTCTGTCATCTCATGCTCACGTGGGGACAGGTATGATGATTTCTATCACTGCCTAAGTAGGTACGCTCTCCCTGTGCAGAGCACAGACGGTGGAGCCCACCGCCCAGGAATGCCAGCTAACCCCAACGGAAATAAGTCCGCTCTTCTCCACAAATTCTTGCTTTGAGCGTGGCAGGAATCCCTGTCTTGTATCCTTGTCTTACATCTGTGTCCTCTCTGGCACTGTTCTTGCTTCATGGATAAGGCTCAGAGGGGTGCAGAGTATTCTCTGGCACTGCCCAGCTGACCTTTGAGCTTTACAGGTACTACCCCTCCTTCCGGATTAAACTTGCTCACACCCCAAACACAGTAAAAGGGAAAGCAACCACAACCATACCTGCAGCAGCTGCCTCTGTTTCCCCTGACCCTTCTGGAGAAGAGGGGGTGGGGGCATCTGTCAGGGAGATGCTTGTTTCTGCTGCTTGGGTCTCCTCTCCTGAGTATGAGGGGATCGGGGATTCGATTTCTTGATGCCTCTCTGCAGGGCTCTGGGTAGGCTGGGCCCCCTCAGACTCTGGGAGGGTGGTGCTGATGATGGCATTCAGCTCTGAGGTGTGACCAGACCATTCTCCACTGACTTCAGTCCTGTCTCCCGAAGACACGGGAGTGGCAGAAGGCATGCCTGAAGTGTCTGTGTCTACACTGGAGGTAGTGGGAGATTCTCCACTCACTTCCGGAGCAGCAGACCCCTCCCTGGTGCCTTCCTGAAAGGTCCACGAGGTGCTGCTCACCTCCGCACCTGAGGTTGTGGCCTCCAGATCTGCTGCAGGGAAGGCAGAGGTGATTTCGTGTGGATCTGGGAACCCAGACAGTTCACTGCTGGCCTCAGGGGCAGCGGATACTCCTGCTCCAGCCTCAGGGGCAGCGGATACTCCTGCTCCAGCCTCAGGGTAAGCTGATGACTCACCGCTTGCTTCTGGGACAGATGCTTCTATCCCAGACCCAGGGGAGTCTGTCACAGCTCCGTCAAGGTCCTCAGATGCTGAGGCTTCCCCACTGGCCTCAAAGAGCCCGGGAGTATGTGTCACAGAAGGCCCCTGGCCAAGTTCCTGGGGAACGGTTGGTTCCGTCACACCCTCCACTAACTCTGACATAATTAGAGTGACTTCCGGAAGTCCTGAGGTTTCCCCACTGCCAGTTGTGCTAGCTATGGATTCTCCACTTACGTCAGTGCTGCCAGAAAAGTCCCCACTAAAATATGGAGAGCTTGGGGGCTCCATGCTGGGTTCCAGCCCAGACTGCAGTGTGCTTAGGTCCAAAGACCCAGAAAGGTCCCCTGACATGTCTGGTGTTCCAGAATGGGTACCACTGAGTTCCAAAACGCCTGAAGGCCCTTCTCCAGCTTCTTGAGCAGTTGGAGCCTGGGTTATAGATTCCACCAAAGTTCTGTCTACAAGAGACACAGTGGGGAAACCTGAAGCAAGTCCACTGCCCTCATATGCTCCCGAGGGCAAGCTGCTCCCAGTCTCAACTCCAGAGAATTCTCCACTGACCTCAGCTACTCCACTCGGGAGGCCACTGAATTCTGGAGCTGAGGATGGGAGTCCACTGGAATCGATTGCTCCAGAAGATTGTCCACTGACATCCACTGTCTCAGATGTGCCAGACAGATCCGTCTCCCCTGAAGGGAGGCCGCTGAGTTCCACAGATCCTAAGCCCTCTTCTTCTTTAAGCGTAGTAGGGGTCGTCACTTCAACAAGACTGGCATCCACAAATGTAATGCCAGAAGAGTCCCCACTGCCACTCATGGTGCCAGAAACCAGGTCGGAGGTACTGGGTGTTGTTCCGCTGAACACTGGAGACCCTGAGGGCTGCCCACTGAGATCTGGAAGCCCAGAGGTTTCTCCACTCACAAAAGGTATGCCAGAGGGCTGGCCACTGCCAAAGAGCACTTCAGACCCTTCTCCACTGACATCTGGTTGTCCAGAGGACAGTCCGCTAAGCTCAGTCACTACAGACATTCCACTGGTGTCAGGGATCCCTGACGTCTGCCCACTGGTGTCAGGGATCCCTGACGGCTGCCCACTGACTTCAAGAATCCCAAATGTTCCCTCACTGACGCCATGAGACCCAAACGGCTCTCCACTAGCATCAAAAAATCCAGATGTTTCTCCACTGACATCAGGAGACCCGGATACTTGGCCACTGAGTTCAGTTCCTGAAGGGAGACCACTAATGTCCCCACTACTGTCCACCTCACCGAAGGGCAGCCCTGATATTTCTCCTGCACCACTGATGCCAATGGTTCCCCTTCCTTCCAGTTCACTGGCGGTGGTGGCTGTGACCACTTCCACTAAGGTACTGTCCACTAGGGAGACAGTTGGGAATCCGGATGGAAGTCCACTGAAGTCAGGCAGGCCAGAGGATGGGCCACTTCCAATGTCCACTCCAGAATATTCACCACTAAATCCAGAGGGAAGGCCACTTGCTTCTGGAGTTTGGCCACTTCCTAGAGTTCCGGAAGGTAGCTTGTCAAGATCCAGGGCTCCAGAAGCAGAACCTACCAAATCTTTTTCAGAAGGCAACCCACCAAGGTCCTCAATTCCAGACGCTGAGGTCTCTAGGCTTTCTTTTCCAGAAGGAAGCCCACTAAGGTCCTCACCTACCCCAGAAGCAGAGGTCTCTAGATTCTCTCTTCCAGAAGGAGGCTCAGTAACACCTAGTCCTGAGGCAGAAGTCTCCAGGCCTTCCCTGGTAGAAAGATCAAGATCCTCCACTCCAGATGCAGAAGTTTCTAGACCATCTCCTCCAGAAGGGAGGCCACTCACACCTTCTGCTCCAGAAGCAGAAGTTTCTATAGAATCTCCACCAGAAGGAATCCCACTGATATAGCCTCCAGAGATGGAAGTTTCTAGATCTTCTGCTTCAGTAGGAAGCACACTGATGTCCTCTACTCCAGAGGCAGAAGTTTCTAGACCTCCTGTTCCAGAAGGAAGTCCACTAACATCCTCTACTCCAGAGGCAG